>NW_028301712.1:16875000-17500000 GCF_037042655.1 Diuraphis noxia | reverse complement strand
TTATTTTACTGAATATTGTTCTATATACTTATACGAATGTCACATTCTGATACTTAAAAAACAAGTCAATTCATTTTCCAAAATGTAGCATTTCAAACGTGTTTCATGATAACCTTTAATCTAATAATGAAACGTCTACCATTTTCAAAACATGGTACTAAGTACGTTGGCATCCACAAATTCTTTTTAAAGCAATTTATAATAGATTTTATACAGTATATTTAATATATAAAGTAATAGATAGACACATGAATCTATTTTAGTTTTTTTTACAGTTTAGTCAGTTTACACTTAATGTTAATATATTTTTAGATATACCTGTCTGTAGATATTGTATCTTGATGATCTGGGCAATATCTTAGATACCAATATTTAAGATACAATAAATTGTATCTTGAATTTTTGTATCATGCATCGTGTATTTAAATATTTTTTTACTTGTATATGGTATATTTTTATGATTAAGAGGACGCTACACCCACATGTGTTGTCTCCGTCTTACAAGTGCGTAACATTACAAAAACTGTTTCGCGCGAGAAAGAACCGAGAAAGATACAGTTATAACTAAGAAATGAAATTTTCACCACATAAAAAGGAGAATTTTGTCTGTGCAATATCGTTTTTATTTTTTCGATATTAGAACTACAAAAAAAGTTATTCATGTTTAAAAAACACAAAAATTAATATATTATAAAACAATAAGAATTTTTTTTGTATAAGTGATATCGAAAAAATAAAAACGATATTTCACAGACAAAATTCTCCTTTTTATGTGGTGAAAATTTCGTTTCTTAGTTATAACTGTATCTTTCTCGGTTCTTTCCCGCGCGAAACAGTTTTTGCAATGTTACGCACTTGTAAGACGAAGACAACACATGCGGGTGTAGCGTCCTCTTAAGAAACAAGTTACAAACAATGATTATGTTATGTTTATTTATATATCAGTACCCAATAACAAGTTTTAATATTTTTAGACAAAAATTTGTAATGTTAAGTATCGACAACAGTTATAACAACGATAAGACTTTGTTGGTCACCTCCAGTCATAGGTCGGTTTATACTTATTTCATAACATGATATTTCATACAACTTGTATCTATCTTTTAGACGTACGCCATGACAAATTTGTGTTCACAGTTCTTTTTTTTTTTTGGTGTAGCAAGTTTTTATTAGAATGAATTGACTTATCATCAAACTTAAAGATAAGAAAATTATCTGTGTTTTCGCATGAGTTCTATGCGAATATTTACATTTTTTCTGAGATATATCTTATATATGAGAATTTTTAAATTATAATATTGTACATACGCATACTTGTATAAATTGGATAAAGATTAAAATACCATGAAAACCCATGAGTTAAATGTTGAAGTATTAAGATTGTTTTTAACCTATTAAAGCACTATAATAACCCATTATACATTATAACAGTTCAACGGTGTTGAACTATTGACTATATAAGCCCTGCTGTGTGCGGATGTGCGGAACCATCGCAATCGAGGTCTGCGAAAAAACATATCGTTTGGCCTAGGCCTAGTTGAGTTTTTAATGATAATAATAGACAGTAATATTATTTATTTATTTTTATCATAAATTATTATTTTATAATAAATGGAATTTTTATTTGAACAACATTAATTTATCCTACCGCATTACTAATAAAAAATTAATTCAAAATATCAATTTAAATAATATATATAATATAAATGTACAAAATGAAATACTACTTAGAATTATGGGCTTGACAAACCCGTCTCGGATCAGGATCGTTTTTCGTTTACCACGATATTTATTTTTCATTTTATTCAAATTTAATCTATCCTTATTAATTTTATCTGAATATTGAGTAGGTATATTCATTGACGAATAACTCTCGACCTAATATACAGCTGAGCCACGAATGTTCTTGTTTCCTTATTATTTACCAATAGATATGTCACACGATATGTGTTACTGTTAGGTATCGTATCTATATCGCCTTTTGTAAAATTATTATTTTTTTTTGATCGTGCTATTCCCTAAAAATCAATCAACTGGACTAACAGAACGAAGTAATGCTTTAGTCTATATAATGATAGGTTCAATGTTTCTTAATTCTTTATAAATACATTTAAATTCAGTTGCATACAGCTTTTGGCTTTACAGTAAAACTGGACGTGACATTTAAACGTGTTGTTGACGTACTGTATATACAATGAACACTGAGGCGATAATGCGTTAAATGTGACTAAGTAGTACTTGAAAGAGATGATTTTTATGTTTACACAATAGAGAAAGCAATGCATTTTACACGTTTCGAAAAAGTCAAAGAAGTCTTAGCAAGTTCTGTATTATAAAAATTGATTTATGAACTTAATAATTTATCAAAGTTTTAAATTTATCATGATAACACACTAGCATTTTGTCCTGTGATGAGTGGAGCCGCTGTTATTTGTGCAGTTTTTTCCTATTTTTTGTAAATCATACATATACATGTTATCATACATATTAAAATATACTATGAACAACAGTGGGTATTTAAATAAAAATCATAAATATATATTATTTTTTTTTTTTGATTTGAAGACCGTATGGCATCTATAGTCTTTGCATTCCAAGTTAAGATTTTGGTTGAAATGTAGTATGTCATAGTTATATTTTAAATCATTTTTTCTCTGACAGAAAAAATATCTGGTTTTAACTATGATTAACATCATCGTCATTTCCATTATTAGTGTTTCAATATTCCTTGGAAAAAATCCATAAATCTTAGACTTAAGCCACGGCTACCACGAGATGTTTTACTTGAAGCAGTTGAAGCTCATGAAAAGTTCGTGCATTTCTAAACTTAATTAATTAACTTTAAAATATTGTAAAATCATTGTAAAATCATTGTAAAAATACTTGGCGTGTTGAAACAATTATATTAATACATTTTTAAAAAAAAAACTATGATTTAATTAAAAAACAATTTCCAAGTAATTTAATATATATCTTACATTCTTAAAATAAATAATTTAAACACATTTACAACGTTTAAATATTTTAAGAGTATAAAGAAATATAGGTACCATTTTAAAGTTGCAAAATATATTATTTTTACACAAAGTATTAATGAGAAATATACTATAAAATAATTAATTAGAAATCAGGAATAAAAAAATGTTTCATTTTATTCTTCGAAATTGTAGAAATGATTCTTGAGTGAACTATTTAAAACAATCATAATATGAGATTTTAAAATTAGAATAAATTGGATAACAAAATAAATTAAATTACTATAATGTAATTCAAATATTATACTCTCATAATAGCTGTTATGACTTAATGTTATTTTCATGAAATATAATGATGTTAATTTGTAATTATATAAATCAATAGAATGAAAATTACAATCACATAACATGTTGTATTATATGTATTTTTTGGCAGAACATATTGTTGTATAAATAAAAGTATATATGAAAGATGGCGAATATAATGCAGACAAGTTTATTATTATTATTATTTTTTTTGTATTTTAATTCTATTAAAAATATATATAAGTTCTATTTTTGATTTTACATTAAACACACTCCGTAGTTGACTCACTTATTTACATTGTTTAATTTGGTACAATAATTTAATAAATAAAAATAAAAATATGATTTAGAACTTTCGTTCCCCAAATCTTAATGACAAATATTTCATAACAATACACCGTAAAAATAAGTTTACTGCTGGCAAAAAAAATGCACAACAGCATACTTACATATTATTGTACCTACTTCACCATAATATAAGTACGACTAAGCGAATAAGCGATATACATGAATTTTAAATAAGGCGAATCGATACGACACGTACGAATTTAATAACTATAGGTAGGTATATAATATAATAGAAAAAAGTATATTTTTACCCTTAAGGTATTGCGATATTATTAGAGTAGTCAAAATTGTTTGAAAAAAATACAACTGTGATAAGACTCATAAATCATAATATATCGGCTACGATTTGGCTAGTTTTTATTTTTGTAATTCGTTATAATATTATGTAAACCGTGCATACACGTTCGGACAATTAATCGAATCAAAGTATATAGTTATTTGGTTATAAATAACAATTAACTACTTAACGCAATATAATTATCGAGAAGAAGAACTAATCAAACTACTGAAACAAAATAATTGTACCTTGATATAATTAATATATAGTTTATAGGGCTTGAGAAAGGGTCGACAACCACCTCATCATCCCCGCCCGAAAATCAGGGACGACGACAAAAGTAACATGTTGTTGTTGTGTGACATCGAATTTTGGGTCAAACCACAGACGAGTGGTGACGGGGTATTTGAGTGGTTTTTGGGTTCACAGACTCCGTGCGATCGTGTGTAATAACAAAGCTGAGAATATACCTAAGACGGGCTGCGTGGTCACGGGGGCGGCGCCGTCGGGCTGGGGCGACAGCAGTTGTTCAACGCCTTTGATGGTCCCGTCAGTCGGTCGGCTCGGTTCGGCTAGGCCCGCGATCCGGCCGATCAGCGGGTAAAGGTCCACGTTGTTGAACTGCACGGCCGAATAATTCTTCTTGAACGCCGGGCCGGAAGCCATAAAGATGGCTCGCATCAGTGGTTCCTCGTTGTCGTACCCGTGCACTCCAACTTTGAATTTTTCCTTGGCTGAAACACGATTAGATCAGTTGTTAGGTACAATGATAAACGATCAAGTAATAACGGTACGGTCATTTTTTTTAACCATAGCACATTGTTCATCGCAAAGATTCGTTAATTCAAACAAATGTATTGATAAATTCCATTCGAATATGTCTGTTAAATATTGAAGTACCTGTATAATTTATATTTGCTAATGCATTTTAATGTACAAGTAGTGTAAAATATTTATAAGAAAATATCATCACTCGAGCAAGAATAAGCCTCTCTCATCTAATTCTATACATTTCTATATCATCATTCATCACTTGATCAGTAAGGAATCAACACTGTGATACTTTCAATGAAATACCAACAAATAACAATAGAATAAATTATGGTAGGTATTCAAGTTCCTCAAACATCCCGAAACTCACAAAATCCTAACAATCCCTTTTCATCAAACCAAACCGAAGAGAACACAAGAGCAATATGTACATTTTTCCATACTCCAAAAATTGAACATTTTCCCAAACATGTAACTAATTACAAACATAGTATAGGATATACTTTATATTAATATCGTTTAACATATATTTTCTTTGCTATTAATTTATTTGTTGGCTAATAAAAATTATGGTTGAAGTCTTTTTATCAAAGATAAAATGTTGGTCAAGATCACAGTATAATATGTATTATCTTTAACTAGAAACAAAATAATGTTACTGAAAATTAAAAAAACTAGTTTTAAACGACTGAACGGTGGCTTATTATTTTTCGAATATGTATTGTTGTTATTTTTAGTAAAAAGTGTTTTGATAGGTTCCAAAATTGTCTCTACAAAATTAGGACCGTAATAATGCACTTTAAAAAACGTTCGTTGATCGATATCATAGCGTTGTACGTAATTTTATTGAGCTGTAAGTACTAACTTGTTCCGTTCAAAATCAATTCAAAATATTTATCCCAAAATGCATATTCAGGTTTAGCCAACAAATAAATAATATCTTTCAATCTTGTATTATTTTTTATATGCCAACGGTCTGGTAATTCATCTTGTTTAAATACATTAAATTTCCTGGAAGTATTGGCTATTTTTGAAAGATTTTTATGAACTTCGTCAAATTTGTCTGAAAATCATAGCAAAAATTAAAGTGTTTAGTATCACTATTTAGCATTATGCTCTTTACGACGGTTGTATAAGCTACTCACTTGGATTTGGATGTATGAATGCATTAGGACCTGAAATAACGCTTTTGTAAGTCGTATTTGATACGTAATCATCTAAATGTATCATTCGATCATACGTAACTGTATCCATGCCGTGATCGCTAAGAATAATGAGATTTATTTTGTTTTCTAGTTTTTCATATTTTATTTGGTCGAGTATGTACCTAAAATTATGATTTTTTAAATTTTAAGTTTTACAAAACATAAAACACATTATTTTAAACTTAATAAAATGAATATAATATTTAAAAAAAATATGAAAAAATTAAAAATATTTTCCATACATTGTTCATAGTGACGTGTATATATCTAAAAACATACTTATAATTTATTTTTTAATTTAATTTATAAATTATAAATACTTTAGTGTGACATCTGCTCTCACAATTTGATTTATTGTTTCTTGTGAGTTGATTCCTTTTAAATGAGCAGTATTGTCTGGTTCTTCAAAATACGCATACACTAAATTGGCTGGTTTATTTTTGTCTTTAATCCAAGACATAATGGTGTCTATACGATTAGTCCAAGGCATTGAACTAGACAAAAATAAATAACTCATTAATATCAATAACTAATTTAACACGATTTGTAAGAAAACCTAAAGAAGATCAATAATATAGGTATTGTTTATAATAGAGATAACTTTTTAAAATTAGTTTTGAAATGCAATGAACTAGTTAATTCGTTGTAATAAAACAATATATAAATACTTAAAAGCAGAATTGTATTTATAATGTGTTGGTTTTATTTAAAGATATCCCATATGGCCATATATTAAGTAATTTAGAAAGGTTTATAAAGTTGAAAAGTAAAAAAAAATTGACTCATTGCTTATAATTACAATTATAATGTTTTATTACTGGTTGTATTTTTGAATATGGGTAGGATATTTGTTTTGATATGCAAATTCGGATCCTGGCCACATCATCACACCACTATATCGTCCATCTCCGTTGTTTTCGTTTTGAATCTGAAATTATTTTATCTCATTAGACGATTAGACCATGCATTAGGATCAGTAGCAGTGCAAGGATTTACAAATGGGGTAGGGATCCCTCAAATTATTCGAGATTTCTCAGTGGGCGGCTGTTGGCAGCTATACTATATTATTAAATATTGAAACAAATTTAAAAAAAATCAATAATGTGGAATACAGCAGTTTTAGTTATAAAAACGACATAGTTCGAGCATTGACCACTATCGTAATAAATTGTAATTATTTTATAAAGTATAAATACAATACATAACTGATTAGCGGAATAATCAATTATTAAGTTATAGTTTAGGTGTTCAATAGGTATCATTAATTCTTAAGCGTTTTTAGGAAATGTTCTCTTTTTAGATTGAAAATTTATAGCCATACTACCCAACAGCCAATAGGTATTAATATAATTATATAATTACTATTATATAGTAGTTTGAACAATATTATAGCATACACAATATAAGATAACACTGTTCTCCAAATTTTCAGTCAGTCTTTGAATTTCTGAATGAAAATTGTATTATGGGAAATATTACTACGAGCGTGCAAGTCAGTAGAACTAAAAATAATTGAAGCTTGTTGATCAGATGGACGATGACGATGGAGATGTCATATATCAATATTTAGTGGTATAATGTTAATGTATGTAGTCAGTGGTATATAACTAGGAGAGGTTTTGGGTGATAAACTTTCTTCCGTTGAAATTTTTTTCGCTTATAAAACGATATGTATATATATACGAAAACTATAAAAAAAAACTTGGTTTAATTTAAACTCACCCCTCCCCCTTTCAAAATGTTGGCTATACGCCACTGTATGTAGCGAAATCACTTGGTTTTAAAATTCTCAATTAATTTAAATTTGGAACTAAAATTAAAAATATATTTTACAATTGTTATTTTGGATTCTGAGTGGAGCAATGAATGTATTTTTTTTTTATTATTTAAGAAATAACCCTGGGCAACTTGGCCATTGGGATAAGATACATTTTTTTTTTTTTTGATAGGTGTTACATAATAATAAAGGAAAAGTTTAATAACAATAACAATAAATGCCTAAATTATATGAAAATGAGAATAATAATAATAATAATAATAATAAGGTTGTGTTTTATTTTTTTTAAATGATTAAATAAGTTTGTCCAGTCCTGTCTCCTGGAGAAACACAAATATATCTGGTGATTGCAGAAAAGGTCCTAGTATATCGTATAAATCGCTGGATAGATTGTTGCGATTTGATGAATGTATTGATTTTACCACGATGTGTGTTTTTATTTTTTTATTTATTTATTTTTTTTGTGTCTGTCATCACGATTTGGGGCAGTAAAAGTTCTTCAATTTTCGATTTCAGTACCTCGTTCGATCAGAAAATGAATCTAGTTGGTACTTTGGGGGGGGGGGTCAAAAGCAAAAAATTCTTAATATTTTTCTAGATACATGAAATTTTCACCGAATGTTTATATAAGAATATTCTATCCATCATGCAATTTTCAAACATTTTCGTCTTGAGTTGAACTATTCATAGGTATTCGCATATTTTGATCATTATTAGTTTTTTTAAAATTAATATCGATAAAAATATATCTGTTGAGTAGAAAAACTTGAAAATTTAATACAATGCTCTGAAAATATTGTTGCAATACCAGTTGAAAAATAAAAGAAGTTCATTGTCACATTTTTTTTACAAGCATTCAAATTTTAATTTTGACAACATACGTAAAAATCACGAAAATTCATAAATTATTTTATGCTAGAAATTCATTAAAAATTTTTCTCTTATATCTTATAATTTAAAATTGTATATAGGGCTCCTAACATATTTTTAAAATAGCAGTTGAAAAAGAAAAGAAAAATATAGCCACAATTTTTTTTTACAAGCATTCAAATTTTAATTTTGACAACATACGTAAAATTCATGAAAATTCGTAAATTATTTTATGCTAGAATTCATAAAAAATTTTCCTTTTATATCTAAGATTTGAAAATTTCCAATTATCTATAATATATCCTAGACAGAAAAACCGTCTCCGTTCAGAATCGTTTTTCGTATACAATGATACCTATCATTGCATTTAAATCTAACCTACCCTAGTCAGAGGTCTACCCCACCACCTAATGTACAGCAGAGCGACATCCACTTTCCCGCTTTTAGATTCTGAACGAAGTGATGAATGTATTGATTTTACAATGATGTGTGTTTTTTTATATTTGTTTTTGTGTCTGTTTACAGCAGCATAACTAGTCGAAATAATGCTTCAAATATTGACAAAAATGCGTAAAAACCATGAATATTTTTTTTTTGTGTTTGTCATTACGTTTTGGGGCAGTAAAAATGCTTTGACTTTTAACTTCAGTACCTTGTTAAATCAGAAAGTGAATCTAGTTGATACTTTGGGGGATCAAAAGTAAAAAATTCTTAATATTTTTCTAAATAATCGGGATAAACAAACAAAAAATTAACGGAAAAACAGGAAATTTTACGTACAATCAGTTTTCGACAAAATCAATTTTGATTTTTTATGGAACTTTAAAACGAATGACCATTGATACATGAAATTTTTACCGAATGTTTATATAAGTACCTATGTTCTATCCACCATGAAATTTAAAAAAAAAATTGACTTAAGTTGAACTATTCATAGGTATATGCAATTTTCAATCATTCTTAGTTTTTTTTTTTAGATTAAAATCGATAAAAATTTATTTTTTGGGTAGAAAATCTTGAAAATTTAATACAAGGCTCTTAACATATTATTACAATAGCAGTTGAAAAATAAAATAAATTCATAGTTACAATTTTTTTTGATAAGCATTCAAAGTTTGAATTTTGACAAAATACGTAAAAATCACAAAAATTCACAAATTATTTTAAGCTAGAAATTAATAAAAAATTTTCTTTTTTAAACTAAGATTTAAAAATTTAATATAAGATTCCTTACAAGTTTTTCAGTCTTTATCACAAAAAAAATGTCCACCGGAAATGCAAATTAAATTTTTATAAGCATTTGAATTTCAAATATTGACAAAATTCGTCATAACCATGAATTTATATTATTTATTTTTTTTTTTTTATTAGCTATCGGTATAAAACCATTATAGCTCAACAATTACAGTTAATATATAATACAGCAGATAAGATTACATAATAATACAAATATAGATATTGTCAAGAAGTAATATAAAATAATAACAAGATTGCATGTTAGCACAAGTCAGATATAGCATATTATACAATTATTAATACAATAATATTTATGGTGTATTAAGTTTCTGTAAAACAACTGTAAGCAGAGAGAGGAGGGGGTTAATCAGTGAGGATAGCTCGGACAGAAAATTAGATAATGTGGGAAGGTCATTAAAAGAATTCAACCTAATGTTATTTTTAGTAGCATTGATATCATCGGGCTTGGAAACAACAGATGCATAAGACGGTTTGGACTGAGAGGAAGTAAAAGTGTTTGGAAGAAATGATTCGACCGGTTTATTTATTTTGAGAGTCTGCGTTCGTTTTTTGTTCTGATGTTTTTTAAGACGCTCAGAAAGTGAATTGAAAACTGGGCAGCCTTTGTAATTGGCCGTATGATCACCAGCACAGAGGGCGCATTTGGCTGGGCTGTTTTGGTCTTTTGTGCATTCCTCAGAAAAATGATCTTCGCTGCATTTGACGCACCTAGGAGTATGGTGACACTGATTTCTTGTGTGACCGTAGTTTTGACATTGATGACATTGTGGGGGACCACGACGGGCTTTATGAGGTTTCTCGATGACGACAATGGTGTTGAGTAAAGACGTAATATTAAGAACATCGTTGTTGTTATTTTGGGGAAATAAATCGACGAAAAACATTGGAAGAGCGCACTTGTTTTTATTTTTAATATTCATTACGTGTTTCACGGAATGTCCTTTGTCTAACAAGGCGGTGGAAATATCCGTGCACAGAGTAGTATGGTGAAGGTTTTTTATCACGATTCTGTATGGGCGAAGTTGACGAGGAAGGAAAGTGTGGAAACTGGCGTTAGTATCCATTAAGTGCTGAATGATTGTATTATAACTGATACGATCACTGGGACGAACGATCAGATAATGAGAAGTTGACTTACACGTAAAGGCGTTTAGATTGGTAATCCTTGATAGTTCGTTTTTAAATGCTGAGAAATTGTTTATATTTTTAATATACAGAGGGGGAGGCTCCGGCTCCACAACATGTTCGATGATAGTTGGTACTTCAGGATCGTTTGAGCTGTTTGAAACGGGCATTTCGAGTGCACTATCGGTGGACTCATCCGTAGCGAGAACGGAGAACCGATTTGGTGAAACAAAAAATTTTTTTATTGACTTATTGTCATTGGCGTTGGGTGAAATTGAGGAAGCAGATAAATTTCGTTTGGACGGCATATTTGGCGAAGCGCGTCAGGAGACGTGGACTTCGACCAACGTGTAATACGTATATCTCAGACGATATACTTAATTATTAAGACCGTAGGCGATTGCGATAACGGAGCGAAACTCATTACGTACGTGTGTAGACATTGGAGGTATCGACCGAACTGATAACCATGAATATTTGCAAATTATTTTGTAGTTCAAAACTCATAATATTGTTTGTATTTATATCTAAGGTTATAAAATGTAACACTAAGTTTTCCATAAGTTTTGCTTCAAATAGCTATAGAGAAAATTTTAAGCGTCATCATTATAGGAAAAATGTTTTGAGCGTTTGAGTTTTAAATTTTTATGAAATCGCGTAATGATAACGATTTATCCTCAAACCAGGTATATGTATATCTATGATAATATAAAGTATTATGAATTATGATAACTACATGCAATGTTTTTGGAAAAATTGATTAACCATGCCTTATTCAAAATGCGTCTTAATTGAAAAATAAAATATTTGTTTCAAAATAGAATACATGACAATATTTAAATATAATAATATATCCTAGACTGACAAATCATCTCCGTTCAGAATCGTTTTTCGTATACAATGACACCTATCATTGCATTCAAATTTAATCCCATCCATTACAGTAACCTACTGTACAGCAGAGCGACATCTACGACTTACCTGCTTTTAAAAAAAATAAATTTTGACTTAAAATAATAAGAAATGATAAGATACATTGGTTTGAAAAATTATTTGTTATTTATTAAATCAAAAGTAATGTAGGTACTGAATATAGACTACGAAAACTGGTTGTTATAAACTTGTACACCTAGCTCATACATTCGTATTTCATGTCAACCTTGTACTATTTTTTTTCTGAATTTTATTGAAATGATGAGTCATTATAATTCGAAAAAATGATTGTGTGTGATGCATGTCTACACCAGGTATACCTAAATTGTTCAATGACGTGTGTCGTGTATACTGTGTCAGATCATATCTGTCTATGTTTTTTATCAGTACCATTTTAGTAATTTTGAATTTTCCAAATTAATACAATAATTAGCCTGATACAATTGACCAATGATCAAGTATTTACAATTATGCATTAATACGTTTATTAACATTAGAATATCATTAAATAATGAATATTGTGATGCGCTCGGTTCCTTTTATAAATTACCTAACCTAACCTGACTTGACCTTTTATTTAAATAATTCTTATCATCAATTAATATTGTGAGTTCATGACGTTGTGTCCAATTTACGAGAACGAATCAATAAATAACAAAGGATAAATTCTACAATGTATTTATTTATTTATTTCAAATATAAGGTCTATTACTATATGATTACGTATAGTGCATTTACAAATCAAATTATGAATATACTAATAACTAAAAGGGAAAAAAATTGAATTACAAATTTAAATATATTAAATTCAAAGACCTCTAATAATGGTCAAATAAACATTTATTACCCATAGTCATTATAAGATTGACAGGGAAATTCATGATATTATAGTTTTAAATTGGTGCACATTTTATAAAAAATTTATGATTTCGGATATTAATAGAATTTTCTTGAAATCGGTTTAGAAAAAGGAGTTTAGGGCAACCAATAAAACCTAAATAATATTAAGTTATGTAAAAACATAGAGAGCGGACGCTTGTCGTTAAGTGAAGTTAGGTCGTACCTTTTATACTATGTACGTTTTAGTTTAAAGTTACTGAATAGCTGGATGTTGAAACATAAAGGTACCTATGATTAAAATAGACCAACAAATTACAGAATGTTTATCAGTAGCTTTTGTACAAAAACACAATTTACGTGTAGTTTATTTTATATATTATTATAAATGTATCATGTATACTCGTATGTAATACCTACATTACTATTATATTACATTACATGATTATCTACATTTATATAATTGTGTCGTAATAACTAATAAGCTTATCATTACTATACATATTATACATACCTACTCAAATACCACGTGAGAACATTATGAACAGAATTATTATTTAACACTCCATTAATTAATTGATACATTTTACTTTTTCATATTCCAATCTTAACGTTACCTTCCAAGAAATTCGGATTTACAATTGAATATTTATAATGATGTGATTGTTATTAATATATTATTATTTAAGTATATAACATTATTTTGCCATTTGTTATCACAGGTATAATCACTCGTGTTATCAATATTCATAAAGCTTATGGTAATTTTCGATCTTCGACGTACCTACCTAAAGTCGTGTAGTATACAATTATAATTTTAACAAACATTTACAAATTTTCAATTTATACAAGTACAAAATTGGGTAAATGTATCTATATTATTGTAATAACCATTTGTATTGCACAGTATAACTTTTTGTTGAGTATCTGCCAAAATGACTTATTAAATTTACTATAAATAATAAATATTAAATATACATAATTTATCTAACTATAAGATATTTGAATTTATACAATACACACTTTCACTCTTAGACGAATTATCAAAATTATCGTTACCCATTCGTTTGAGGTCTCCGTCTTATAAACATAAATTGTCGTTAACCAGGTAGTTTCAATAGTATACTGTTACTTTAAATGTCGAACTGAATAGACCTATAATCAAACTTTTAGGTAAGGCCATTATTTATGCTTGAGTATCAGTGAGTTTTTCGATATTTTAATTTTTAAGTAAGAAATGAATATGAGAAACATCACAAATTTAAGATTATCATATCTCGCTTGAAGGATCACGTTTAAACACGGATAATGTTTTGACCTAAAAAATTAATAATAGATCAATTCACTCTGATATAAAAATTAACAGTAAACTATTGAAACTAGTGGATACCTATTTATATGTTTAGTAAGGTGGTTCAAGGCGTATACATTAACAAATGTAAGGATAACATTCTCTTATAAATCTTATTACAATATTGAGACAACTACCTATGGACACCTATAAGAAAAATAAATATAAATGTTTTGGAATTAAATGTATTCAACATATTGGTTTCCTATTATGACAATTGTGTCTTTTTGGATATTTCAGATTATGTGATAAATGTATTGATTTTAATTGATGCGTGTTTTTCCTTTCAGTCTTCGACTTTTTGGTAATAAAATTTCATTTATTTTCATTTTTAGGGCGTTTAGTTATAACAAATTTAATCCAATCGATACTTAGTGGTATCAAAGTAAAACAATTTTCACGTAAAACCAATAATTGCCAAAATCTTGGTTTTTGGGGTAACTTACTGAAAAACAAATAACCGTAAATGCTTCAAATTTTTACTCAATGTTTATATTATCATGGTATAATTTCCTAAATATTGTAATTGTTAAGTTAGATTTATAAGCTAATAATAATAATAATAAAAAGATAGTTTTCTAAATGTTTTTATTATTTTTGAGTTATTTATAGATAATTGAAATTCGAATTTATTTTCAGTTTTTATTATAATATATAGATGTCAGGTACTTTTATCGATTAAAATTTTAATTTTATCAAACAGCATTGATTAATTAACATGAAAATATTTTGAGGTAATAGAGGTTATTATAAAAATCAGTCTTTCTCTCTTCCTCATTACGGCACACTTCCCTCCATTATTAATATAGCCATGGCCTATCCATTCTTTAATATCTATGGTTGGACGTCACAAATCATCGTTATAAATCGTTAGGAATATCGATTACTGAAAACCAGTTAGATGTGTATACAGGGTGATTCTTTTAAGTGGATACACTAATTATCTCGAAAAGTATTTACTTTTTTCAAAATATTTTTTTACGTGGTTTCAAGTTGATAAAAAACCAACGTTTTTATTAAAAAATTATATTTTTAAATATTTTTTATCCTTATCATTTTTTAAGTTTTTTTACTTTTTTGAATGACAACATAGAGTTTTAATTTCATATTCCAAAGCAGAATAATTTTCTAAGTATTTTGATTCATAAAAATCGAATCTAGGACGAGTAGTTTATGAGTTATATGTATTTAAAGTTTAGACAAGCGGAGTAGTGGACAAACATTTTGCGGGGTAACCCCATATCACTCCACTCTGCCAATCAAAACTTTAAATACTTATAACTCAAAAACTACTCGTCCTAGATTCGATTTTTATGAATCAAAACACTTAGACAAATATTCTGCTTTGTAATATGAAATTAAAACTCTATGTTGTCATTCAAAAAAGTAAAAAACTTAAAAAATGATAAGGATAAAAAGTATTTAAAAATATAATTTTTTAATAAAAACGTTGGTTTTTTATCAACTTGAAACCATGTAAAAAAATATTTTGAAAAAAGTAAATACTTTTCGAGATAATTAGTGTACCCACTTAAAAGAATCGCCCTGTATATAAAAGAAACTACAATTATTCCGAAAACCGGCAAATATACATTATAACTTATAGTACACGTCAAACGTCATCAAAACCGTTGTACGTGCATGATTGCGGATTTGCGGATGATGGACCAAAGCCATTGACCTGATATTATAGGATGGACATTTCATTTAATCGGTAAGGGGATTCATGTGTAACAGTATATAATAAGTAATAACAGTATGTTTCAGTTGTTCGGCCTTAAGTATCACTATTCGGTGTAAAAATATAATATGCACCCGAGTTAATCTTAAATAATTATTTCTAAATTACATTTATTTCTGTACAATAATTGTTTGTACTTATGCGATAAGTAAAAAAAATAATAATTCCAAAGATATGTTGACACACTACAGGGAGTAGAAACTGTAGAGCTTGTGAAAACAATACACATCAAATACACATCTCTACAAAATCTTGGAACTTGACATAATATTTTTTTGCTAAAAATGCAAAAATGAGAAATGCTGAATACATAATTTTAAATAATACATATAATAGTTAGAATATCAAATAAATTACATTAGATAATATCAGACGGTACTGTGATAAGTGATAACACAGACTAATGTCTGAGGAGAACAACGACCACACTTTTGAACAAAGATAATTATTCAAGATACCTCAGTAATTTGGTTATAAAAACTGTTTCACGCAGACCAACTTTTTCTCCTCGTATTTATAATAGAATAAACAAAATTTTACAACAAATGAAGAAGAAATTTATTTATGTCGAATCGTATTACTTATTTTAATAACACATTTTTCGGTTAGGTTATCGGTTTGAGAACATATTAGGTTTTTGTCAGTTTTCATTTAATTAATAAAAACGATTGAGTAACTCTATCAAAAATACAAATACCTGTACAACGAAATATATAATGTTTTTTTTTCTATGGGGATGTAGACTTCAGTAATTCTGAGTTAAATATACGTAAACATATTGTAGGACAATTTTTCAAAATATTATTGAATTTTAGCCTGGTGGAATTAAAGTTTTCTCATTCCATTTAGATTTTTAGTTAGTATTTTAAAATTTAATGCGTAAATAGGTAATATTATGATTAGGTGAGACACTGAGTATGGGTAAAAATCCCTACTGGCTATTTATTTTGTAAAGAAATATTCAAGCCTTCCCCTAAAATTCAATAAAATCTCCGTCTATGTTTCTTTCGCTTACTACAGGTTAAGAGGTTAAGAAACGGCGGTCCATGGTCTATTCTTCAAAATTCAGCCAAACTTGGTTAGCTTGAACTGTTTAACTCGAAATCGTTGATATCTCAAACTTTTTCCCGGTCCGTAAAATTTCCTATTATTTTTGTCCTAGTACAATTGAACAATTCAAACTTTTTGATCGGTCCCTTGATGACTCCCTTCAATTTTGAGTTAACTAAGTCCGACTATATGTCTCAACCATATGTAACTGATCGTGGTAACTAGTTTTTTTGGACTGATTTTACTGGGATAGATTTTCTTGGACTGAGATTGCTAGTGTCCAAAACAAAACTATTATAAATAGTCCCTGAATTTATATGGATTTGAATGTTTTTTCTAAATAGTCCAAAAAATAACTAGGTAAGCTACAAGTTTTAATTAAAGTCGTTGGATCCGAAGTACGCTTTTGATTTAGCATATTTTTTGAATATTTTACCATTTTTGGATATTTACTGCATATATTTCTGTATTTTAAAATTTTTTATTGTGTATAGGTATACGAGTTTTAAATGCATAATATGTAATATTTTGCTTATATCAACTAAAATAACGTATTATAGTTATATTTATAGTCCATGTAATTTGACGAAGTCGTTTTCTCGTCATATCTGAAACCAATCGAGACAAGTAGTAAATCTATCATTGAGTGGTTTTCGTGATCCGAGTGCGCGTAATTTTCATTCGATTTAATTCGTTATATTTAAAATGCCAAAAATTAATCAAATAAATATAATATAGTAACATAACAAGTAGTGAAAAATACTTTTTTGAATCGATTTTTTTGTATATTTTTTAATTTATAGGGTAGGTATATGTTTCTAAAAACATAAGAGCATAAATGTATATTTTATAGTGCATGCGCTTCTGAGGTTCTTGGAACATATAAATCCGGTACTCAATTATAAATGATAATCATTATGGATAACTTGGGCGAAATGACCTTACCCAGATGGGCACCACCGAATCATCGTAATGGAACTGCTCGTAAGTGTAGTGCATCGTCTTGTAGTCTTTGTCGAACATGTAATTGTCGAGCACGCCGTGGTTCTCGGAGTACATTCCGGTAGCCATGGTGAAGTGGTTGACGAACGTCTTCGTGGGGAACGCACTGCGCATGTACGGCGGCGCGGCGGACGCGTCCCGGAACCGGGCCATGTGCGGCGTCACGTTGGGCCGGATGTAATCGGGCCTGAAACCGTCGAATGACACCACCACGACCACTGGGTGTCGCGTGACGGCCGCTACCCCCGCAACCACCGCCGCGGCTGCGAAGACCGTGACTAGGCGTTTTACAGCAGCATCGGCCGGCCTGCACATGACCAACGGCCACGGAAGGTGATGTTCCTTGTAGGAAAAAAAATCACCGATCTGGTGTTCTCCGCTGTCTATTCGTCTGTTTTTATGTAATATAATTTAGATCGATTCGTACTTCCGGTGTGGACGTGGCCGGGTTTACGATACCGAGCTATATCGAGAGGCTCGACGGTGGTTATCGGACCGAACGGCCGGTGCCGGAATTATCGGATGTCAGCGTCGTCGGTATCCGGCCACTCGATTTATACTCGCAGTCTCGACCACCGCGTATTTCGCTGACGAGCGTAGAGGTCGGTGCGCGGTAGAATACTGCGAACGATACACTTCACTAACCTCAGGAATATTGCACGCGCGCATCGAAGAAACAGGTGCTGTGTAGGAGTGGGGACAACGTGTCTAGAGTTTCAGTCCGGGCCGACGCCCTGGTGACCGTGATATTGTGTTATTTATTTTTATGTTTTTGTTGTTATTATTATTAATTGTACATATCATTTTATGTATACTTATTGTACTTATAGTATTGGAAATTTGCAAAGATGATGATTTGGATGTAAACAGTATACATATTTCCAGCTACGAGTTTGAAAGAAAAAATGTTGTTATAAAATAACTAATACTTATTATAATATTGCAGATCTTCGGGACGTAACAGGAAGGCCTGGCACATGCAAACGATGAAACGAACATGGCACATGACATTAGAACTTTTATTCGAATTAAAAATTATTTAGATATAATTAACAGAGGCTTGCAAAACCCATATGGAATAATAATAACATTTTTATTTTTATTTTAGATTCTGAGCGTAGCGATGAATGTATTGATTTTATTATGATGTGTGTTTTTATTTTTATTTTTTGTGTCCTGTCATCATGTTTTGGGGCAGTAAAAGTTCTTAGGTTTTTGACTTCAGTACCTCGTTCGATCAGAAAGTGAATCTAGTTGGAACATTGGGGTGTCAAAAGTAAAATATTCTCAATATTTTTCTAAGAATCGGGATAAACAAACTAAAAGTTAAGGGAAAAACGGGAAATTTTACGCACAATCAGTTTTCGACAAAATCGATTTTGGTTTTTGATGTAACTTAAACAAAAAAAAGGCGGATAATTCGAGGATGTCGTTCTGCTGTACAGTAGGTTACAAGTGGGTTACTGTAATGGATGGAATTAAATTTGAATCCAATGATATTATATCATTGTATACAAAAAACGATTCTGTGCAGAAACGATTTATTTGTCTAGGATATATTATAGATTATTAAATATTTTCAAATCTTAGATTTAAAAAGAAAATTTTTTATGAATTTCTAGTTTAAAATAATTTGCGAATTTTCGTGATTTTCGTGATTTTTACATATGTTGTCAAAATTCAAACTTTGAATGCTTGTAAAAAAAAATTGTGACTATGAATTTATTTTATTATTCGACTGCTATTGTTAAAATGTGTTAGAAGCCTTGTATTAAATTGTCAAGCTTTTCTACCGGACAAATACATTTTTATCAATATTTATAGAAAAAAAACTAAAAAAGTTGAAAAATTAAAATGTCAGTAAACAGCTCAAAACAAATCTAAATATTTTGAAAATTTTATCAAATATAGAAAATGCCTATATAAACATTCAGTGAAAATTTCAAGTATCTGCGGTAATTTGTTTTAGACTTTTAGATTTACACCAAAATAAGAAAATCGTTAAATGTGAAATCCAATGAAAATCCAATGTTATAAAAATTTAAATTTCAAATGCTCATAAAAATTTAATTTCAATTTCCGGTGGACATTTTTTTTTGTGATAAGATTGACAATCTTATAAGAAGCATTAACTAATAAAACCTAGGTTCACCTAATGATTTACGGTATTATATATATATAACAATAAGAAAAGAAAAAAAAGAATGGTAACGTATGTATAGTAACTGAATATGATCATGCACATGTCAACGTGTACAAAGTCGCATGCGTGAGTAAAATTACTAAAAGGACGCTAAACTCACATGTATTATTTCCGTCTTACAAATGTAAAACATTGTGAAAACTGTTTTGCACGGGAAAGAACTACTCAAGCTGTAATAGAAGCTAAGCAACAAATTTTTTACACTATAAAGAGGAGATTGTGCAACATTGTTTTAATTTGTCGGTATCACAAATACAAAAAAGTTCTTATTGTTTGAGAATTCATTATTTTTGAGTTTTTCAAACTTGTATAACTTTTTTTTAGTTACGATATTGAAAAAAAAAAACACGTAGCACTGTAAATATTCTCCTGTTTATATAGTGTGAAAATTTGGTTCTTTCCCTCGAAAAACAGTTTTCGCAATGTTTTACATTTGAAAGACGGAGAGACAATACGTCACGTGGTTGTAACTTCCTTTTAAATCGACCATCTTTCGACAAAAACACCCAAACATTTGTTCAACAGTCAGATGAACCTAATAATGCGATCAGACTTTTAAAAAATGATTTGAATTCATTATTATGTCATCTTGAAATCAGCAGAGCCACTTTTCAAATTTACAATTTTAATTCAGTGTGATCAAAATTTACATTGTTTTAAATTTCACAATTTTTAAATCCATATTTAATAGATTAGGGTAAACAATTTGACAATGTGGCGTGGCCTATCTCAATAAGACATAATAACGAATTCAAATCAGTTTCTAAATGTATTATCACATTATTAGGGCCATCGAAGTGATGGACAAAAAGTTGGTAAGTTTAAGTCGAAAAAACGGTCGGTATCGAACCCACGTGAACCCTGTACATGTTACTTTGCGGCTTATTTAGGATTAATTTATTTAGGGGGTCGGTGTGGAAAATTAAAATTTTGGTGGTCCCCTTTACTTACTTAATAAAAACAATAAGTAATAACAAAGATAATACACGGCATAAATACGTAGTAAATAGGTTAGTATAATGTATAATAAATTAATAACAAATATAAACCTATACCTAATATTTTTAAATTTTTCATCTAGTCTAATTTACTTTAATAAAGCTAAAGTTTCTGTACGCTTCACCAGTACCAACTTATTACTATGGTATGAAGTATGATAATAAGGCTACTCCTTACACTGCATGGTCTAAGATATATAAATATATATTATAATATTAGTCCGTGCCCATTGCGGCCTTGCATAAGGTTTTAATCAATATTTACAAGCGTATAAACGATTAACTTTGCAACTTATTATATACAATAATTATATGAAAAATGCATTTATAAATAATAATAATTGATATTTTTGTGTTTCGTCGTGCACCAAATTTTATCAGCCAACTAATATGACTATTTAATAGCTTGTTATATAAATACACAAAATAAATAAAGTATTTACAAGGATAAATTTATTTTTGCCAATTTCAACCTCTTAAAATAAAAATTTTGAAAAGTCGATTCTTATTGTACGGTGAAAGTATTAGAGAAACCACTATTCCAAATTTCATGTTCAAACGTTGAGTAGTTTTTGAGATACAGCAATCTGCAGTGAGTCAGAAATATTCGGATTTTATATGAATAGATTATCTTCAAGTTATTGATTAGAAATTGCCAACTGGACTTGGTACAAAACTACAATATAAGTGACGATGGATGCGATTATCTGAAAAAAAAAATTGAATTATTCTTAAAAAAATAATATGTGATAGCTATTATAACGTAAATCACAAAGTGATAAGGAAAATATAAAACTGATATGCCAAATTCTCAAAAGTATTATTCTTTATAATTTCTAAAATAGGTTATTTTATTCTTAATATCCATATAATAACGAACTTGCGTATATACATTTTTTCATGTTTGTATATGTTGTTCGTCGGTCAGAGAGGAAGTAAAAAGTGTGCATTAACATCGTCCACAGACCTCTGGGTACATATTTCAGTTATTTAACTACAATCGGAAAATCAGTTGAAATATATGATTACAGATTACATTATAACTTCTTCATAAACCAATAAAAAAAGAATAGTAAAAATATTTTCACAACATTTTTTTTTTTAAGCGTTTAAAGGTAGAATTTAGCCAATAATTTAGTGAAACTATAAAAATGTTACAAATTATATTTTAATTGAATTTAAGGTTCCTCCTCAGAAATTAACTTAGAAAAAAACTAGAAAAAGAAGAGTAAATTATATAATATAAATTGTTTATCACTGCAAAAGTTTGAATATCAACGAAATTGGATATTTACGAGTAAAATAAAGATAATGCAACAAACAATTTTTTTATTTCGTTGTAATTTATAAACGAATACTCATTAACACTTGAATTGTTCGCCAAATTTTTATATTAACATTTTCAAGGTGGCCATCGATGAGGTGTAATTTAAGAAGATTACTATTGAGTAAATGAAACTTTTTTCGTATATTGTTTTTATTTTTATTATCTAAGTATTACTGATGGATGATGACCTCTCTACTCATATCTTCAGTTTTTATATTATAATTATGCACATACGCTTACTTTAAGTATTATACAAATAAATAATATATTATACTCAATGACAATTCTCGACAAAAGTTGATTCAACCTATCGTATTATTTATAATAAAATTAAATACTTTAATAGAAATGATTTGACTTTACAGTTTACACACATCCTCCCCACACACACAAAAAAAAAAAAAAAATTAAGAAGGGAACTAAAATATAATTTTCAATTTTTACTGAATTTTAATGATCGGCACTTTAAAACGATCTCTTTTTGAATACCACGTAGAGCCAAAATACGTTATATAATTGTAGCTATTTTATTACCGAAGTCCAAGTGAATTAATATTAAAATGTTGTGCCAATTGTTTGAGCGATAGACTTATTTATTTGATTTATATGCAACTAACAATAGAAATAGTTTCTGAATATGCTCGATTTTGATAATTAAGCTAGATTAATGAGGA
Organism: Diuraphis noxia; assembly: GCF_037042655.1. Classification (NCBI taxonomy): domain Eukaryota; kingdom Metazoa; phylum Arthropoda; class Insecta; order Hemiptera; family Aphididae; genus Diuraphis; species Diuraphis noxia. The sequence continues at coordinate 17,476,973 of NW_028301712.1, read as the reverse complement.
TTCCAAATGCTCGTTTCATATTTAAAAATAGGACAAACTAGAGAGGAGTATAAGATGTTTAGGATTTTCAATTCGATGATATTAGACGTACCTATGAATCAAATACGTGGAGAATTGTTTCACTTCGTATCAATGTAATCGTTAAAATTATAATTTTAATTGTTACTTAGAAATTTAATCCTTTTTGTAGGTATAGCAATTTTCAAAGTTAAATAGTGTTATGCAATTTTAAAATAGATTTACAGAAAACACTTACCGTTTGAAGTAGTTTATAATCCAAATCTAAAATACCACACACATCAAATATGATCGGATTGCTCCAACAATTCAATATGAACGCCTCATACTATGAACAATGAATAATATTTCATATAAATTAGAATGCACTAATTGTTATAGACTAATTTTTAATGTAATTAGTTTAAAAAAAATAATTTACTTCTTTGATAATCCAAGTGTTTGTTGAAGTACAGAGTACATCATGAGCGATCATAACAGTTTTTTTCGACTGTAAAACAATGAATACACTATTAAATATTAATACTCTTCAATTATTGATATGTAATAGATTATTTTAAGATTCTTCAATTTTTTATCATAATGAAATATTGAATATAAAAACGATAACGGCATACATATAAAATTTAAAACTTTTTGAATGTCATAAGAGTTAAAAAGGAATAAATAGGCTTACACCATGCTTAATGCATTTTATATTCTTTATTAATAAATAATTTCCAGATGAACATAGAAAATTTGGAAAAAAACGAGTAAAATTATTTCGAATGTAATTTATAAATTATAGTATATTGTATTAAAAAAAAATATAATAAACAATATAGTTTTAATAAATATAATCGTTTTAAATTATAACTTATAATTATAACATAAGTAAAATTTAAAATACTCTTTTAGAAAAAATACTTTAGTGTTAAATCATCTTAAAGTTCCAAAATGCCGTACCTACCTTAACAGTAAAAATATGCAAATAAATAACTTCTTATTTTAATTCAAAATTACACGAATCATATGCGTTATAAAACGAAAACATTGTATGGTTAATTTTTGAATTTCTTATAAAGCAATTTTAATTTACTCAAATTGTGGTTAGACTAATAAATTATATATACCACATAATAATATTGTTTTTGTTAATAATATAATGTAGTATGCATTACTTACCTAATGTTTTACTAATTTCAATTATTCTTAAAGATAATTTTTAATGTGTTTCATCTTTAAGTATAATATGCAATTTGAGTCTATATCGATAATATTTCAATTATATGAGGACTGTTTTTTTTATAACTATTTAGAATGGGATTGCACTTTTCAAAGCTTTATGGTATATTTAATTTAAGTTTAATTTTTATATTCTATAACATTATTTAATAAATGTGTAGAATAAATTGCTTAATAAAAAATAAATACTAAAACTTACTTCTTTTATTGTAATATGTGCTTCTCGAATTAGAAAAAATATAAATATAATCTTATAAATATTATAAACGAAAATCAAGCTGTTAATTTCAATAAATTTTTTAATATTGTCGTTGTTGTCAAATATTATTTTTATCACGGCCGTTGCAGACAATATTACTAAATCAATAATTATGAGTAATGCATGAGAACCATAGAATGTGTTTACTTCCTCTGTCAAGTTCCGTAGTTTGATAAATACATTTTGTACTTCGGTTGGATATAAAAATTTATCAGTTGTAGTTTGACGGCTAATACCTAAAAATAAAAAATAAATTAGGTTTTTTCTTTATTATTATTATTATTTCAATTCATATTGGACAAGGCTAATGAATTCATATAATTAAGAAAAAATATTCGTTTTTATTCTGTGTACATTTAAAATAGCATTAAAATGTATCATCTAGTATAAACCAACAAGTAAGCAATTATAAAATTAATTAATTTTTGTTACATATATGATATATATGATATACATTGTAAATTAATATTAATATGATGTTTTGCATTTTAAAATTCATATGACATAATATATTATATGAAAATGTTAAATGTAAAAAAATATATGAATCTACCTCTTAGATACAAAATAGCTAAATTAGTTATATCAGTTTATTGTACATTCTTTGGGAATATTAACTTTTTTCTAATTAGTCGTTTATATAATTTAATATATGTATGGTAATCATGATCATAATAGTTGGTCAGGTCAGATTTATTAAAAGTTTAACACATTCTGATAAAATGTCCTTGCATTTTTGATAATTTAACTGGCGTTATATCATATTGCATTTAAATATTTTAATAGGTAGGTACTTACTATTTTCAAATAAAATGTTGGCCAGTTTGTATCTATCACTTAACATTTTTATGCATATAATATATTGTGATGTTGCAATCATTGTCAACACACAGAACACACTCCAAATAAAAAAAATAAAAATTTTAAATTGTATATAAAAAATCACAACATAAACATTGTAAGTCCAAACAAGTAAAATGAATACTAAGTAAAACTGTTGGGACTTATGGTCCGACTGGCAACTCATTTGTAGTGTAAATTTGTCAAATCGGTAAAATGAATCAAGTATTTTAAAAAATCGTTTACTCCTAAACGCTGAAAGCACTATGTTCAATACCGACACGATTGAAACAAAGTATTTCTCGAACAACATAACCTAAAATCAGAAGTGTATGGTAATTAATTATCATTTTTATGTAATATTAAATATAGGTACGTGACGTAATCAATAAAATAATTTACCCATTTTAACAATCTCTGATTTGGTAGTTTACTATTATCAAATTGGTATAATGAAAAAATAGATATTACACAAGAAACCCCATATACTATCCATACAACTAATGAATAGAAAAACGATAAGATCTTGTGATTTCCAGCGAATGGAAATAAACCAAAGCATTTTCCAACATAATATATTAGATACAGATTACTCCACGCCGAATTCGCCATAATAATTCACTGTAATAGACCACGTTTGCAGGAACCTAAAATATGTATGGATTTCATTGTTCATAAAGTTAACATGATTATATTTTGACAGCAAATACTCGAAAAGTTCTCGAGTTTTGTACTATTTTTGAAGTAGGTACCCTGAAATCAAATAACCCACCACCTGTGACCTGTTGTAGTGATTGGTTTAAATTATTTATTTATTTCTATTTTCTTTAATAATGTATTGAATTTCTTAATTTATATCATAATATTTTAGCCTAATTACCCGTCATTTCCGAGTTCATGTATTGTTGTTATCTGGTAAGAAAAAATATTGCCTAGTTAAATACAATTTAAATAAGATTGTTTAAAAAAATATGTCATATAAATTAATTGTTTATTTACCTTATTTATGGTGTCAGTTTAATACTTCACTGTGAACTACATTATCTATGATTCATGTTGGTGACAAAATAACTATACTTGTGGGAGTACTGACTCTGGTGTACGTCACATACGATTGACGATGTAAAAAAACAATCTTCTCTTATATCGATCCATGCAAATTTAGCAGTCTTGTCTAATTAAAAAAAAAAAAACTTTTTCTATTTGACACCAAAAATATGAAGACTTGATGCATGTTGAAATTTAATTACCTAGCTGGAGTTCCACTTGGTACGACTGGTAAAGTTGGTTGAAACTCTCCAGCTAGCAGTACCATGATTCTTCCAATCGATAAATTATGATTGTTTAGATCCTTCAGACGGTTGTTTAAAGTTTCAAATCCTTTCTTATAATATATTGGGCTTTCATCCCAAACTAGGAGCTTACATTTCTCCAGGACTTCCGCAACATTCGATTGTTTATTAATATTGCATGTTTTGGGGTATCGACGGTGTTCAAAGTTAGTGGCATCTTGAAAGCAGATGAGCAGTTTTTCCTCCATGTAATAGCGTAGCAGCAATACCTGATGATGCAACTGCAACTGCAATCCAATATGAGCCTCTTGCTTTATCCAAAAGTAGATTAATGAAGTTGGTTTTACCAGTTCCACCAGGAGCATCCAAAAATATACATCTTCTTAAATTTAAATTGATGCTATTTAATTTATATTTAATATTTTTAATATTTTTTAACTACCATTGTAACAATATAATGTTAGCCTTGTAATACTTTTTGAAGCTTTTTACCAAACAAATATAATTGTATTAACATAAATTAGTGAAAAAAAAATGATAGTTGGAAATTTCTATAAATAATTTTAAAATATTTGAAATATTATAGAAAATGCTAATAAAAACATTCAGTGAAAATTTTATGTGTCTGCGGTAATTTGTTTTAGAGTTAAACTAAAATCTACAATCGATTTTCTTGAAAATCTATTTTGTGTAATAATTTCTTTTTTTTATTTTTCCTGGCGCTTTTGAAAATATTTATTTATTTATTTCAGCAAAATCAATATCAATATTTCAATAAAATAATCAAATTTCAAAAGTTAAATTATTACAATAGTAGTCATAAGAGCTGATACATATACCAACTGAGCAAGCTCTTTTCTGGTATACGGAGTTCCTATACATATTATTTATATAATTTAATAAAATAAAATATCATGTGTCTTATACAATTGAGAATGATGTATTTTACTTATCTAAATCTTATAATTATATAACTAATCGATACTAATAGATAATCATTTATATTTACACATAGATACTTTTTAATAATTGATTTTTACACACATTCTCATCTATGTCTTTTACTATTTTAGTAATTATATTTTTTATACGATTTTTGTTAATTATATTTTTTTACATTGGTTTTATTAGACTGATTTTCACATTCATACTTTATTTGACTCTTTACATAATTTCCTAAATTGTTGATATAGTTTTGACCATATAATCGGGAGCACTTTTTGTACTGGATAATAATATATATAAGGTAATTTTATGTTATTACCTGTTCTACTGTCTATTATATATGTAGTATTAAGTATCTGCATTTGAATTGTTTTTATAAGTGTTTGTTTAATGTATAATTTATAGATTGATAGTATGTTAGTATTTTTAAAAATATCTATTGAAGGGTCTGTTGGCGGTAACGAGTAGGCTACTTTTATAATAATTTTCTGGGCAATATATACCGATTTTATGTCTGTTCTGCTGGCGCCTCCCCAGCATGTTATACCATATAAGAGTTGATACGGTCCGTCGATTCTCGACGTTCCGCGATCGTGAATAATTATACGCACAGTTGTTTTGTGTACATTTGTTTGTTTATTGTGCGATATGGATTATATACAATAATAAATATGAGGGAAGTTGGTTCCGGGCCTGCAGAGGCGCGATTGAATGTACAAATATTGGGACTTGCAATTTACTACTATTAACATTTATATATTAAGAAAAGGGATGAGTTAGAATCACTCTCCCATGGTCTCTTATAAGTCGTGTTTGATTTGATAATATCTCACAGTGATACCTGGGCAGGCACACCGATGGGGGTTATCAGATTGGTGGTTCTGAAAAGAACCGTTTTTTATTGGTCGCGATGGTATATCGACCGTAAGCGTAGTAACAACGCTAGTAATTTGTCAACCCGGAGACTGCCTTGTATATCGACCGTTCTCGCCGCTGCGTCGATGGTGTCATCCGTGATGATGAGCAGGAACGCTGTGCTCGTCGGTTGCCACCTTGTGTAACAAGTGTCTTCGCTGCACTGTATCGATGACTTCGTAGGCTGGAACGCTGCGCTGATGAATTCTTAAATTCTTGATGTGTCTTGATTCCTTCTGTAGTTTGGTGTGTGTAGGTTTGAACTGGTTGAAGGATTATTGAAGACTATGTGGATTATGTTGAATCGTCCGGTATATAAGTCGTCTGCCGTACCGACTAGTAAACTATCTGCTGCCGCCGTGTTTAGTTGTGTTTACCCGTGGTACGATACATTATGTAGGTAGTTAACTCTGTTTTGGAGTTATTGACGTGGTGAGAGTATCGTTGGATTCGTCTTACTCTCCCCTATCTGCAGCCCTTATTGTTTTTAGTGTGTTGTTATTTGGGGCTTTATTATTGTTCCCTAATGTTAGTCTGTGGGGTTTGTGCTGTGATACTATGCGCTGATTGGTGGTCCTGAAAAGGACCGTTTTATATGGTGACGGCTACTCCGTTACAGAGTGAATTACATAATGCCATATAAATTGCCGTACCACTGATTTCTTAAGAAAGCGAATTTTATAAAATAAGGAAATTAATCTCCGGATTTTATTTTTGATAAATTTTATATGCTCAGACCATTTCAACTCCCGATCCATTATGACTCTTAAATATTTAAATTGTTGTACCATTTTAAGTGGTTTACAATTACAGGTTGTTTTATTTGCGGAACATTGATGTAATATGAAGTTCACTCCAACTGGAAACTGTGATCGGTTTGAGACTATCGACATGCATACTGATTTATTTACATTAAGTGATAATAAGTTTTTTCCATCCAGTAATATACAAGTTGTAAGTCAATTTCGACAATTTCTATTAATTTTGACCAGTTTTCTTTGGTATTAACAAGAGCTATATCGTCGGCAAACATGAATAATTTACCTTTTAATGATGAAGCTGGTATAGAGTTAGTATAGATTAAAAAAAATAAGGGGCCTAATGACGTTCCTTGTGTTACTCCATAATCTTGGACATAACAATAGTCACTATAATAGGATCCAAAAGTGGTTAATTGCTGTCTATTACAAAGATAACTAGAAAACCAATTAAGTGTAATAGTATCGAAACCTAATTCTTTTAACTTATGTACTTAATAATAATAATTGTCTACTAATTGCATCGAAAGCTTTTTCTAAGTCTAGAAACGAAATTAGTATTTTCTTTTTATTGTCCCTCTTGTTATGTAAAAAATTTGTTAAATCTATTAAAGCGTCCTCTGTTCCTAAGTTCCTTCTAAACCCATATGGTCCTTCAAATATTATTTTATCACGTTCTAGATATTCTAAGAGTTGGTGTTTTATTATTTTTTCAAGGATTTTGGCTATAATACCTACTAAATAGATGGGTCTATAATTTAAAAAATCAGTTTTATCTCCGCTTTTATGTATTGGTACAATTTTAGCCATCTTCAATTCATCGGGTACTATACCGTCTATACCGTTGACTATACTACAATTAATTATATGAACGATAGGTGGGATCACATTGTGTTTTTATTAAAATAAGTTTTAACTAAAACGAAAAACTTTAAAACTATATTTTATTTAGTGGACTGTATAATATTATATTTTATAGTGTTGATCGTTCGATGGTCTGACATCAAGTGGCGACAAACCGTGGACCCAATTATAACAATAATAATGATACAGATAAAGTCAAGTTTTGGCGATAATAATTTATACACATATATATGGCGCTTACGTCGTAACATGGGCCCACCTTGAAACACAGTTTCAACATATAATACATATTTAAAAAAAAAAATTAAACAATATAGGTAAACGACTTATTAAATGTCCATAAATTATAACATAACAAGAGTGCATACGACTTTACAATAACTAATAAGAAATAAAAATATAATTAATTAATAATATTCACCATATAGATGAAAAACATCGAGATATAATACACAATTATGGGCTATCAGCTTATCGCTCTAATGGAGAATGGAGATAACAATGGTAGGTCGTTAGATGCTTCGAACATATAAGCTAATAGACGCGGCATACGGTAAATATCTTGACGCCAACATCATGTAGCGTGTGACGTCACGTTTGGGCAATAACGCCGGCCGGCGGCCGGGCTATCCCAATAAAATATGATTGATTAATGGCTTACTTACAAATTTTAATTCTTAATTTCTTATTTCCTTACTATAACACTAATTACTATTTATCTATCTATCTGTGTATCTCGGTTTTTCTCCTATTTTACGAGTTATTTGTTAATTAAAATATAGTTATTAAATTAAATTTACCAAAATGATATATTTAGAACTAGTATATTGTTACCTCATTGTAAACTCTCAGATTAATATACACTTGAAATCATAAAATACATGTATGTAATAAATTTATTTACTGTAGGTACCAGTGGCGCACCTAGGGGGTGCAAAAAGGTTTTTAATAAATATTGCATGAAACCCAGAAAATTTATGCTGATTTCAAATCTATAAATTATTATTTATTTAACAGGATTATGAAATTAAAATGTTTCAATATGTTTCTGATATTGTAGTAGTAGAAATGTTCATTTTTTTATTTTTGTAAAAAGTCTTAATATATTTTTTAAAGTTTTGATGTATCGATTAAAGTTGGTCTATTGGTCTATGGCTTTGACCCCTACGGCCCTATGATGTATTCAGATTTAGCGCCCCTCGTTTTAGAGATCTAGTTGCGCCTATGATAGGTACTTATATTTGTATATTATACTTTAATCAATGATGAAATCCAATAAAATAATAAAATAATTGTTATGTATTTGTTAACGTAAATGATCCACAACTATACTAAATATTATTTATTAGAATATAATTACTTGATTACACAATATATAAATATATTATATAAAATATTATTCAATTAATAGTAAGAATAAAATATTTAATCAAACCATTATTGTATTTTACCATTTTAGTAGACAGTAGTTACCTTATACCTTGTCCTAGTGAGGTGTATTTGCCATTTGGTATATCATATGAATATCAAAAGTAAAATAATGCAACCAAAAACTAAGCTTTTCAACATTCATACTTTAACCATCATTATCCACCACTCCACTGCCCCATCATTGTCATCGCTCCCTCCAATTTACTCATTGTACAAAAGTTGTATAGATTGTAAATTTTCAATAAACGCTACTTTAAAAAAAAAAAAAAACTATCATTATAATAAAACCATGTTCATTTATCAAGCATTTAAAAACACAATACTTTCAAGTTTCAAAGGAAGCAGTTTGAAACCATGAAAGCTAGAATGTGAAAAATGATTTTCGACGACAAGGGACAGACTCGTGAGTCGAGACATACAATACGACAGTAAAAAATGTGTTCCAAACTGGAAACGCTGTGAGCCTGTGAAAGTGTGAACGAGTGAACACCAAATAAACAAATTAATAATAACTCGAAATTGTTTTGCCCAAACGTGACGTCATATCATTAAACATGATGACTACATAATTGTGCCTACACAAGCATATTATAAGGCGCGTCTATTAGCTTATATGGTCGAAGGTTAAAAAAAGGTCCCAAAAAAGGTCTAATGTTGCCTGCTCACGTGTAAGAAAACTATTAAATCTCTTCGTGTTAGCGAAAGATAGGTTAACCAGGAATGTTGTACACAAAGAAGTACTTAGATAATTTTTAGTTTTAATAATTTAAAATTTAAAAAATAATAATTCGACGTCAATATCATCTACATAATTTAAAACAGTTTATTTTTATATGTTTTTATTGTATATATTATATGTATATTTATATATTTTGTAAGTCAGTCACTGATTACAAACAATAATTCAATATAAGATGAATAAAATGTAAATTCATAAAGTATATATGTTGGTTTGTGCTTAATATCAACATTTAGATATTTTACCTATTACTTTTAAATTTTGGCGAAACATTTTATTTTCAATCTCATATGAATGAATCTTTTATAAATTTTCTTAGAAAATATTAATTTTATTGTACCAAAGAATTAGTAAAAAATTGATTCAATGTATTATAATTACTGAGCCACAGCAACGCGTGGCTGGGTCAGCTAGGATATATATATATATACATATATATATCTATATATGTAAAAATGGAGACAAAAAATTCGAAATTGCATCAGTTGAGAACGGCTGGGCCGATTTGGCTCAAATTTTTTTTAAATGATAGAGAATGTCGGGGAGCGGATTTATAGCATAAATTATGGACCTAACTCCTGTGAGTTAGAGATTTAGAGACAAAAACTGAGTTACACCGGTGGCACCCTCTAGCAGATAAAAATAAAAATAAAAATATAATATAAATAATAATACAAATATCGATAATAGCAGGGCTTGAATCGATTAATATCGATAAAAATCGATTGTATGGAAATATAATCCAATCAAAACATTTCCTGGCGAATACACAAAAATATAACGGAAGTTTTCAAACGATGTCATTTGGAGCAGAAGTTATTGAACAACCAGGCTACAATCCGAGTTATAAGGTAAAGGCGTTTGTAATAATAACACATTTTTTTTTTACATATGACCATTTAAATATTCAGATTCAAGGACAAATTCACCATCGAGCAGGCGCTTTGTTACCACAACCAAACGAAGATCATAAGTTCCTTCAGATATATTTCGTTAGTAATTCGGAAAATGAACTAAAACAGCGGTGTGCAATTTTTCCTGCGAATAAACGTGAAATAATGGGACAATTGCAAATTCTTCTGCATGAGCATAATCAATTGGTCACAATGTTCAAAACCGCATTGGACACAATGCATTCTGACGACCACAAAATCATTATCAGAGCAGACAAAAGACCCTCTGGAAGCCATGAAAGACAATTCAATGCTCCCACTATCAATGAAGTCGCAGTGGTGATTGTTGGCGAAAATGTGGCATCACGCGATATTGTTCTTAAGCGTCGCGATGGTGGAAAATTGCAGCGCGTGTACGAGACTCATCGGTCATATGATGCACTTCAATACCCGTTGATGTTCTGTCGAGGAGAGGATGGCTATCACTTAAATATAAAGATGGTCAACCCAATGACAGGTTTGTTTACAGGTCATCATTTCTTTTTCATACTATAACTAAGTTTGAATTCATATTTCAGGAGAAGAAACGAATAAAAATATCAGCTCAATGAATTTTTATGCATATCGATTGGTGATTCGACAAGATGTTGACAATCATCTATTGAGATATCGCCAGTTGTTTCAACAGTACTGCGTCGACATGTACGTCAAGGTCGAAACGGAGCGTCTCAATTTCATTCGCTTCAATCAGTCAAAGTTACGATCAGACGAGTACATCCACTTGCGTGATGCCATCGCTACCGAAGGAGACGCGGCCAACATTGGTCGTTTGACTATTCTCCCGGCTACTCATATTGGAAGCCCACGCCACATGCATGAATATGCTCAAGATGCGATGACGTATGTGCGGAATTACGGACGACCTGATTTGTTCATCACGTTTACTTGCAATCCGAAATGGCCCGAAATTACAAATCAGTTGCTGACAGGACAAACACCAAGTGATCGACATGACATCACTGCACGAGTATTCAAACAAAAGATCGTAGTACTCATGAATTACATCGTTAAGCAGAAGGTCTTTGGCGCAATCCGTTGTTGGATGTACTCGGTTGAATGGCAGAAGCGTGGTTTACCACATGCGCACATTCTGCTTTGGATGTTTGACAAGGTCCGACCAGATCATATTGATTCGATCATTTCTGCCGAAATACCAGATCCAGAAACAGATCCTGAGCTGCATTCTGTTGTGACCACGAACATGATACATGGCCCTTGCGGAACTCAGAATCCTGGGTCACCGTGCATGCAAAACGGAAACTGCATTAAGTGTTTTCCGCGTCCGTTTGTGTCTGACACAATCAGTGGAATCGACGGATATCCGTTGTATCGGCGTCGTTCTCCAGATGACAACGGCAGATCAATCATAATGAAAGGGAAAAGATGTCGTCGTCGATAATCGCTGGATCGTTCCATATTGTCCACTTTTGTCGAAAACGTTCTCAAATCACTGCAATGTTGAGTATTGCAACTCCATAAAATCTATCAAATATGTGAACAAAGGGAGTGACATGGCTATGTTTGGCATTGCTGATCCAAATGCAAATGATGAGGTGATGAAATTTCAACTTGGACGTTACGTGAGTTGTAATGAGGCAATTTGGCGGCTGTTTTCATTTACAATTCATGAACGTCATCCGACTGTCGTACATTTGGCAGTTCTCTTAGAGAACGGCTAGAGTGTATACTTTACGTAAGCGAACGCAGCGCAAAGAGCAGAACGACCACCAGCGACGACATTGACAAATTTTTTTTCGACATGCGAAAGCGATCCGTTCGCGAGGACTTTACTATATTCGGAAATGTCACGCTATTATACACGGAATGCTGCATCAAAGAAGTTTCAACGCAGGAAGAAAGGTGATGCTGTTGCTGGCTTCGCAGATGTCTATTCGACTGATTCCCTCGGACATAAACTGGCACATAAACTAGCTTTGGAGGCAGTTGACCGAACGATGAAAGATTTACGAGGTAATTCGAAACGATTTGGTGGGGCAATGATATTGCTCTCCGGAGATTTTCGTCAAACACTTCCCGTCATTCCAAAATCTACTGCTGCCGATGAAATTAATGCATGCCTGAAATCGTTGTTTTTGTGGCGGCATGTCAAGAAGTTGAAATTGACCACGAACATGAGAGTTGCGTTGCAAAACGACGCATCGGCTGCTGAATTCTCGAGACAACTGCTGGCGCTTGGTAATGGCCACATTCCGATTGATGTTTTGACTGGATTAATATAGATTCCGGCAAATTTTTGTGAGTTCACATCGTCGAAGGAAGAACTCATTACAAAAGTGTTCCCAAGCATTGAGGTCAATTATAACAATCTCGATTGGATGAGTGAACGGGCAATACTAGCAGCGAGGAATAAGGACGTCGATAGTTTGAATTTTACAATTCAGAGTAAAATTGCTGGAGAACTGCGTTCATATAAATTCGTTGACAGCACGACCGACGAAAACGAAGCGGTCAACTATCCGACAGAATTTTTGAACTAGCTTGATGTGCCGGGAACTCCACCGCATAATTTACAGGTAAAAGTGGGATCGATCATAATTATGTTGCGGAATCTAAATCCTCCTAAATTGTGTAATGGTACACGATTGTCCGTCAAGAAACTAATGAACAATGTAATGCAATCAACGATCATCAAGGGCAATTTCAAAGGGGAGGAAGTCCTTATCCCATGAATTCCGATCATTCCAACAGATCTTCCATTTCAGTTTAAGCGGATTCAGTTTCCCGTTAGATTGGCTTTTGCGATGACAATCAATAAATCGCAAGGCCTATCGTTGGAAGTCTGTGGGATCAATTTGGAATTTCCATTTTTTCGCACGGGCAGCTGTACGTTGCCAGTTCGCATGTTGGAAAACCGTCATCGTTGTTTATTTTTGCACCAGAAAACAAAACGAAAAACATTGTTTATCAAAATGCAATATATTGATTTCTGTAACAATTCATTACAATGGAATACTTGAATTTTATTATCAATCTAGACTTTATTTGAAGGCGTTAAGTTCACCGGGTCAACTTAATTTTAAAAAAAAATTTAGGCAAAACAACGTTTGCCGGGTCAGCTAGTATAATATATATATATATAATATATATCTAAATGATTCAAAATTTGTTCTTAAATCGTCGTTTGACACCTGAACATAATATTTTATCAAATTTATTGCTTTGTAAAGATGAAACAATTTTTAAAATTGGGATCTAATAAGTAATAACGAATTGATAATTTCTTATTCATCCATACTGAATTGTAAAACCAATATCAACCCTATAATAAACACAATTATATTTAAATTTATTATTATTTTTATTTTTTTATTTGAATAAAAGGCTTCAACATCACAGGTCATTAGCCTAAAAGTAATTATAAGTTAATAATTTTATGGGGAGACATTTCTATAAAGGGGGATGTAAATTTTTTTTTTTTTTTTAATTACATTAATTTTGATAGACCTTTATTTGTGAAAAATGTACAAATATTTTTGCAGTTCTCTTCTCCCAGTGCTTGATTCATTGATGATGGATTTCCGAGTATTTGTCTGGAGGTGTTGAACTTGGGGCATTCAAGAGTAATATGTTTTATTATCAATTATTTGACGCATAGTTCACAGGTCGGACAATCTTCTTTGGTAATAAAGATTATTATTATTATAAATCTATTATTTTAATAATAAAGGAACCATTATTCCAAATTTCAAGTTCATACGTTGAGTAGTTTTTGAGATACAGTAATCTGCAGTGAGTCAGTAATATTCCGATTTTGATGTGAATAGATTTCTAAGGTATTCCGTCTTAGCGAGGTTTTACTATATTATATAAAAATGGAATTTTGTCTGTTTGTCCTTTATGCATTCCTAAACGGCTGGATCGATGGCGACGAAATTCGGTACAGAGATATATTAGAAGAACTATGCACAAAAGATAGGCCAAGAAAAGTGATAAGCATAATCCTGGGAGGTGTTCAAAGAGACATTTAAAGATTTACGATTGAAATTTTTTTTATAGATGGTTGATATTAGTTTCAATAATGCCTGATAATTATAAGTGAGGTAAAAATAATTATCCCTGAATTTGTTAATATTATTATTTATTACTTGTTTCCATGGCATATATGACCGTATGGTCTATCAAATTAAAAGTTTTTATTGATATTTTGTTTTATTTCATTATAATACCGTCATCTCTATATGCAGTTATGCCTAGCAAAAAAAAAATCGATCGTTGGTTCTACGCACCAGAAGGAATAACAAAATATATTATGTATCCAAGTGCTCTTCAAGTAATATGATTTAATTGAAAACTTGAATTTTCAGAATTTTCTCGATAAAACAAATAAAATTATATAATAATAACTAATCAGTTTATCACTAATAAATTAAATTGATATTTAACATGTGTAAAAAGATATTGCTAGCATAATCAGAAGTAAAACACAGTTTGAGAAATATAAAAAGTAGGATATTTAGCGGGCTATGAAATGCATAGGTTTAACTAGTTATATAATATATAATATTGTTTATTTCCGTAGAAGTTTGAATTTCAAAGAAATTGGATATTTACGAGTAAAATAAAGATAATGCAACAAACAATTTTTTATTTCGTTGTAATTTATAAACGAATACTCATTAACACTTGAATTGTTCGCCAAATTTTTATATTAACATTTTCAAGGTGGCCATCGATGAGGTGTAATTTAAGAAGATTACTATTGAGTAAATGAAACTTTTTTCGTATATTGTTTTTATTTTTATTATCTAAGTATAACTGATGAATGACCTCACTACTCATATCTTCAGTTTTTATATTATAATTATGCACAAACGCTTACTTTAAGTATTATTACAGATTGTATATATACAAATAAATGTTACAAAAATATTATACATTTTATACTCAATGACAATTCTCGATAAAAGTTGATTCAACCCATCGTATTATTTATAATAAAATTAAATACTTTAATAGAAATGATTTGACTTTACAGTTTACAGTTTTACAAATGTAAAACATTGTAAAAACTGTTTTGCACGGGAAAGAACTACTTAAGCTGTAATACAAGCTAAGCAACCAATTATTTACACTATAAAGAGGAGATTGTGAAACATTGTTTTTAATTTGTCGGTATCACAAATACAAAAAAGTTCTTATTGTTTAATGATTCATTATTTTTGAGTTTTTCAAACTTGTATAACTTTTTTTTAGTTACGATATTGGAAAAAGAAAAACGTGTAGCACTGTAAATATTCTCCTGTTTATTGTATAGTGTGAAAATTTGGTGCTTTCCCGCGAAAAACAGTTTTCGTAATGTTTTACATTTGAAAGACGGAGAGACAATACGTCACGTGGTTGTAGCTTCCTTTTAAATCGACCATCTTTCGACAAAAACACCCAAACTTTTGTTCAACAGTCAGATGAACCTAATAATGCGATCAGAATTTTAAAAAATGATTTGAATTCATTATTATGTCTTCTTGAAATCGGCAGAGCCACTTTTCAAATTTATAATTTTAATTCAGTGTGATCAAAATTTACATTGTTTTAAATTTCACAATTTTTAAATCCATATTTAATAGATTAGGGTAAACAATTTGACAATGTGGCGTGGCCTATCTCAATAAGACATAATAACGAATTCAAATCAGTTTTTAAATGTCTTATCACATTATTAGGTCCATCGAAGTGATGGACAAAAGGTTCGTAAGTCTAAGCCGAAAAAACGGTCGGTATCGAACCCTGTACATGTTACTATGCGGTTATTTAGGATTAATTTATTTAGGGGGTCGGTGTGGAAACTTAAAATTTTGGTGGTCCCCTTTACTTACTTAATAAAAACAAAAGGTAATAACAAAGGTAATACATGGCATAAATACGTAGTAAATAGGTTAGTATAATGTATAATAAATTAATGACAAATATAAACCTATACCTAATATTTTTAAATTTTTCTTCTAGTCTAATTTACTTTAATAAAGCTAAAGTTTCTGTAAGCTTCACCAGTACCAACTTATTAGTATGGTATGAAGTATGATAATAAGGCTACTCCTTACACTGCATGGTCTAAGATATATAAATATATATTATAATATTAGCCCGTGCCCATTGCGGCCTTGCATAAGGTTTTAATCAATATTTACAAGCGTATAAACGATTAACTTTGCAACTTACGTCATCAATATAATTTATAATTTTATAATTATTGCAATAATTATAAGAAAAATGCATTTATAAATAATAATAATTGATATTTTTGTGTTTCGTCGTGCACCAAATTTTATCAGCCAACTAATATGACTATTTAATAGCTTGTTATATAAATACACAAAATAAATAAAGGATTTACACGGATAAATTTATTTTTGCCAATTTCAACCCCTTAAAATAAAAATTTTGAAAAGTCGATTCTTATTGTACGATGAAAGTATTAGTGAAACCACAATTCCAAATTTCAAGTTCAAACGTTGAGTAGTTTTTGAGATACAGCAATCTGCAGTGAGTCAGTAATATTCGGATTTGATATGAATAGATTATCTTCAAGTTATTGATTAGAAATTGCCAACCGGACTTGGTACAAAACTACAATATAAGTGACGATGGATGCAATTATCTGAAAAAAAATTGAATTATTCTTAAAAAAAAAAATATTGTGATAGCTATTATAACGTAAATCACAAAGTGATAAGGAAAATATAAAACTGATATGCCAAATTCTCAAAAGTATTATTCTATATAATTTCTAAAATAGGTTATTTTATTCTAAGATCACTAAAGTCTTAATATCCATATAATAACGATCTTGTGTATATACATTTTTTCATGTTTGAATGTTGTTCGTCGGTCAGAGAGGAAGTAAAAAGTGTGCATTAACATCGTCCACATACCTCTGGGTACATATTACAGTTATTTAACTACAATCGGAAAATCAGTTGAAATATATGATTACAGATTATATTATAACTTCTTCATAAACCAATTAATAAAAATATTTTCACAACATTTTTTTTTTTAAGCGTTTAAAGGTAGAATTTAGCCAATAATTTAGTGAAACTATAAAAATGTTACAAATTATATTTTAATTGAATTTAAGGTTCCTCCTCAGAAATTAACTTAGAAAAAAACTAGAAAAAGAAGAGTAAATTATATAATATAAATTGTTTATCACTGCAAAAGTTTGAATATCTACGAAATTGGATATTTACGAGTAAAATAAAGATAATGCAACAAACAATTTTTTTATTTCGTTGTAATTTATAAACGAATACTCATTAACACTTGAATTGTTCGCCAAATTTTTATATTAACATTTTCAAGGTGGCCATCGATGAGGTGTAATTTAAGAAGATTACTATTGAGTAAATGAAACTTTTTTCGTATATTGTTTTTATTTTTATTATCTAAGTATTACTGATGGATGATGACCTCTCTACTCATATCTTCAGTTTTTATATTATAATTATGCACATACGCTTACTTTAAGTATTATACAAATAAATAATATATTATACTCAATGACAATTCTCGACAAAAGTTGATTCAACCTATCGTATTATTTATAATAAAATTAAATACTTTAATAGAAATGATTTGACTTTACAGTTTACACACATCCTCCCCACACACACAAAAAAAAAAAAAATTAAGAAGGGAACTAAAATATAATTTTCAATTTTTACTGAATTTTAATGATCAGCACTTTAAAACGATCTCTTTTTGAATACCACGTAGAGCCAAAATACGTTATATAATTGTAGCTTTTTTTTACCAAAGTCCAAGTGAATTAATATTAAAATGTTGTGCCAATTGTTTGAGCGATAGACTTATTTATTTGATTTATATGCAACTAACAATAGAAATAGTTTCTGAATATGCTCGATTTTGATAATTAAGCTAGATTAATGAGGATTCCAAATGCTCGTTTCATATTTAAAAATTATAATTTTAATTGTTACTTAGAAATTTAATCCTTTTTGTAGGTATAGCAATTTTCAAAGTTAAATAGTGTTATGCAATTTTAAAATAGATTTACAGAAAACACTTACCGTTTGAAGTAGTTTATAATCCAAATCTAAAATACCACACACATCAAATATGATCGGATTGCTCCAACAATTCAATATGAACGCCTCATACTATGAACAATGAATAATATTTCATATAAATTAGAATGCACTAATTGTTATAGACTAATTTTTAATGTAAATTAGTTTAAAAAAAATAATTTACTTCTTTGATAATCCAAGTGTTTGTTGAAGTACAGAGTACATCATGAGCGATCATAACAGTTTTTTTCGACTGTAAAACAATGAATACACTATTAAATATTAATACTCTTCAATTATTGATATGTAATAGATTATTTTAAGATTCTTCAATTTTTTATCATAATGAAATATTGAATATAACAATGATAACGGCATACATTTAAAATTTAAAACTGTTTGAATGTCATAAGAGTTAAAAAGGAATAAATAGGCTTACACCATCATGCTTAATGCATTTTATATTCTTTATTAATAAATAATTTCCAGATGAACATAGAAAATTTGGAAAAAAACGAGTCAAATTATTTCGATTGTAATTTATAAATTATAGTATATTGTATTAAAAAAAATATAATAAACAATATAGTTTTAATAAATATCATCGTTTTAAATTATAACTTATAATTATAACATAAGTAAAATTTAAAATACTCTTTTAGAAAAAACACTTTATTGTTAAATCATCTTAAAGTTCCAAAATGCCGTACCTACCATAACAGTAAAAATATGCAAATAAATAACTTCTTATTTTAATTCAAAATTACACGAATCATATGCGTTATAAAATGAAAACATTGTATGGTTAATTTTTGAATTTCTTATAATGCAATTTTAATTTACTCAAATTGTGGTTAGACTTATAAATTATATATACCACATAATAATATTGTTTTTGTTAACAATTTAATGTAGTATGCATTACTTACCTAATGTTTTACTAATTTCAATTATTCTAAAAGATAATTTTTAATGTGTTTCATCTTTAAGTATATTATGCAATTTTAGTCTATATCGAAAATATTTCAATTATATGAGGACTGTTTCTTTTATACCTATAATACTAATTTATACCTATAGAATAAATTACTTAATAAAAAATAAATACTAAAACTTACTTCTTTTATTGTAATATGTGCTTCTCGAACTAGAAAAAATATAAATATAAACTTATAAATATTATAAACGAAAATCAAGTTATCCAATTCAATCATTTTTTTATTATTGCTGATGTGGTTAAATGTTATTTTTGTCACAAACGTTGCAGCTATTATTACTAAATCGATAATTATGATTAATGCATGAGAACCATAGAATGTGTTTACTTCCTCTGTCAAGTTCCGTAGTTTGATAAATACATTTTGTACTTCGGTTGGATATAAAAATTTATCAGTTGTAGTTTGACGGCTAATACCTAAAAATAAAAAAAAATTCAGTTTTTTCTTTATAATTATTATTTTTTCAATTCATATTGGACAAGGCTAATGAATTCATATAATTAAGAAAAAATATTCGTTTTTATTCTGTGTACATTTAAAATAGCATTAAAATGTATCATCTAGTATAAACCAACAAGTAAGCAATTATTAAATTAATTAATTTTTGTTACATATGTATAATATACATTGTAAATTAATATTAATATAATTTTTTGCATTTTAAAATTCATATGACATAATATATTATATGAAAATGTTAAATGTAAAAAAAATATATGAATCTACTTCTTAGATACAAAATAGCTAAATTAGTTATATCAGTTTATTGTACATTCTTTGGGAATATTAACTTTTTTCTAATTAGTCGTTTATATAATTTAATATATGTATGGTAATCATGATCATAATAGTTGGTCAGGTCAGATTTATTAAAAGTTTAACACATTCTGATAAAATGTCCTTGCATTTTTGATAATTTAACTGGCGTTATATCATATTGCATTTAAATATTTTAATAGGTAGGTACTTACTTTTTTCAAATAAAATGTTGGCCAGTTTGTATCTATCACTTAACATTTTTATGCATATAATATATTGTGATGTTGCAATCATTGTCAACACACAGAACAAACTCCAAATAAAAAAAATAAAAAATTTAATGTCTTTATAAAAATTAACAACATAAACATTGTAAGTCCAAACAAATAAAATGAATAATAAGTAAAATTGTTGGGACTTATGGTTCGTCTGGAAACGCATTTGTAGTGTAAATTTGTCAAATCGGTAAAATGAATCAAGTATTTTAAAAAATCGTTTACTCCTAAAAGCTGAAAGCACCATGTTCAATACCGACACGATTGAAACAAAGTATTTCTCGAACAACATAACCTAAAATCAGAAGTGTATGGTAATTAATTATCATTTTTATGTAATATTAAATACAGATACGTGACGTAATCAATAAAATAATTTACCCATTTTAACAATCTCTGAGTTGGTAGTTTATTATTAACAAATTCGTGTAATGAAAAAATAGAGAGTAAACAAGAATGCCCATATACTATCCATAAAACTAATGAATAGAAAAACGATAAGATCTTGTGATTTCCAGCGAATGGAAATAAACCAAAGCATTTTCCAACATAATATATTAGATACAGATTACTCCACGCCGAATTCGCCATAATAATTCACTGTAACAGACCACGTTTGCAGGAACCTAAAATATGTATGGATTTCATTGTTCATAAAGTTAACATGATTATATTTTGACAGCAAATACTCGAAAAGTTCTCGAGTTTTGTACTATTTTTTGAAGTAGGTACCCTGAAATCAAATAACCCACCACCTGTGACCTGTTGTAGTGATTGGTTTAAATTATTTATTTATTTCTATTTTCTTTAATAATGTATTGAATTTCTTAATTTATATCATAATATTTTAGCCTAATTACCCGTCATTTCCGAGTTCATGTATTGTTGTTATCCGGTAAGAAAAAATATTGCCTAGTTAAATACAATTTAAATAAGATTGTTTAAAAAAATATGTCATATAAATTAATTGTTTATTTACCTTATTTATGGTGTCAGTTTAATACTTCACTGTGAACTACATTATCTATGATTCTTGTTGGTGACAAAATAACTATACTTGTGGGAGTACTGACTCTGGTGTACGTCACATACGATTGACGATGTAAAAAAACAATCTTCTCTTATATCGATCCATGCAAATTTAGCAGTCTTGTCTAATTAAAAAAAAAAACTTTTTCTATTTGACACCAAAAATATGAAGACTTGATGCATGTTGAAATTTAATTACCTAGCTCGAGTTCCACTTGGTACGACTGGTAAAGTTGGTTGAAACTCTCCAGCTAGCAGTACCATGATTCTTCCAATCGATAAATTATGATTGTTTAGATCCTTCAGACGGTTGTTTAAAGTTTCAAATCCTTTCTTATAGTATATTGGGCTTTCATCCCAAACTAGGAGCTTACATTTCTACAGAACTTCCGCAACATTCGATTGTTTATTAATATTGCATGTTTTGGGGTATCGACGGTGTTCAAAAGTCAGTGGCATCTTGAAAGCAGATGAGCAGTTTTTCCTCCATGTAAAAGCGTAGCAGCAATACCTGATGATGCAACTGCAATTGCAATCCAATATGAGCCTCTTACTTTAGCCAAAAGTAGATTAATGAAGTTGGTTTTACCAGTTCCACCAGGAGCGTCCAAAAATATGCATCTTCTTAAATTTAAATTAATGCTATTTAGTTTAGACGAGACCGTTTTCGACCAAAAAAGTACCCTTCCCTTTTCGACCAAATTTAAAAGAGGTCTATTTCCTTTTCGACCAAAATCGTACCATTCCCTTTTCGGCCGATTCACTTTTCGACCAAATTTAAAAAAGACTGATTCCGTTTTCGGCCGAAACAAAAATTCATATAATATATGTGAAAAAAATAAAATAATGGCTGCTATATAATATTGTTGTTTATTACTTTCATAAAATGTTGTTAAATATTCGTAATATATAGAACATTTTAAAAATATAACAATATTAATACATTAACATTATTTTTATGTTAATTTGTCAGCAATCTATTCATATTATGGTTTAAAATAATTTATATATTACCAAAAAAAAATGAAATAAGGACAATATAATTATGTTCTGTCATCATCTGATTTTTGTTAGCGCTAATTCATTGCGTTTTAAAATAATTGTTTGAAATTAACTTAACAAAATCATACCTAAAAAGCGGGTAAGTGGGTATCACTCTGCTGTACATTAGGGGGTGGGGTGGACCTCTAACTAGGGTAGGTTAAATTTGAATGTAATGATAGGTATCATTGTATATGAAAAACGATTCTAAACGGAGACGGTTTATCTGTCTAGGATATATTATAGATTATTAAAAATTTTCAAATCTTAGATTTAAAAAGAAAATTTTTTATGAATTTCTAGCTTAAAATAATTTGCGAATTTTCGTGATTTTTACGTATGTTGTCAAAATTTAAATTTAAATGCTTGTAAAAAAAAAATGTGACTATGCATTTCTTTTATTTTTCAACTGCTATTGTAAAAATATTTTAGGAGCCTTGTATTACATTTTTCAAATCTTAGAAGTAAAAGGAAAACTTTTATGAATTTCTATCTATAATAATTTGAACATTACCGTAATTTTTACGTATTAAGTCAATATTTGAACTTCAAATGCTAATAAAAAAAAATTGTGCCAATGAATACTTATAATATTTTAATCACTATAAGAATGACTTATAAGGAACATTGTATTAAATTTTCAAGTATTTTGATTGGGCTAAAAAAATTTTATCTTTTATATTATTATATATTTTATATTAATTAATTTTTTTTTAAATTGTTGGAAAATGTTTACTTTTGACCTCTATAATGCACCAAGGATATTCACTTTTACATCGGAAACCACCCCCAAAGTTTGAAATTGAAGCATATTTTCGACTAGTTATGCTGTACACAGACGCAAAAAAAAAACACAATCATTGTAAAATTAATACATTCATCACTTCGTTCAGAATCTAAAAAAAGTCGGTAAGTTGTAATAGAAATATGAGAGTGGACATAAATTCTCCGATATCTGGTAGAACAATGGTTCTCAAACGTGGGGTACCTCATCATAGTGGCTATTAGAGCATAGCCGTTTTCGACCAAAAACATACCATTCCCTTTTCGGCCGATCCACTTTTCGACCAAATTTAAAAAAGGCCAATTCCTTTTTCGACCAAAATCGTACCCTTCCCTTTTCAGCTGATTCACTTTTCGACCAAATAAAAAAAGACTGATTTCCTTTTCGACCGAAAACAAATTTTTTTGTAAAATTATGACAATCACAATTTTGACAAATTATTAAAAGTATACGATAAGTTGGTATTGAATAGTACCAAGGAATTTTTAACTGATGAGGTTCAAACTGAAACTTATATCAAACATATAAGTGTTCACTTGCCAAACATTACTCAAGATCGATCAATCCGAGAGAGAAAATCCAAAAATGAAAAATATATAACAGATTATCAAAACGGGCAACTTGACAGAATGACAGGTATAGTAAATTATTTATTAAAATATCTAGGCGTTATTATCAATTAAAAATAAATATATCACTAAAATATTGTAATCACATTTTAGATTCTGAACGAAGTGATATGAATATATTGATTTTACAATGATATGTGTTTTTTTTGTTGTCTTTGTACAGCATAACTAGTCGAAATAATGCTTTAATTTCAAACTTATGGGTCAGTCTAGGTCCTAGACTCTAGGATATATTATATTTTCATATATTCGATATGTATTCTTATAATTTTTTAATCACTGTAAGAATATTCTATGAGGAACTTTGTATTCAATTTTCAAGTATTTTGATTGGCCCAAAACAATTTTATCGACACAAATTTCAGTTGTCTAAAATTTTCAAGTATCTATGATTTATACTTTATGAATAATAATAAATACTTAAAATCGTTGAAGGATTAATCGTTATTGTTACGCTTTTCGTAAAATATATAATTTACTTAAAATTTTTCCTATAATGATGCGTTGAGTTTCTCTATAGCTAGTTGAAGCAAAACTTATGGAAAACTTAGTGTTGTATTTTTAATCCTTAGTTATAAACACAAACAATTTTATGATTTTAGATTCTGAACGAAGTGATGAATGTCTTGATTTTACAATGATGTGTGTTTTTTTTCGTGTCTGTGTACATCATAACTAGTCGAAATAATGCTTCAATTTCAAACTTTGGGGGTGGTTTCCGATGTAAAAGTGAACATCCTTGATGCATTATAGAGGTCAAAGGTAAACATTTTCCAACAATTTAAAAAAAATTAAGAAAAACGGAAATTTTTACACAAAACCATTAGTCGACCAAATCGATTTTTTTATATGGTTGTAATTCAAAAACTAATCACTATAAATACATGCAATTTTCAACAAATTTTTATGTTAGTGATATATATATATATATATATATATATATATATATACAGTTTAATTTTCAAAAATTTTTGCCTTTTTTTGAGTTATTTATAGACTACTGAAATTTTCCATTTTTATGATAATTTTTTTTTGAAGGGTCGGTAAAAAAATAATTGAAAAATAAAATATTTGTTTCAAAATAGAATATATGACAATATTTAAATATAATATATCCTAGACTGACAAATCATCTCCGTTCAGAATCGGTTTTCGTATAAATCTAACCTACCCTAGTCAGAGGTCCACCCCACCACCTAATGTAAAGCAGAGCGATACCCACTTTCCCGCTTTTAGATTCTGAACGAAGTGATGAATGTATTGATTTTACAATGATGTGTGTTTTTTTTTTTTTTAATATTTGTTTTTGTATATGGTACAGCAGCATAACTAATCGAAATAATGCTTCAATTTTAAGCTTTGGGGGTGGTTTCCCATGTAAAAGTGAATATCTTTGGTGCATTATAGAGGTCAAAAGTAAACATTTTTCAACAGTTTTCAAAAAATCGAGAAAAACAAAAAAAAAAATGACAGAAAAACGGGAATTTTTACGCAAAACCAGTTTTCGACCAAATCGATATTTTTATATGGTTGTAATTCAAATACTAATCACTGTAAATACTTGAAATTTTCACCAAATGTTTATGTTAGTTATATCTATATACAGTTTAATTTTTGACTTTTTTGAGATATTTATAGACAACTGAAATAAAAAAAAAAAAAATGTTTAATTCGGTGAAAAAATGTTGGACAACCAAAAAAACATGAAAATTTAATACAAGGTTCCTTATGAGTTGTTCTAATTGTAGCTAAAAAAAAATTAAAAATCGTTAGTCAAAATTTTTTTTTTATAAGCGTTCATAGTTCAAATTTTTACGAAATGTGTCGAAAATGCGAATATTTGCTAGTAATTTTGAAGTTGCAAAATTTAACCAACTTTAAAAAATATCACGGAAATTTATCTATTTTCTAGAACACTCAACGACTCAACTAATCTTCAAATCCATCAAATTTTAATTAATCTCAGATTTTTGATATTTGTTTTCTACATCACTGATACAGATAATACAACATAGCAATAATGAGTGTTTGGCAGAATCAATTTCTTGATGTTAGTTATGTTTATTATATATATATTAGTTAATTTTACTGATTTATTATAAAACTTAAAAAAGTTTAGAACATTATCACAGCAATTATTAAACTACGATATTTCAATGTGTATTGAAGTTGTGTCTATCCAAAATAAAGTATCAAAAACAGTCGAAAAATATTCGTGAAATATGGAAATATCATTCAAAATTCAATGGACAAATTAAGATTATATGCTTAAATTTTAAGTTTAATCAATTGGCTTTAATACTATTTACAAAGCTAACAATGCAAGATTTGATTCCGCTCAACGTAGATTTTTGATGTCATGGTATGTCGTAATAAGTTAAATATTTTTTGAATAAAAAATATTGGCTCTTACTAGTCGTTCGTTTTATAGTGGTTAGATAAGTGTTGAATAAAAAAAAAATATTCTTGAAATTTGTCCGTTTAAAATATTCGTAATTGGGAAGACAAAAATGTTGACGTTATCTAGTTATATATATATATTATATTACTTCAATACATCATACACCCATGTGGTATAGCCGGTATAGACCAATAGATCCGGTATTTTTACTAAAATTGTGTTTACTAATATTGTGTAACATCTTCACACACAATAATCTGCATTTATTATTTCCTGAATTTCTCATACATATATGTATACGCGTAGTATATGTTATTCATAAATTATGAATCATAATATTACGCAGGAGTTCTCCAGAGCTCAATAGGTATTAATTGATTTTATTGTCCGGCAATCATACGCATATTGTTCGTTTTAATTGATAAATATTAATCTCACACCTGTAGATATAATGATTTATCGATTGTTCAAGTTCGGTGGTTGAGCTTATAATGTCTTGTGTGACGCAATGAAACTGTGTGCGCGCGCGCGCGCGCACACACACACACGGGTGAAAACATGAAGAGTGTCTTAAGCGCACCTAATGGAAAATTGTAATTATTAATGTTCTAAAGCTTGGATGTCATTTTAATGAATCTATTAAATAATTATTTCTATTATACTGATTTACTGATTATTAATTATTTCTCTGTCATAATTCTGTGACGCCAGTGAAAGTATTTTCAATAAACTGTTCGTGTTAACTGTTAAATTATCTTGAGTGTTAAAAAATATGCATGTTAAGGTATTGTAGGTATCTACTATTACATTTGATAGCGCATAACATTTTAATATGATAATGATCGAACGAATTTCTTTCAATATTATAGGCAAGTATAACATTCCACGACAAACACGATTGCATACGATGTGTATTTTGCTTTCCAGGTAATAATTTATATGTTCACTCAATATTATTGAATTTACACACGAAAAGTAAAATCTACAATCGTCTTTTATAGGATTACAATCGCAGAAAATAAGATATTTCAATTTTTTGAAATTATTGAATACTTACAAAATATTAATTTAATCGCAATGGTAAAATTTTACAAAAATGTCTATTGAGTTATAATACAAACTATTTTTTCTAATCAAATATCATAAAACTGACAGAAGATTTAATATTATCATTATGAAATGTCCAACACTTTTTGTAACTTTGTAAGTTTATGTTCCATAAATTATCAAAAACGATGTTTAAAAAAAAATTGTTGAGTATACTAAAACCACTTTCGCTATTTTCATGGGCGTAGACCGTTTGGCCGAATCGACCCGAAATTTGGGTGAATAAATATATACCGTTTGGGTGAGAGTTTAGTCAACTAAAACTACCGTTTGGGCGAGAATTATTCAATTGAAAATACCATTTGAGCGGTATGAAAATGCTTATAATATACACTCAACAATTAATAAAATCATATAAAATATGAATAATTGATAATAATTAGTTAAAAATCATATAAAATATAAATAATTAATAATAAGTCAACAATTATAAATGAAATTATATAAAATATAATTATAGTATAGTTTAAAGTAATTTATTAGCCTGATATTTTAAACCTAAACATTTTATGTATTCTAATTGGCTAATGTTCTCTCTTTCATATTTATTCATATATTTTCTTATAGTTTCTTTTCGTTGAGCGTTATGGATATTTTTTGAAATGGAATTGATTTTAATCATATTTTTACTTTGGATTTCTAATAATACTGCATGAATTGATGTAAATGAGGGTGTGGTGTGTAAAATTGTTTTTTAAAGTGATTAAAATGATTCTGGTCTATTTGTGGTTCTGGGATGGTCAAATATTGGTGATGACGCCCACAAATGAGGGGGGAATTCTGAGTTTTCGTCTATTTAAGTGTCTAAGACATAGTCGGCAAATTGTACACATTCATTGTCAGTTGGCATAATTAATAACAACTCAGTAAATGCATCTCCTACTTCGGCTGGTTGCAAAAATGATAGATTGAAAAAACAATTTGAGCCACAATCCGACTTTAGAATCCTTAATTAAACACTCTTTCGATAAGTTTTTATGTTTTACTATTTGCCTATACCAACTTTGGCCTAAATTAATTGACAGTTAGGAAATGTTCACGTTGTAGCTAAATGTGTAGTTTTTTCAAAATCCTAATGAAAAAAATCTACTTGAAAAATTTTGCCAATTAGTTCATTACATAACTTAAATACTTCAAACCACATATTCAAATAATTGTTTTTTTGATTTCGATGTTAAAAATATATATGCTACTGGTACATAATAGTTATGAGTATAGACATGTAATGTATATACAGTGAAACCTCCTTTAACGGACACCTCTCAATAGCGGACACCTCCAAATAACGGACGGAATTTTGGAAACGGTGAAATGTGTAGGCACTCACTGTATTTCCCCTCTTAATAGCGGACACCTCCAAATAGCGGACGACATTTAAGCGACCGAGAGTGTCCGGTATTTAGAGGTTTCACTGTAGTTAATAAAAAAACTTGGGACAATACGAAAATTTTCCGTCTCCAAAGACATTTTTAGATTTACACAGGTGTTGTAAATTTTCACGAAAAGTTATAATAACAATTGACTTTTGTTGATTTACAAAACAAAATTGCTGATCATTGTATTTAATTGTTGATTGTATATCATATGACTCAAATATGATCAAATGACTCTTTTTGTGATTTTGGTAATATTTGGTACTGTTGTTTACGACTACGATATATTGATCGCGTAATTAAATTAATATCAGAATAGTTAAGTTCATCCTGAAGTCCTGACTTATATCTACTAATAATTCTTTCCTAATAAATTTTTTAGGTTTTTCTTGTGTTTGTTCAGTATTTTTTTTTTTTTAAGAACTTCGAATTATATCTATAGCTATAAAGATCTTTTTGTACTCGGTTCATGATAATATAAATGTGTTGTCATCTCTAATATGTTTTTTAAATTACCATCAGTTAAGAGACGTTACATTTTTTATTTGCACAACGAAATCAAATTGTTTCATTTTGAAAAATATTTGATTCCATGTACTTGTATTGTTTGATAACTATACATTTTTTACCTCTTTACGTTGTTAAAATATGATTGATTTTTAAATCCATTATAATTGCAAAAAAATATAAAAACTTACAACTGACTATTATTGTTAGAATTAATTTTTAAATACTCGTACATGAAAGTATTATTCAAGACACTACAGTGTTATTATGTACAACTTGCCACTTGAACAGCATGTCTGAATCGTAATCTTATTTTCGATATTAGTGATTAATAACGATTAGCAATATTATCATCAATATCTGTCACCCGGTTTTCACCTCATACAGGTAAATATAATTTCTCTTGCCCAAACGGACTATTATTTTTTTGTTAAAATTATTACCTTTGCCCAAACGACCACTGCCTATCCCATTTTCATTTACATTACGTTAATATCTACATTATAAGATATAGGTTGACAGTCTTCACTCAAGTCTCAAAGATGAAGTACATTTCATATCTGCAGTCAGGGCCGTATTTAGGGGGGAGCTACAGGGTACTGTTGCCCTGAGCGGCTGAATAGGAGAGGGTGGCTAATTTTTTTATAATTTAAATTTGTATTTTGTATAATGATTAATGAGGCATATTTTATTTTTGTTGCCCCTTGGTGCCAGATTCCTAAATACGGCTCTGTCTGCAGTATAATACTTAGTAGTAGGTTTCCTATTCCCGTCCCATTCTTATACGATTTTAAATTAATAATAAAATATCAAAGTTCTTCAGTTTGAAGAAAATAATATAAATATAAAGCAAAAAATAACATTGTGGTGTTCACTGATATGAAACTTAAACTTAATATTATAATATTATTATGTTATTAAAATTATTATTGCATGTTCCTATATAGGCGTTGCACGGGTCGTATATCTATTATTTTTTGCTCCGATGACTTAAAATGAAATATATATTACATCGTCATATCTTAATTACTATAATTCTTCTATAATCTTGCATTCGTTGCATTGGATAATAGTTGCGTCGCTCAAACTTTCGGTTAATGCAATTTTTGATTTAAATGTATATAATTAAATGTCGATGTTCTATATTAAAAAGAGCGTATCTACAATATACATCTTAGTTTCTAGATGAACCAATAAACCAATAATTAATATACAATAATGTTATGTTATAAACCTTTAGACAGAGAAAATAATTATTTATTTACAATTCACTAATTATGCAAAGAAAATCTGGAAAAGTGCAAAAGGATCTTTTTAATAAATATGAACTTTTGTAGATTAGGAATATCGATAGTCTAAGTGAAGACTGCGATAAGGTTATTATTCCAAGAAGGTTAAGTACATTCGTTTTTAATAGTGTTCATTGCCTTTTTAAATTTATTTTTGAACTAAAGTATTTGTTTTTTTACTGTGACACTGTTCGCGGCAGAAGGAACTGCCTAGGCATTACTTCCCCTGTATTAAATTATTGTGAGTTGTGAGTGGTGGGTGCTGGGTGGACACTCACCAAGAATTACCAAATGATAGATCAGTGGTTAATATAGTTAGTAATATTCATTACTTATTAAATTAAATGAAAAACCATTTAACCATTTAATTACTTCCTACAAAAATAATGGCATTTAATGGCAAACTAGAAAAAAAACATAAACGACAAACTAAATATTTTTAGTATATAAATGATTAATTTTAAGTAAAATTATAATAGTATTTTAGTGATTTTCAGACTGAATTGTAATGATTAAACAGTAAAACTCATATTTACCGTTCACACTTTCAATAAAAATTACGTACGTTTCCCAAACCCCCCACATATCAATTTTTGCGAATTTTATTTTCCCAATATTTAGTACGTTATTTGTTTGAATTTGTTTGACCTGAATCAGAATTTATTCGACATCAGGTACCCCGGAAAAATCAATTTCCCCGTGGGACCTGTGTTCAAGGACAGCCATTACTCAGAATTGGATTGACATCTAGTACTTGTTTTATGTTTACTTTAATTTCGATTGCTATATTTATAAAAGGTATAGAACATAGTAGGTTTTGAAGTTATATAGAATTAGTACGTTTTATAAAAATATTAAGTTGTTGATGCGTTTTTCCGCATAATTATAAACCAAACACGTATTTATCACGGGAAAAATAACATTTTGATGAAATTTGTAAATAGTTCTTTTTGACCTAATATTGGACATGGAAATAGTACAGTATGCCTCAATGGCTCAATAACAGATAATTAAATTCAATTTAACAAGAAAAATAGTTCGTTTTGGTTCAATTTTACCACGAAATTCGATTACATCGTCAATTTTTTCGTATGAATCAATGTATAACTCAATTCATGATATTTTGGAAATAGTACGTTTTGAAATGACCATTTTAAGGTTGTAAATATTTGTGATAAATATAAATGTAAACCAGTTATCAACAAACATGCAGATGAATCAGGTTTGCTATATTATAATTTTTTGCAAACTTTTTGATTAATTTGCATGGTGCAAAAATAATTTCATCGCTTTTCATAGTGTGAACAATTAATTTTAGAGTGCAGTTCTGTTAAAATACATAATAAAAAATGGTTGTTAACGGTTCCAAGGCTAATGAATGTCTACAACTTCCATTCACTGTTCATATTACATAATTACTAATTAGGGTAAGCTAATATCATGCTGATAAACTGATCAAGTACTAGAATTGGATGTCAACCCAATACCGAATATGAGCTGCCTTTGAAAGGCAAATTCAGTTAAATTATAATTTGATTCCCTACCATAT
This sequence comes from Diuraphis noxia, assembly GCF_037042655.1. NCBI lineage: Eukaryota > Metazoa > Arthropoda > Insecta > Hemiptera > Aphididae > Diuraphis > Diuraphis noxia. The sequence continues at coordinate 17,444,946 of NW_028301712.1, read as the reverse complement.
TCATATTATTCATCACAAAAACCTTGAACCTGGTAAAATACATATTACCTATGTAAAAAGTAGAATTAAAATACCTAATAAAAACGTATAAAATTAGAACTAGATCCTTATATTGTGCGTCAAGAAAATACTCTATTCTTTATTCATATAGATTTAGGTAGGTATTTACTTAAAACTTATGTTGTAATATATATATTTGCTTAAAGTAGGTACGTACTATATTATTATATTTTTCAAAAATACCCTCGGATAATCAATTGAAATTCTTTTTTATGATGATGACAATAATTAAGTTCTTCTTAAACCAATGATGATTTAGGTCCATGTTATTTAAGTTACAAAAGATTATTTTATTAATATAATATATAGTAAGAATAGTGTTATTTTTCGTTGAGAGCGCATCAAGATATTTTTTATTTGTTTCAGTACATTATTTTGTTTTTAAAGATAAAACTCGTTGCATTATATGCATTATTATTATTATTATTATTATTATTACTAATAAACGATAATTGTATTTTTGAAAGTTATGTTTTAAAACAATATGTAATAAATTAACATTGTGATTTTTTTTTTGTGTTACTTAATATATTTTTTTTTTATAAATAAACAAGTACTGGATGTCAATCCAATTCTGAGTAACGGCTGTCCTTGAATACAGATCCCACGGAGAAATTGATTTTTCCGGGGTACATGATATCGAACAAATTCTGATTTTGGTCAAACAAATAACGTACTAAATATTGGCAAAAAAAAATTCACAAAAATTGATATGTGGGGGTTGAGGAAACGTACGTATAAAAATGTGTAGTCAGCTATCATCTAGGTATGATTAGGCTTTAATATTATTTATTTTACTGTCAATGTTGAATGTATTTTATGTCTACTTTTATTCAGTACCTATTTCTTATAGTTTATTTTTAAGTCAATCGAAAAAATTTAATTAATTCTAAACTATAATTTAATTATAAGATCCCTATAATCCTTATTTTTTCATTATATATAATATAACTGCCCATTTTTATACACTATATTTCTGAAGACTTTGTTAACATTCTTACGATTTTTTGTCCTGAAGTTGGACCAAATAATCTTCATAGTCGGCCACTTAGTTGGGAAACAAAGGGTATGTATATCACATTTCGTTTTTCCTCCGAAAAGTCGAAACTTTTGAATAAATTCACGTTTCTTTCACACAGTTTTTCCATCATAGATCTCAAAAAATATCACAAAAGACAATCTTTTTTCCATTTTTGGTCTATGCATGGGAGGAATGATCAGACATAAGTACTACTTTGTTTTCAGCTTGTCTGACGAAACTTTTGAATGAATTAACGGTTTTTTTACATAGTTATTCAAAAATTATTAGTTATTCAAATTTCCTTGCAACACATTTCCTTTTTGTACATAAATTATAACAGATTGTGAATTTTTTCAATAAAAATAAAATATGTACAGAGTAATAATTGCTTAAATCCAATTAAGTTAGGTATACCAACATAACATTTAAATAAATCACATTTAAAATTATATTAATTATTTTCAGTCTGATAAAATCGAAGTTACCCGGTTTAATTTTAACGTATTTAGTCAAAATTAGAATTTTAAATGCTTATAAAAAAAATTTGTGACTAGGTATATATTTCTTTTATTTTTCAACTTCTATTGTAAAAATATGTTAGTAGCCTTGTATTAAATTTTCAAATCTTAGATCTAAAAAGAAAAACTTTTATGAATGTCTATCTATGATAATTTGAAAATTGCCATAATTTTTACGTATTAAGTCAATATTTGAACTTAAATGCTAATAAAAAAAAAAATGTGCCTATGTATTTTTATAATTTTTAATTACTATAAGAATAACTTATGAGGAACTTTGTATTAAATTTACAAGTATTTTTATAGGGCCAAAAAAATTTTATCGACACTTCAAAAGAAAATTTTCAGAAAAATTGAAAATTTCGGTTGTCTATAAATATCTCAAAAAAAGTCAAAATATTTTGAAAATTAAATAATGTAAAGAAAATGCCAATCTAAATAACTTGTAAAATTTTCAAGTATCTTCGACTTGAATAATTACAAATATTTAGAATCGTTTGAGGATAAATCGTTATCGTTACGCTATTTCGTAAAAATTTAAAATTCAAACGCACTTAAAATTTTTCCTATAATGATGTTTCGAATTTTCTCTAGAGCTACTTGAAGAAAAACTAATAAAAAACTTAGTGTAGTATTTTTAATCCTTAGTTATAACTTATAAACACAAACAATTTTATGATTTTTCAACTTCAAAATTACTTGCAAATTTTCGCGTTTTCGACAGATTTCGTAAAAATTTGAACTATAAACGCTTATAAAAAAAATTGTGACTTACGGTTTTTAATATTTTTAGCTACAATAAGAACAACTCATAAGGAACCTTGTATTAAATTTTCAAGTTTTTTTGGTTGTCCAACATTTTTTTACCGGCACTTCATAAAAATTGAAAATTTCAGTGGTCTATAAATAACTCAAAAAAAGTCAAAAATTTGTGAAAATTAAACTGTATATAGATAACACTAACATAAACATCTGGTGAAAATTTCAAGTATTTACAGTGATTAGTTTTAGAATTACAACTATATAAAAAAAAACTGTTTTTGAAAACTGGTTTTGCATAAAAATTCCCGTTTTTCTGTCATTTTTTTTTTGTTTTTCTCGATTTTTTTGAAAACTGTTGGAAAATGTTTACTTTTGACATCTATAATGCACCAAGGATATTCACTTTTATATCGAAAACCACCCCCAAAGTTTGAAATTGAAGCATTATTTCGACAAGTTATGCTGTACACAGACACAAAAAAAAAACACACATCATAGTAAAATCAATACATTTATCACTTCGTTCAGAATCTAAAAAATAACTTAAACAGAAGTCTGAACCATAGTATAGTAAAATACTAAAATATGAAAATACCGTGTACCTACCTAATGGTTTTCTTTATAAGAAATTTTACAATGCAACCTATACTCAAGATTTAGTTTTAATTTTATAAATCGAGCATATCTGTCCATTTCAAGTTAATTTTATCGCAATTATATTTAACTAGGCATAACAATAAATTCTTTGAAAATTTTTAATATTCATTTCGTAATACATTTTCTGGGGTACAAAATGTTTAATTTTCAAATTGCTTAACGACAACCGCAAATAACTACTGTAAAGTAATAATCACATAATTTATATATTATTCTTGGATGATCATTTGCTTGATTGCTTATTATGTTGCATAATAGTATAAACTACATACTTTTTAATTAAATTGACAAAAGACGATAAATTAAATTGTAATTTATTTATTTGTTTCTATCATTGTAAATCTTTCTTGGATTTTTGAATATCACGCTTGATTGTGTAACTCTATAATGAGTAATCGTAGATACTTGTAATTTTCGTCAAATTTTTATGTTAGCATTTAACAACATAAAATAGCATTTAAGTGCACGATAAAAATGTTTTAAATATTTTCAATAAAATTTTTTTTAGACTTTATTGAACTTTTAATTATTTTTTTCTTTGAATTTCGATAAAAAAAGATTTGTTTACACACTAATTACAAAAAAAAATGAAATATGACTATACAATAAAATGACAATTTTCACAAGCTGTAAATCTGTCTAGATCATGACATATTTGGTGCCAACGAGCGTCATTTTTGGTGTGTTGACCAACGAAATTTCAGGTCGGAGTTTTGGACTGGCATAATCGTTTGCCATGACGATTTCTGTCTAGCCGATCGATAAAACAGCTCTTGCGTCGAGGCTAACCTTTGGTTTTGAACTAATCTGAAAGCCATCGAGGTACAAACGATTTTATTTGAAGTATAAATAAGATACAAACGACTGATATGGGGTTCAACTAGAAATTCGATGGTCAAGGTGCTACCGTTACCCCGGCACCCCCAATATCAAAATGGGGATAGTTTGAAAACAGTTGACGTACAAACAGGCACAAACGAGGTACAAACGATTGGTATAGGTTTCAACTCGAAATTTGAAGGTGGGGGTTCTGGGGACCTGTTTATAATTTAGTTATAAATCTCTTCATACGATTTGTTTTTATAATGCTTAATGTTTTAATAATATTTTAAATTTCTGATAAAACATATTTTTAAAATATTTTCCAATCTAGGAAGTTGGCTTTTAAATTATTTACTATAGGTATAAGTATTGTTAAAAAAATATACAAAATCAACTTTTATGCTATTGAAATTCAATAAAAATGTTTTTCAGCTATCTAGTAATTACAATTTTGTGTTCATGGTATGCTGACGGTTGTATTAATTACCAATTAATTTTTAGTTTAATAATTTTAATCTTTGAAATGAGGATATTATAATTTTTATTTTAGTGATTGTATAATAGCTTAATAATTGTTTAAGGATTAGGTATGTCACATATGCACATATGTACATTGTTTTTTTTTTTTTTTGTAAGGAGAACCTGCGGCAACATAGACCATTGGGTGTGGGTTGGTACGGTAGGGGTTATTTTTGTATATTTGTTTGTAGGTTTTTAAGTGAGTAGGGTTGTATCAGGTGTTTGTGTATATGTGGCAAGGATATGTTGCTAAAAATCCCAGGTGGTCACCCATCCGGGAGCTAGCAACTGCGGCCAGTACGTACGCTCAGTGCGTTTCCGCAGATTGAGCGTACGACCACACCTCACCAAACCACATATATGTATATAATATTAGGGCGTAGAATGAGACATGGGTATAATTCAATTTGTGCTTCGTGTGTTTATCCATGTTCACAATTCATATTTTATTTTTATGATACATTACCGTATAATATTATATTGCAATATTACACAACGGTTAAATTAGCGTGCAAAAAATAATAATATATAATCTTTTCGGTTGTATAAACTATAAATCGTATAAATGCTTAATCCACTATAATAGTATAATCCATCAATCCATAAATTAAAATAAAAACTGATGATTTTCATACAAACCTAAAGAAAGCTCGTCATATTATTGTATTGCAGTGTATTTGATAATTGTACCTAATGAAATATCGTCAAATGATTTATAATATTCACTTTTTTCTAATATACAATATACATATATAGATTATTAAAATGTTTTGAATTATTACAATATTATTACTATTTCAATTGATTTGAATTTTCATTATATCATATAACATATACTTTAAGAATAAATATTAATAAAAAATAAGTACATAATATAATATCTAATAAAAGGTAAATGGGTTATAAACGGTTGTTAAGTTAGGTTAATAACATTTAGTTAAAATATGTTTTTCATAATGTTATTTCAGGTGAATTAATAACTAAGTATCCTACAGTGATATGAGTTTTAAATTAAGTAATAATTATTTAAAAATTTATTTCAGAACCGTAAATGCACTTTGAATCATGTTATTGACGTTATTGTGTTATACTTATGCATTCACTTTCATTATTATATTTTATGTCCATAGTCCATGAGGTATAATTATTAATTTTTATAAAGATAATATTATTAACTTTCTTCAATACAAACGTATAGCCCTTATATTATTGTCTATACGTAAATAAATATATAATTTGATATAAGTATAGACGTAACTAATAATCGTAGTAAAACGCATTACTGTTAAAATATAATTTGACTAGGTATACCTATTACAAATATGATTTAATTTTTCGTTAAAATCACTCATTACGTGTAGGAGATATTAATATTTAAAATTCTAAATAATTAATTACCCTCCGTATGATAACGCCTGCACCTTGGTTTGTATCCAACTCTTCACTATAATCTGACCTGAAAATCGAGTCAATTGACCAATTAGCCACCAAACGACCAAACATTACAGATCTTTCTATTTCAAACTACCATCTCCTACTAACCCATTAGTATCGCAAATCTCATCTACTCAACCCATAAATCCCATCCATAGGCTCAAACGAAAATGTTGCAGACATTTTTACATCTAAAATAAATTCATGTTGGGTTCCATAACTGGTTGTTGGCCTCCGTTTCCATATTATTCAAATTTATAATATTGTACATAAATTATCCTATTTACTTATTGTGCTGTCAAACACAAATTTTAAATATCAAATAAAAAAAAAATAATAATAATAATAAATTAGCATATGAGTACATTACTAAAAACATGTTATACATATACTCAGAACTCAATACCCATCGCGTTGGATATTATAGCTAGTCCAAGGATTTAAAATCAGTTGGGAAATTGAATGTATCTCTTTACCACAAGTTACCATTGATTCGTAATAATAATAACATTTAAGTATGATTGCTATATGTTCAAGATTTCAAATCTAGTGGAAAAAATCATTGAATACTACTGACGCAATTATACTGTCAAGATTTAATATGGCTTACGTATTTTCTTTTGCGATAATGTTCGACGGCACCTATGAAATAATAGCCACAACAAGATCATAACCGTGTCCGCGTGATCAACATGTCATAACATCAAAACATGTTGTAGGAAATCATCAACGATTCGATACAATATTATAATAATATTATTATACCATAACTATCATCCGCTCGCCATTAAGGTGGTACATTTGGTGAGTGGTAGTGGTTCGAGCGAATGTGATATATTGTAGGTAAGCACCTGAAAATGTGTGAACTATTTCGGGCGAGTTTCTTGGATATTGGTCAAATACTCGGATACAATTATTATTATATAATATACGAGTTGGCCTGATATGCTGCTCAGTGATATATGTATACGTAGATACTCCGATAGATACTCGAATTATTTTCGTCTTCTCCACAATCTAAGTAGAACGATTTGTAGCTTTTCATAGTGGGTTTTCACAACAAGTTTATTCGTACAATTAAAAGGACGCTACACATATACTTGTTGTCTCCGTATTACAAGTGCTAGACATAGCGCATTTACGTTTAGCAGATCACGTTTAGCTCCATTAGTTTAAAAATTAGAGTAAATTGACCTATTATGAAACTTGATGGTAAGGACATTATCTATGTTTGCATGTTGGTTTTTTACGATAAATTAGTTTTTAAGTGAGTTATGAGCATTTTTAATCAATGCTTTTTTATACATGCATAATTTGCTAAAAAATTGAACTATTGTAAAAAACCACATACAAACACAGATAATGTTCTTACCATCAAGTTTTATTATAGGTTAATTCATTCTAATTCTTAAATTAACAGAGCTAAACGTGATCTGCTAAGCGTAATGGAAATTCGCTAGGTATGTCACGCACTTGTAAGACGGAGACAACAAATATATTGTCATGAGTAGCGTCCTTTTAACGCCGAGTGACTCAGTTAAATAAAATAATTGTTACCTAATTATATTTAACTTTTTTCTAGTGTGATTTATTTCATATCATTAAATGTTTTCTTAGTACATAATTGTAGGGACGTTGGGTGGAAATATGAAGATGGTATATTATTATGAAGCATGATGTTCAGAGAAAAGATCGACACACGGGGTGAGGAAAATAACATAAGAGAAAAGTCTTAGAATTAGACTTAGATTCATAGCGGCTTTGTTTAAAATAAATAGAAAACAGTTTGAAAAAATTTAATTTAATAACTTCCGTAAGGGCTCTAAAATGTAATAATGATAAATTATAATATTTATATTAAATAAATAAATAATGTTAAGCTTTCAAAAAACAATTGAAATAGATAACGGAACAATAAAAGTTGGAAAACGAATAAGGACAATAAGAAAATATTAAAATTTGTTTTCTACGAACATATTTTTATTATAAAATTAATTTAATCTTAACACTACCTATTAAAAAAATTGTTAAGCTGAACTAATGTTACTTAATATTGTTATATGTTATAGGCAAAATAATGCAAATTGAGAACTATACAATTCCATCAGATAACAAAATAAAGATTAATATATGGATTGAGGATACTATTTTTAAAACGTTAGTTTATTTCAATATACAATGTACATATTATACCATTGAAATTGCGAATACCTACGTCTAACATTTTAATTAATTTCACGTAGCACATATTATATTTGGCTACAGGTTTTTGTATAAACTTTAAACGGAAATAATATAACTGGTTTAAACGTAACGTTTTTTTTTCAGTGATCTACCGACAGGCTAAAAACGTGGCTTACGTTAGATTCATGAACAAAACGGATTTTTTTTGCGAAAAAGCCAAAATGCCGGACTCAAGGTTGACTGGCAAAGAAGCTGATGTTTTCCCCTTTGGCATTAAGTCGTTATAGTTACATCATTATTATATTTCTTTCAATATTATTTAGGTACGTAAATTATATTTATTTTCATTTTTAAAACGGGTCTATAGTAATCATGTAATCGTCCCCTCCATCGAAGTTCCTGGATCCGCATAATATCGTATTTTATATGCCTACGTCGTGCACGGTTTGCTCTGGGTGCCCACTATCCAGGTATAATAATAATAATATTAATAATAACAGTAATGTGTGGAACTGTGGAGAAAGGATCTCGTGGTCGTTGTGTAAGACAATATTATTACCGTGTTCCGTGGTGGGGTCACTGCGCGGTAACCGTCCGGGTAAAAGCCTCATGTGATGATACCGAGCGCTGTATGACGTACGGAGCTCGTGAGAGTGCAAGTGCTTCCCGCGCTGGTGATATAGTGAGAGTGCTTATTAATTTATGCTATAAATTATTTTCTAACGGTGGAAATATTTTTCTTATACGAGAACTCCGATTTGGCCGTTATCGTTGTTATTGTTATAAACATAAGTACTGTGCTATTGATGTTCAATTGTTAAAATGAAGGTACGTTTATACGATTTTTTTATTTTACATTACTATATTACTGTGCGTGGAATTGATATAATATTATTTTAAGCCGTTATACCATATATAATATTGTTTGAAATAATACTAAATTACATGGATACAAATTAACCATTTTCATATTTTAGACTAAAAACAAATACCTATATATATATATTATACTTTTATAGTTGAAGTCTTGAAGGGTCGGCTGAAATGACGTGCTATATATAACAATCCGTAAATTTCAGTCACTAATTAAAACAATTAATGTATTAAAATTACTTTTAAATATTATTTGAAATTCACGTATAGAACATTCTTAACATATTCAACGTTTACGTTAATAAAACATAATTGTTTATATTTTTACAACTCGACCATTATTTTATTATTTTATGAAAAAAAAATTACGTAGCTCGTTATTTCTGCCGACACTTCATTTATTGTTAGTACTGGTAATTTTGGTCTCTAGAACAAATACATACATAAATTCCCAGTAAGGTTGATAATTCATTAACTTCTAAACTTGAAATTTTAATAATTTACGATTGTACTTTAATTTACTTATTTAATCTACAAAAATGTCAATTTTGTTTCGTTTGGTACATTATTATACATAATATGTAATTCTGTAAAGCCGTATATAGGGTGATATTTAATTAAGGTAATCTTACTTTCTAAGAATATCAGCAATTTAAGTTTAAATTAACTATATAAATCATGTAACCTTTAATGATATATTTTCAGTCAACATTATAAACAGTTCATCTTAATTGCATTTTAATTTAACAAAATATGGTTCAGTTAAGTATACCATGTAATCAGGGTTGATTGTTGTTTATTGATAAATTTGGTTAAATTATTAGATTGGAACTAGAGTAGTATCACCCTATATTTATGCAATATTATATTAGGTTAAAATGGTGTTCAATTTATTCGTTTAGAAATCTTATTTGATATTTTAATTAAGTGTGTATAGTTTTTTTTATAACAAATAATAAATCATTATTTATTTATATGTATTTAATGGTAAAAAGTTTCGTTACGTGTTATACGTGTTCAAAAGTGTATACTGCATATACATACATTTTAAAGCCTCTGGTATGGAATATTAATACCAAAACACGTAATTATTATTTTCACAATGAAACTTTTTTTATCATTAAAATGATGTATTTGTACTCTATATAGTTGAATTTTCTCAGTGACCATGCATTGTTGAGGATTATTATAATTTAAAAAAAAACAAAACAAATATTCAGTGTTGTTTCCTTCCAATAAAAGTATTTTCAAATATTATAATAGCTAATATTTAATTAAGAAAAATTATATTTACCTATTAATTAGTGTCACATCAGTCTTGCATAATGCTTTCACCATTACAGCTGTATTACTGAATAATTGATGCGATATCATCTTCATGAAATCATGAACCATTGTACATTATTTTACTTTCGCGAATCGCGGCTATTATTAATTACACGATTTCATTAAGAAACTTATTGTCATTTTTATTCTTGACACAAGTATTAAACGTTTGGCTTTAGGATGTGCACATATTATTTATACCTAATATTATAATGTATGTCATTCCACACAGAATAATTTTTAAAAAGTATTGCTTAGACTATTATTGTCCGAATACGATACGCGTTTAAACATTGAAACTTTTCATTAACCTCATTAGTAATGCGATATGTTTATAGCTAAAAATCAGTGGGTATAGTCTTAAAAACTAATCAATTAATATTGGTATTAATGAGCATAGTCACCTATTTAAAATTGATCAATATGAACTTCAAAAATATTGTAAATTCAAATTATCCAACGAAATAGGAATATATATGTAAAATGTCAATATTTTATGCGTTCATATATACTCATATTTTTGCCGCCAAAACATCAACCTGCGGCAGCGTAGACGTCCGAAGGTGAAAGTCAGTTGTAATAGCAATAACCATCTCACGCGCTATATAAAAAATAAATAACATTAAAGAACTGAATACAATCGTAATAATAACGATAGCAGTAATAAAAATAATAGTTACAACTGTCGAATGAGTGATTGTCTTTTCTGCATCGGCAACAGCACAAATGACGTGGATAAAGATAGGAAACTACTTGCGTATTTGAGACCGTTTGACGCATGAGACACCAAGAAATCACACCTTAAACGTTGTGAAAAATGTCCCAATTATTACAAATGTAACCATTTACATATTTCACGTGAATATTATTTGTTACAACTAATACAATTTACGGTTTGATATATAACCTACTCATATGCAAATGAAATATTTTCGAAGTAATAAAATAAATTGTGATTTAAAAAAAAAACCATGTACTGCGTTCCTCTGAAATGAATTAGAAATAATTATCACTGAATTTGATCATTATTTATCGGGGGGGTTTTTTTTTTATTTCAATTCACTATATAGGTACCTATGAGGTGTACTATAGTTGATTTTAAACCGGTGTATTTCATTTAACTAAAGCGCTGTATTACTAATAATTACCTAGTCCATGTGAATTTGAAAGTACGATTTCTAGCTATGACAAAATTATATAGTTCAATATCGTATTGAATATTTTATATTACTGAGAAAAAAAAATTATTTTTTGTTTATAATGTATTAATGTGACAGTTTGCATATAATAAGTGGTTCACAGATATGTAAAATCTAGTAAATTAAAAATGAATAATAATATTACGACGCTCTATAATAAATGTCTAGAAATAGGTACTATGATATACCAAGCGTTATAACTGGAAATAATAATTTAATTGTCAATTAGCTTATACAGTATGGGTATTCTAATTTATGATTCCATACCTACTAGAACTACTAGGACCTACGTGTATATTTAATAGCTAATGAAAACGAATTAAAGGTGTAATTATAAATTAATGACCTGACAGATATATACCGACATACTATATTGGTAACGAAACGATTTCGGTTAAACTTAAACAGATTTAGCGGCCTAAGAATTATAGCTACGTATTCTATAGTATTAGATAAAATGCGTGGGGCTAAATTCGATATTTATTAGACATAACTTGACTATAGTCATAACTCATAACCATATAATAATTTGTCTAGGTCTGTGTTTGGGTCAGCAAAAAATGGCCTACAGTGGTCGTCAAGACGTCGAAAATAATAAATCATTAACCTTATCTAACCTTAATATAATATAATATATTTTATCCGATAGTGTCATATTTCTCCGTGCGCGTGCTGTCACTGAAACTCAGCCGGTAGATTGTTGGGTAGCGAATAATATTTTATAATAGAACAATTATTGATTCAATAATATTATACTTTTTGTATTTACGATAGCGCCTTACGCGCAACTCGCGCGTTTAGAAAGCATGAACGTCTCACCAGCGATATCAGTTCTACACACCACGCGATAATAATACGCATCTATCGATTTTTTCGTCTAACCCGCGATCATCAACAGACAACAGTCATCGTCATTCATCTTGTGTATCGTCTGTTCGCGATATTCTGACGGAATATTATGAAATACAAAATAAATTATTATTTGTTAGTATTATAATATAATAGAACTTGTCCTTTGCACAGACATTTTAAGAAATTGACTGATAACAGAGAGAAAAGGCTTCAAACCAACATTTTTAAAAGAAGATAGCATCATACAATTTAGGCAGTTTGGTTTTACTATATAACATTGACCATCTCTTTCTAACAATGCTGACACTTGACAACTAATAGTATGGCATGGGGAACGCGCAGATGCGTTGTCCATTTATAAATAAGTCGACAGTGATGCAGAAATCATCGAACGGTTTACCTACGAAGGTCGTAATCGAATGATTTCACGAGACTGCGGACAGAAGTATGTTTTGGGTACGATAAAATGTATTGTATTGTTCTGAACGACTTATTTTTATTGTTAATCTGACTGTGTAACAGTGTAAGTAGTGTAACTACTTATTATCACATCGACAGAGTTCATATATCTGTAGACTTTAACGCTGCGATAGTTGATATATTTCATACATATGTATTATTATATACATATGTTTTTGTATGAAATCGAGCAAAATGATGTTCATTATCATGATTTATATAATTTTACGGATATTATGCTTTTTAAAAATAACTCACTTTGTGACTATGTGTGTCTCATCACCTCCCATACTGAAATATGTAATATATAATTTTTTTACGTATAGGTAATGAACCTTTTTATTCATCGATTTTGTAAATGTCAGAAGAAAAGTGCAAAAAAATGTTTATTTTCTTATGAGATGGAGATAGTACCTAACCTAACCTAACACTATGAAATTGTAGAAATTTTCCGAGTAGGACTCTTGCAAATTGAGTACCTAGTATATATGTTGTATATTCTATTACATTTAACATTTTAATTGGACAAAGGAAAAAACTACAATGCACTTCTTGTGGAAATGAACTCACTACCACTACACAAATTCTTAAATTCCTAAGCAAAATAAATCTGTATAGTAAAATTTAAATTTAAAAAAATAAACGTATTTATAAATAATTGTAACTGTAAAATGGCATTTGTCACCGATGTTTATAAGAACAATAATAATAAAAAAAATTAACATTTAAAAAAAAATATATATAAAACATACCTACGCATTAAAATGAATCTTCTATTTAACCTACCAACTTAAAGCAGTTGAAATAAAGGCAAATTTTTGAAATAAAGAGTATTTGGTTCATATTAAATCTATTTATTTTTTTTACTGAATGGGATATTAGGACATAATAAATAAGAATGATGAATTATAACAAATATGCCAGTGATGAATTTTTAGGTTACATTTACTTGTATGTCTACATATAATAAAGCTCTGAAAAGTGATGTAGTACAATTTATTATTTATTAATAGGTAATCATCGGTATCTTTAGAAAAATTGATGGTGAACTTGTATAAACTGGAAAATTATTTTATACCTATTCATCATTCATGTATACATGTATATTGTATAATGTATATATATATATATATTCGAAATAATAAGCTATTTCTTCTATATATACATGTATATTAAATTTATTTCTAGTTTTAAAAATATATCCTATCATTAGTATAGTGGTCAGTAGATATACATTTTATTATATATATATGTATGTATGTATTACTGTGAGGAAGTAATGAGAAAGTTGTTCCTCCTCATTGGCTGATTTAAAAAAAGGGAAAAAGAAGAAAAAAGGTGTACATATCACTTTTATTAGATAGATATATAATATTTTACGGCATAACCAACATCATGAACACATTTTATTATCTTCCTCATTTGTCATCACGTTTCATTCCAAATATTTTATATTATAGTCAAAAATAATATAAAGGGATGCAAACAATATTATAATATTATAAGGCATTGCATTATAAATATGGAACATACCAAGGACGGACATACTTGTACTATACACTATACTGATTCTGTTTTTCTTATTCTGTATTAGGCAAAATAATATATAGATTAATTATTTCTAATAATCCATTTTATTTTTGTTGATATGGTTCTAATTTCTAAGAAGAATATTTCTAATGGAATCAAAATGGTAAACTCCGATAAAAGGACAAATTTCAATGCACAAATTCATAGTATAATTATTTATGGGGGCTATATAGTATACAGGACTAAAAAAATGTACTCTAAAAACTTCTCATGTTTCATTTGAATTAAAAAGAATAGAACATTTTCAAGAAATAGCAATTTATATTTGACTCCTTTTTAAACTGACATTTCATTTTACAATAAAAGACTTAAAATTGTTACTAAAATTATCTATAAATAAACATATTTATGATTGGTAATAGATATTAATGAAAATAAAACAAATAGATAGAGATAACAGAGCGTAAAAGCCTCCCAGTGGAGGCACTACAGTAAAAAAAAACATGAATATTAAAATTGAATTAGTTTGTCAGTAGGTTTCTACACCACTTGCGCTCTAAACATTTAAAACTGTAATTTCTGATACAATTTTAAAATTTTATTAAACACTGTGATGGGGCTACAAAAATGTCTGTAGGAACTATAGCCCCATAGACCCATGCATACTACGCCCATGCATAAATTATATAAGATGCGCATGTTCCATATTTATAATTCAGTGATTAATGATTTTATTCACAATTATTTTGTAGTAAGTATCTACCTAATTTTAATATATAGAGTGTAACAGATCTATTTGACTAATGCTATAACTTTTTTTCTATTCAACATTTTTAAGTTTTTTTTTTTTTTGTAATGATTTACAGAGCTCAGCGCTATAATTTTTGTATGTTATATTTTATTTTATTTTTATACAACTAAAATTAAGTAATTTCAATTTTGTATTAAATTTTTTTCTTACAATCCAAGATAGCTGTTTTATGAATAAATATTTAAAAACAGTTTTGGCGTTTAAAACTCTTAATTTGGTTACGTCATTGATTTTTAAAAAAATTTCAAAGTTTGTTAAAATTCAAATTTATTACTTGATAATTACTATTTGTTATCTTTAAAAGGTATTCAATAATAAACACAGATTATATTTTATCATTATTTAACATGACCACGTGATGCATACCACCACCGTTATTCAAATAGACCTGTTACACTTTGTATAAATAGGTATCTTTTCGAACCAATGAGCTTAAAATTTGGTAATTTGTTTCATATATTTGTAACAGGTACATAGGTAGGTACAACATATTATTTAAAATCTAAAAACAATAGTTGTTGATTCCTCATTAAAGTTGGACTTTATTTTTAACTGTGGCCTATTAATATACATGGATATTTTTTTATTAAAAATTACAATTTTTATCAATAAATAATAATAAATTATTATGTTTGATGTTTTATTTTAAATATGTTGAGAAAGTGACACATTTGTTTCGTTCGGGTTTGTTGAATATTATAAAACAAACTTATTAAACCATGCGATTACGATGTTCATTTAATCTAATCTACGGAAGATTAATAAACCAGTAAACCATTTAAAAGATTTTATTTATAATTCTATTTATACTTTTTTTGTCCTCTTCATAGGAAGAAAGAACTACTGTAAAAAATAAAATAATATATATTTCAAACAATAATACGAACATCATTATTTTAATTAAAAAAGTAATATAATATTTTACATAATTATGAAAATATAATTTTTACATTAGATTAAGAGTATGGAATATATGTATGTGCAGTTCACACATGCGATCTCATCTGTCGGAGATACAGTTTCTCACTTGCTTGCTCATTGTGCACAACTATCATACAAAGTTTTTTTTCACTAGTTTATAATCACTACTAAATTAATTTAAAATTTAAAATTTGGTAATGTAATTATGTACAGCAAACTTATTCGAGTGATTGGCCAAAACCAGTAAAATAGCCTGGGGTTGTGCTGAAAAAATAGACTTTCTTCGAAACTCTAGACTCTAGAGTCTAGAGGTTGCTTCAAGGACACATCGAATTATCTAAATATCTGATCCTCCGGCTCTAATTTATAGTTACCTGTCAGACCACGTGTGTGCCATGTGCATTATTTCCAAATCACGCTACCGTTAGTTCAAGAGTTTTTACCAAATATACAAAAGGTGCAACAAATGTATACGACGTTTCACAATATTAAAACCAAATAAATATTTCACCAACTTTTATCACGCAATTAAATAGCGAAGACTGTATAACAATACACTTTTAATGTTTATTAGGTACCTACAAACAGAAATATGTTACAATAAAGTAATTGGCTATGTCCCAACATAAACATCTGATTATAATTTAAGGAGCTTTACGGTCGAGTAAATTAATAATGATGACGCAGAAGATTTGTATCGGTTTTTTTTTTTTTTTAATACACGTAATTTTAAACATTTTTTTTTTAAACATTAAACTAATAATAATCACTGAACATCAGCTGTACGTAATAAATAAATAAATTACGTTGTGCTGAGAAAAATAGAAAGAATTACGTAAAATCAGAATATTTGACTTATAAAACTCAATCACCTATATCTAAATTTAACTGAATAAAATATTCCAATTTTTAAATCTAGATGACATATTCTTGAAACAAAAATAATTAGTATATTTTATAGTACTGTGTTTCTTATTCGGAATGGCTTGAATTTATTTGAAATATTCACACAACAATATTACCCATATAATAGAGTCTTTAGGATGAAATAACATGAGAGTCTTCATTTATACAATTATTGAAATTATATATTAATCCCAAAACATTAAAATAATATTAAATGTATTGTGTACTTTTACTATTTACTACAGAAAACCTAGCAGAAAACCTAGAAACCCAAAAAACATTACAAATTTCTATTTTCTATTATTTCTTAGAAAATAATATCTATATGTAATATCTATTATTGAACCAATAAAAACATACTGTAATTGACCAGCGAAGAGTAAACAAACATGTAAAAAATAAAAATCGTTCATAGTAATTAATTCGTGTAAGACACACGCCCGGTGTATCTATATATTAAATAAATAAATAGAAGCAGACTAGTGAAGTGTATTACTTTTATTTATGTTAATGTATATTATTCTCTTTTAAGTAATTACAACATTTTTATAATATTCGTTTCATGATATAAGAATCCCTCGAACTTAACTAAATCAATAATCGACTTCATCATCCCATAAAATTAATAAATACATTTTAAAACTTATTATTGTACAAGATTTATAATCTTTTACTATACTACTGTACATATTATACTATATTTTGTAAATCCCAATGACCTTTTTTTCCAAAAGTTAAGGTAAATAAAAAAATAAGTTTCATTATGTTAATAGGTTATAAACAATATGTATATTGATTTATACATTAAAAATACCACATACGTTTAAATCGTAAAGAATAAGTTACACTAAATAGGCTAGGAAATGGTCACACGAAGGCCTCTCATGGACATCTGATAGAAAAGACGTTCACTCCATTATGACTAACATACAATGTACAAATTACAATTAAACACTTTGTCATTCTATGTCCGAATTTCACATAAGAAACGAATTCTACATTCCAGAAAATCTTTATGAAAAAATCAGGTCATGTTCTAACGTAAATTAATTAATTACTTGTTTAAAAATAATTTAAATATTGTATAAATTCATCTAATGTAATAATAATGTTACAAAACCAAATTAAAATAAGAATATTATAATTATAATTTATAATACATTATACCTTTATTAGTATTTAAACATATATATGGTGTAAAAATCATCAGAACTAAGATATTCTATATTATGTATAATTATTTATTACTTATAGGTACAGAGATAGTGTAAAGTGATAATAATTACAACAACAAAATTAATTACTGTAAAAATATAATTATTTAAATATAATTTTTTAACCATGTATTTCATAATGTATTATATAGTTTTGTAAAGTCATATTATTCGGTGCATAGCGTCCATCCTTATTTTTTACACTATCTTATTATTTTTTTTTTTAAGGAGAACCCGCGGCAACATAGGCCATTCGGTGTGGGGTACGGGCTATTTTTGTATGTTTGTTTGTAGGTTTTTAAGTGGGTAGGGTTGTAACACGTGTTTGTGTATGTGTGGCAAGGATATGTTGCTAAAAATCCCGGGTGGTCACCCATCCGGGAGCTAGCAACTGCGGCCGTAACGTACGCTCTGTGCGTTTCCGCAGATTGAGCGTACGACCGCGCCTCACCAAGCCACTATCTTATTATTATTATTATGGAAGTTGTTGATTTTTTTTATATGACGTAAAATTACAAAGGTTACGGTGTATGGATCATTTTAAAATACCAATATATCATTACTTACTAATTAATACGTTGTTGTACTTTCCTGTTTGATGAAGAAGTATTTAATTAAACAATGTGCTAAAAAAGTATGAATATTTTAACACATTAAATAAATTTAAAAATACAAGTAAAATTATGAACTATGAATAATTCCGCGATCGAGGTGAGTCCAAAACCAACAAAAAATAAAAGATAGTTGGTGGTCGTATTGTGTTCAATATTGTTTTATTGAACTACAATTAATTTGGTGGGTGGTGGATGTTGAGTAATAGGTAGGTACCTAATAAGTATTAAGAAATTTGTTAACAAAATATATACTGTGGCTAAAGTTGTATAGCCATCATAATTTATACTATAAATTTTATAGTAATATATAACATGTTATATGTTTACATCACACGATAATATTGGTTTAAATAACAACATTTTAAACTAATAAAATATATATTTCTATTTAGAAAAAATAATATGTTTTATTTTACTCTGTAACTCATTATAATCATATGGGTTCCTACTTATATAGTTATGTGCAATCCTATGTTTCACCCATTCCGGAATTCAAAATGAAAGCGTTTGCCACTTTAATTTGTGACGTCAACAGGAAGATATAGTATTGAATATTGTGTTAGGTATTATTAATTTTTACTGACATGTCTCGATTACTCGAAACCCCTGATTATTTTTGGTTATATTCGTGAACATCTTTCTCTACAAATAAACACATAACATAATCGGCCATTATATAACTGTACATCATGATTAAAGATATACTGACCGATTGCACAACGAGCTATGATAAGAGCATTAAATGTGGTTCCTGAAGTGTCTTCGTTAAACAGACTGTTGATAAGAATAAACAACTAGTGCTCATCATATTTTTATATTATTATTTCAAGATTATTACTACCTATTTTTCTAACCTAAAACTGCATTTTGTGTTTTCATAGGTCAGGTTAGGTTTGTGTAAGTATCAATTAATGTCAATCATCAAACGCTTCAGTTTATTTTATTGCTACAAATTTAATTACAATGGAGAGCATCGTAATTCAATTCTTATCAGTCAAAAGTTTATATCACTTCAGGTTTAGGGTGTCTCGTAATTGCGCCTCGCTGCGTGACCAGTATATCTTACTGTACATGTAAATTTAAAGCTTTTACACACGTACCATAACAAACGTTCAAACTGAAAAGTCGATGGTATAAATTCGTTAAATGCATTCTAAACTATAATATTGAAATTAATTGTATTTACAGTTATTAATACGATATAATTAATTTCTTTATCAATTATCGACTTAACATCCAAAGTATATCACCGTAGCATTGACTTAACTGTTTGTTGATTTTCATGAACGATGACTGATTCAGACTTACTATGTATAGCAATATTATATTATAGCATAAATTAATTAAACTAAAAAGCAAAATGTTGTCATAATATGTATTTACTTTCGTTGAATTCCCGTACAATTTCACTATAGATGATAAAATAATAAATATTTACTGCGAAACGAAGAAAGCAAGGTCTGGGTCGGTAAGGGTCAACTATATAGTATGTGCGTTACGCAACTAAAATATCAAAGCAGCTTTACATGAAACCGGTTCCGATCACGGAATAAAAATATACACAAACTTATGTGTTACAACTAAAAATCTTACTTCTGGGGAAATCTAAAAAACTATGTATGTGACAATAATCAAATATTAATATTCAACTATATCTAAATATACTTTTATCAGTCTCGTATATTTTTACTTCAAGGCTACAGAATAGTAAACTTTATGATAAGAACTATTTGAATTATGTGAAGTTAAAATTTAATTTATACCTTTCACTTCCACATTTACTATTTAATAAAAAAATCTTATTCATCATTTATTAATATTATTTGTAATTTTGGAAATAATGAAGAAAAGTGTACTAGTTTATGTAGTATAAACATATTTTATTTTATTTCAAATAATTATGATTATCCTCAAAAAAATACCAGATTAATTATTTATATTTTACCATGACAAAACTGTGTAAATTAAAACTTATACTGTTATACTTTTGATACTGTATTTTTTATAATAAAATGTATGCTATTATTGTTTACAATGCTGTAACATAAACGTTATTTAAATAATTTTTTAATTAATTGCTTTATATCTTTAATAATTCAAAACATATAATATGATCAAGGATCTTAGGGTAATAGCTGATCGAAATTAACAACTTATATTATTGGTCTGATGAGTAAAAAAAGCAAAATCTGATTAGGTTTTAATTATAATATTAGGCACGATGTTGCAAAATCAATAACCGTATCAATGTAGGTAATCAATTTGAATTGTATCTTTGAATACAATAATAAGTCGTAGCATAATCATTAATTACCACGTAATACCAATATACCATGGTCTGCCTAATGAAAATCGACAGTGTATTATTATGTACCTACTTATTTTATTATTTACTATTTTGTATGTAACAGTCATACTTCATAAAGGCAACAATATATTATGTACAACTATAGGTAGTTATAATAATTTATTAAACTGAATTACATTTAATATGTTAATTCAGTACGCGTGCGATGAATGTTATAATAAATATCCCGTGGTATCATATATACCTATGTAAGCAGTGTCTAAATGAGGTAACATATTACTTTCATTTCAAGATGACCGGAACTAGCTATATCAGGATAAACGGGTTCTGTAATAACAATATTAACCGAATCCAAACTTTCTCCTACCAAACAGAATAATAATAGATATAATATAATAACATTTAAACTTATCATCACATAACTTACTAATCACGCTTTAAGACATTAAAAATGTTTCGTAACTCTGAGTCGTTTGTTGTTCTTAAAATTTTATGAAATTAGTTCTGCGATTTGACACACACTCTTCGTCATTGCAATAAATCAACTACATTATTATTATTACGTTATTTATTTATTTTTATTTTTTGTTACAGATTTTCGTGTTAACAATTGTCATTTTAGCCCTTAATGGTTGTGTAACGAGAGCCACGTCACTGGATCCTCTCGAAAACGTAGAAATCGACGAAACAAAAACTGATAGAGACGACTCAAGAACCAAGAGGTCTGGGAACATATTTTCATCACTATTGAAGAAAAAATTAGGATTACTCAGCTCAATAACCGGCACATCGTCGGGTAAATCTATTGGTCATTTTGACAGCTATCCAGAACATTTCGAAGAACCATTGGTATGTCATATCAATAAAATTGTAAACTTTACTATAAAGATCAAATCAGATTCACTTGGCTTACGTCAACCGATAATATTCCTTAACCACGATAGTTGTTTGTGTAATATATACGAAATAAACACGATCCTTTATTTCATTTTAGTCTTATAACACAAAATCGTTCAACTTATGGGGCGTTAAAAAAGCGATCATGTCGTCGGTGTTTCAAGCCGCTAAAGCAATAACGGGCGGAGTGATTGCTCTCAAGGGACAATTGATCAAAGCTAAAGGGCACGCAGTCGTTGCCAAAGGTAAGCTGATGCAGACCAAAGGTGAAGCGATCTCGAACTTTGGCAAAACCATTGCGACGCACGCGTTCGACGTCCACCATGAACCACAGCTAGACGTACAACATTCCTCTGCGGGCCTATTCAACCATCTGCCCGTTACGCCGATCCATCAGCCGACAAGTAAATATTTTCCACTGAACGATTTTTCTTTCCTTGCAGTATTTCACCGCATAAGTACCTACACACTATCGATTTACAGGCTACGGAACTGCTACTGCGTTTGGATACCAAGGACAAGCGTACCCGAGCAACGTGTACCAGGGCAACGCGTATCAGAGCAACGCTTATCCCAACACCGCGTACCAAGTCGCAGCTCCCAGTTACCAAACGGGATTCGGAGTGCCACAGACCGGATATGACGGGGGCGTAGGTTACGGCGGATACGGTGGTAATGGATTTACGGCAAAAAGAGCCATTATGCAGAATGCACAGGAATCGACTGTCAAACAAGCTCAAAGTGCATGTAAGTATAAAATAATACGTTTAAAAAATATACATGCAATATACGTCTTTTTCAATGGTTTTTAAGACCCGTAGTCCGTTTTAATTACCAAGTAAACGGTGTTGATGAAATAGGAACACTCATGTTAATATTAACGACTAAAATCTAAAAATATATTCGGTCAGAACTAATACAAAAAAGTTTTAAATAATCGAGTAACTAAAGTAACACATTTATCTATAAGTACTTCTCCAATCGAATTAGAAGTTATAGAAAAAATAGATCAAGGACACGGTTTTATGATTACCAGTTGATTTATTTTGTCAACTGCTAGTTTGATAGTGAGAAATGGATTTTTCTTGGAATGTCAAAATAAATATTAAAACATTGATAACTATAACCATTAACCTATGTATTAAAAAAGCATACTTGATAAGACTTGCCCATAAAGGTTTATAATAGTTTAATTGGCATAAATTACATAAATAACTAAATCTTAACTAAAAACAGAAATGTTAAATAATAAACCTACGTATCGTATGTGGGTTATATAATCCATATTCTCATTCTACAACCGAAACCAGATACTCGAAAGTTTTAATGTATAATAGGCTCGTGATGATAAATTTAAATATTGTCCACTCGTTGACCAGTTATCAGATGGGTATCAAATTTAAATGGGAAGTGAATAATATAGGCTACTGTGTTGTTAAATACAAACAGAGGACCGCGTATACTATAGGCACATTTCCTCGTGTAGTAGGTAGTCGGTGATACTTTCTACAATTTGGCCATTTTGAACGTGATTAGTGTGTATACAGCGGAGTCACGTACGCGGAAAATAAACATGTTTGACATACGAAACCGATTCGGGTTTATATATATAATAAATATATTATACTCATATTATAAGACGTGGATCGTCAAAAACCTGGCACAGCCGAGTCCGGATCCGGATCCGGACATATAAATGTTTATTTTATTTTCAACTTGTTTTGTATTATTATGTATATTATAATAGTTTGTACTTTACTCGTATTTTTGCGCAGTCGACAAAGATTCGGTTCACGCAGGATTGTTGATCTTCAAACCAATCAAAATGCCCGTACAGAACGTTCCGGTGGCCAGCAATCTGGTGGCGGCTCAGAGCACGGCCAACTCACTGCAGGCGACCGGCCAACGGCCGTCTCAGCAACTTGGCGGTTCGTTCAAACCCGCGAGTTCTAAAACGCCACAGCAAGGTTTTGGATTTCAAAAACAGTTTCCAGCCGGTTTCCAAGCATCCATGCAATCCAATGAATACTCGCCAGACTTGAGCCCCGGTTATCAGGCACCGGACTTTAGTTACCAGGCGCCAAACCTAGGTTATCAGGCACAGAACACTGTTTTCCAGGCGCCGAACTTCGGTTACCAGGTACCAAACTTCGGTTACCCATCGAACGGCGGCAGCGTCGAACAGACTGCGGGTCAAGGTTTCAGCGGTGGGCTGCAGAACTTCGACTTCCAGCAGCCGGCCAACAGCCAAGAGTTGGGCCAACAGCTGGCCACGATCTCTGGCCAACAGCTGCAGCAGACGTCCTTCTCGCAGGAGAGTCTTAACGACGACCAACGCGATTTGACTTCGGGCGTGGACGAGCGGATGGCTCAGCCGTCGAACAAACGCGCTGGTCAGGTGGTCAACGCCAAGCGAGCTGTGTCAGGATCGACGGGCCAGTCAACGCCGTCGGTCATCGCGGACTTTGGCGATGGCGAAGGTGTAAAAACGAAAAAACGTAGCGCGGCGCTACCGCCGTCCCATGGTGACGAAATCGTGCCGTTGAAATACCACGACGACTCGACGGCAGAAGACCAAGCCAGATTGAAGCAAACCGTCCAACGGTTCTTCAGCATGCTACAGAAACAACGATGTAAGTATGATGATCTCGTCTGTCATTAATCCACAAGAAATAAAAAATATATATCGAACAAAACTAAATCGGACTTATAGGTTATCTTATTACGACAACAGGAGAATAATCAATGTATATCAAAAATCAGGGTTAGGTAAAACTGTAACTAGTGTTAAAAAATATATATTAACAGAGAAAATTGATTAAACCTTTACTTTTCAATAGGTAAATAAAAAAAATGTACTCATTTTATTATAAAAATACTATTGAATCTATTAAACTATATTAATGGCTAATAAAAATTAAGTAAAATTGTCCATTACATAGATTAACAAAATAAAAATTATAATTGTAATTTTATTTTAGGAGAGTATCTGCTTATGGACTTAAAAGTAATCTATGGAATCAGAATAATTGTGAGAAAAACCATTCACACAAACCAAACATAGTCGAGAATCATTTACAAACGATTATGTTTACATAGCTAGTCACTTTTATGATGTATTATTTTGTATGCATGTGCAACCAATTGTTTTTATATATATATATATATATTTTTTTGTATTACTTGATCATATTTTTACGTTTATATTAAAACATAAAACATATAAGTTGCTCAAATTCAAATAAGAAAGAATATATTTGATTAAAAAAGGCTTGTTAAGAATTATTTAAAATTATCATAGCAGTTATTTATTAATCATAATTTGTGTTTTGTTT
Organism: Diuraphis noxia; assembly: GCF_037042655.1. Lineage (NCBI taxonomy): Eukaryota > Metazoa > Arthropoda > Insecta > Hemiptera > Aphididae > Diuraphis > Diuraphis noxia. The sequence goes on along the minus strand of NW_028301712.1, from coordinate 17,419,724 downwards.
TTTACGTTTTGAAGCTAACGAAAGCAAAAATTATTTAAAATCACATTTTATATTATATTGTAGTAGGTACTCATTTTAAATTATTAACTATTGTGTGTTAGTATATACTATAATATATAGTTTAGCAATCATTAAATACGTTAGATGTAGTTAATTAATTATGGGTTTAGTTATTATACACAACACGTATTGTTTAGAAAATGTTATGGTGTAAATATGAATTTTGTCACAGATTAATAAAAAATGTAAAACTATTAATTGTAAACTGATTAAAAATATTGTATAAAATAACATATAATATATACCCATAATTTTAAATTATAAACATGTTTGTTTATTATTTTTTTTTATTCTACATGTTACCTAAAATCAGTATCTTCTTCTTTAATACTTGCTATAATATAGTAAAATTTTAAATTAAGTGTAAATCATTGGCACAACTTAAATGCAGTGCACTTGTAAGTGGTTCTGGAGAACGTTACCACTAGTTAGATAAATTGATAACTTCTTCTTATCAATACTACGGATTTCAAATGCAAAAGCAATCTCTACACTGGCATAATAATACTACGATTACCTACTTCGATATAATATGGTAAGTATCTACAAGGGTATGTTTTCAAATTTTTCTGGGGGGCGGGGGTCCACAGTTTATACAGGATTAATATTAGCTATGATATCTTGTAACAGTTACATCCCTAAATACAGTTTTTGGAGGGGGTTCAATTAAATATATGCTTATATAGTATGTATGTATATGTATGTATGTAATATTACTTGTACATATTATATATTATTATATTTCACACTAAATATGAAATACCTATTATAAATATATATAAATTATAAATATGATATTACTATAGGTACACTTAAATTCATCAATAATAAGTTTTTCTGTTTGATAAAGTTTAAAATTCAAAAATACGGACACCTTATACCTATTATCTTTAGAGCACTGTATATTAAGCTTTGACTTGAAAACCGTTGTCAGAATAACATTACAATAAATTTATAATTTCTATACTTATTACTTTAAGGTTAAAATTATTCTGCAGGAACATGTATCTGGAGAGGGGGAAATATCAAATTCCCCTAGACACTTCCCCACCACCAGGAAATACGCCACTGAGTATCAAGATACTGATTGCAGTGGCTAAAGGCTACGCTTTTGACCACTAATCCTGATTTGGTATAAGTTAAACTTCCGAACTGCAAATGTGGTATGTAAGATGTAACTCAATGATAGGATTTATTTACGGTATTCTTGACCTGTAGTTAGCCTCATAAGACATCTTAATTCATAAAGCATAAAGGTATGATTAGAGAAATAAAGAAAATGCTTAAAATAATAATCTGATTATATTTCTTTTTAATAACAATTAAAATGTATGTTAGATATATGCAATAATTTTTCTTTAAACAATTAAATCATAATGTACATTGATGTATAAAAATAAAAATTTGATTTTCTTGTAAATGGCTATATTTTTATATTTTTATTTGTAAATCAATATGCGTTTTCTATACGTTATTGGACATACGTATACATCCATTATAAGCAATATTACTCCATATTTTGATCAACTGAAATGTTAAAACATTGATTTTAGCATAGTGTTATATCGTATTATAGGATTGTACCTAACCAACTACCTATAATATTTGTATAAATGCTAAATTTAAATGTTGACTTAGATATCGCCAACTTATTTTCTTTAACATAGGTAACATAGGTAGGTATTTAAAATAGTGTGACTTATAAGTATTATATGTATTGGTAGGTTAGGTAAATATATATACGTATATATATGGTATATGTATGTGTATAATATTATGAAAATATTTCAAAATGTTTCAGACTAAGTAGTTTTTTGAATTTACCTAGGTATCTAACATAATTTTGCAATTAATTTACAAATACTAAATGAAATTGACCGGGCAGTGGGCATTAAAAAAAAATCGTAAAAATATAAATCTCGATTTGGAATTATATGCAATGAATTGGTGGTGTGTTGATATTGATGGGCCAAAGAAGAGAGAAGGGGTGCAACTTTTGTACATTATAAAACGAATATTGTTTTTTATTTAAGTAAGATTGCCATTGGATACTGAAATACAATAGTTCTAATAATTGGATATAATAATTTTAGATATGTTATTTAAATTTGGCTAAAACCACAAAAATTACTGTGTTAAAAATATGATTAGTTTGGGTACATTTAACGAATTGAAAACAGGGTAAATCCATTGGCATTATTTAATTTGTAACGCGTGGGCCATAGGTGAAGACACAGTAAACTCTAAATGGCTCAACATAAAATTTTAATTATATACCTTTAACAGTAAGTGTTCTAGATGCACTTGCTGTTCCATAGCGATTAGTTACGATGCAAGTATAGTTTCCAATATCAGTAATTTTACCGTCACTAAAAAAAAAAATTTTTGTGTTAATTAGTAGGTAATTAGTAATGACAATAAAATTATTAAATGGTGCAGTGATAAAATTGGAATAATTACAATTTATTTACTGTTAGTAAATCTATAACTCTTCAAAGAGATTTCTTGACATGTTAATAGTATAACCTATCGTATCATAGGTTAGCGGATTTAATTTTTTTAGTATTAAATACCAAATGAAATAAAAAAAATTATGTAATTGCTCTTCTATGCGTTAAGGGTCTACTGTACCACGTCATTAAGTAAGTCACTATAATAGAAGTGGTTAAATGGAATTTAGTGATAAATATAATTGCATAAAATAACAATATTGATTAAAGAAGAAGGTAAAAAAATTTGTAATGTATGAAAAAAATAAATACTCCTTTAATCAGTTGTTTGAAAAATCAAGCTTTATTGTTAATCTATCTCAATGATTTTCAATTGTATTGAAAATCTTTGTCATTCTAGTCGTTATAAGACCTGTTCAGATACATTTTTTATCAACAACCTCATGTTCTAAAATCTTCTAAATCAAGCATAATACAAATAAATCTTTAATATTATTGACTCAATGAAAAAAAATAGCACATTCTAACACTTTTTAATAGAATATTAGGAACATATTTAAAGTTTTGAGTATATTAATATCATGTCTTTAGTCTTTACCATAAAAAAACGAAAATGTGTCGACATAAAAATATGGACAATTCGTCTATAGGTATAATTAACTCAATAATCCTTAAATTCGTACGTTATAAATAGTTGTAAATAGTTGGTGAAAATGTTATGTTTTTATAATAGTTATATCTTCGCGAATAACAATCCAAAAAATAAGAATAAAATGGTTAGATTAATATATTACAAGTAACAAAATTTACCATTATTAACAATCCCCCAAATGGTTAACGCTAATTTTCAGTGCCAAATTATCATTATCATTACAATAATAAATTCTGAACTTTGAATTTGATAAAACTTACCTTATTTGCAAGTCTCCATTGTCCAGTATTGAATAACGTCCATCTGTTAATTCTATATTGTTTCTTGTCCACTTAACTCGTGGTTTTGGCACCCCAAAATTTTTACAGCCAATAGTAATAGCTACGTCGACATCAAATTCTACCTCAAGAGATGGTTCAGTGATTTCAGGAGCCATAGCTAATTAACAAATAGTTTTGTATATACAATATACATATACCAAAAATTTATAGCTCTGACATATTTAAATAATGTAATATAATTAATAACATACCAAACACATTTATATAAACATCCTTGTAAACATATCCAATACTGTTGGTGGCATTACAACCATAATTTCCAGTATCATTTTTAATCAATGATGTAATTGTTATACTATTAGAAGTAACCGAACGTCTAGGATTTGGTGGTGCTTCACTTAATGGTCGACCATTATGAATCCATTTAATTGTAGGTTCTGGATTGCCACTAGCTTCACACTTAATAACTGCAGTTTCTCCTTCAGCTCCTTCCACAATTTGCGGAACCACCGTGAAATAAGGCACAGCTATCAATTGAATTGAAATAAGTAAATTTGTTTCAACATCAATAATTTAGAAATTATAATTATTCACTAATGTACCCATAACATCCAGCTCAATGTTATATGATTGAGGTGATCCAACACCATTGCTAACTTCACATGTGTATTTTCCTTTATCTTCAAATTTAACTTTCTTTATGACCAAACTTTTTCCATAATTTCCTTGGCTTACCCTTTCATTGGATTGTATAGGCCTACCATCTTTGAGCCAAACAGTTTCTGGTAAAGGACTACAAGTATCAAGTAAAAATAAATGTATAAACTAATATATAGATATAAATTAAATGCGAATTAAAAACTTACGTTCCACCATAAATACAAAACAATTCAACATTTTTACCCAATAATGCTATTTCATTTCTTCTAGTTACATATTGTTGAGTAGGTGGATATTTTTTTTGTAAAGCTGTTTCTACAGTTTGAGTAACATTCAAATATACAGGATTGCCTAATTTATATTCGCTCCTAATAATTGTAATTCAATTAGATTATTCTTATTTCTATCTAATATTTTAATAACAAAAGATACATACGTTGTCAATGATTCAGCATAACAATAATATATAGATCCATCACTAATATCGTGTCTGGTTACATTTGAAAACCAGAGATTACCTTCCGGATCTACTGTTATTCTAGAGTTTTTAACTGGTTTTATGCCACCATTTTTATTCTAATAGTAGGTAAATGAATTGATATTATTTATTATATGTGTGCAAATAGTGTGTACATTTATATGTATTGTATATATATATTTTATTTACCCTTACAAGCCAATCTACATTTGGCTTAGGCCATCCATATGGAGGATTACAATCAAGTTTAAATGGATCACCTTCTTCAGCTTCAATATAGATTTTTAATCCAATTTTAAATTCATTTAATTCAGTCTTCACAACCATCACAGATTTAGAAGTAGCTATACCCCAAGTATTTTCTGCAAAACATTGATATTGTCCTGTAAAAACAAAAAGTAGTTAATCAATCAAAATGGTAAATTAGTAATTATTCAAAAATAAAACATTCACAATGAATCTAAAACGTATTATTAAGGATTTTGCTAATCCGGTCCTTTGATGTCTGATCTAGCCATTCACACAATACCTGTAAATTCCTCACGATGTCAGAAAATAAACTGACATACATTCTTAATGGTGGTAAACAATAACGGCAGAAGTTAGAAAAATATATATGGTACAGATATTTATGCATGAACAAAAGGTAGTGCTATCACTGCAAGGCTTCTTACCTCATATATTTTTTTCTTATTTTAATTCGTATAGCTTAAATTATTATTATTCCTTTTGGCACAGATCGTATATTTCTTATGAAAATAAAAATGAATAAATAAATAAGCATACCAATATCTTCATCTTTGGGTTCGGTTATAGTTAATGAACCACGGCCAGGTTGTTGAAAAATTCTGTCATCATATGCTTGCCAATCAAAACTTTTACCATTTTTCATCCATCGATACCTATCATAAAAATTTTAAATGTTAGTGTAAAATGAAATAATACATATTTTAAAAATGTAACTTAAATTACTTTGGAGCAGGTTCTCCTTCTGCTTCACAATCAATTACAAAAAACTCATAATTTTGAGATTCAGCAGTAGGTACTTGAAAGAGTACTTCATCTGTAATAGATTCTTTTACAATTCTTGGTGGAGATTGAACTAGAATCATTAATTAAATTTAACAAAAATTAAATAAATAGCATATAAAAAGCATTTAAATGACCTGCTATTCTTCACATACATTTATAATCTGGTTTTTCATACGAATATTTATGGAATTAAAATATGGCTGTAAAAAAATGTTTTAAATTTTAAATGAATTCTGTAAAAATATCACTTCTAGAATTCATATTCATCATAGTATGTTAATTATAATCTTTTTTATTTCAAATTTTACTTATAGTTTTTCGTTGTAATTAATAGTGTAAAAGAATATTTAAAAAAGATAATGTTAAAATATTTATAGTTTGTATTGAACAAGAAAAAAATGCTTGAGGCCAAAACTTGAAATATATGTTTTTTTTTCAAAAATTAAGAACAGTCTAACTGAAATTATTGAACATTTCAAGGGTCGTGTTTTTATATATTTAAATTATTGGTATTACTGTATGAAAATGGATTCTTCTCACTTTTATTAAATGGCATATAATAACAATTCAAATAAATTAAACGCATTATATTTATTATAAATCATATATTCATATTTTATATTTTAAAATATTACATATTTACATCCATACTTTTATTTACCTACGTAAATTTAGCTACTTACTTATAGATGATGTTGTTACAATAAATAAAAATAACAATTCTGCTGAGTATAGTAAATGTAATGAAATTCTATACATTTTGATGTTCTTGCGTTCCAAATATATTAATTAAAGGCTAAAAAACATACAAATTATTATTTATATTATTAATATGATTATTTGTTTTTTAACATAACACCGATAATACAGGATTAAACTACGTTCATAAAAAATAACTGTAGAACAATAATATACCTATATATAGTATATTATTGTATAATTTAGGCTAATGTCAGTTTCATTATCTATAAACATATTGATATAGCTACTATACTACTATAGAAGGTTATTTGATTTGATAATATTTTATATTATTTCAAAGGTTATTGATTTTAATGATAGTCTTGAAAAGCGCCGATCAATAACACATGTAAAAGTATTCCGAATACAATACCCAATACAGATGAATGTCATGACGGTGAATGGTGGTAAACTGCATAGACTTTACACTACTTGACTATTTTTTATGAGTGTATAGAAAGCATACCAACATAGAGGGTGATTTTTATTTACTCTTTTATTTGTTTACTCAAAAGGTATGACAATGAGGACACCGTTTAATCTATTCTGTGGTTAAAAATATCGCAGTGATGTATAATATATAGTCCTGATGACAAAATATAATAATCTATATATCTACCTATACATCTTACGTATTATCCCGCACTATCATACATATGAATAACTTAGAAGAGCGCCCTATATCTTTTTCCGCTTTCCATACACTCATTATTTGTCTAGAAATTGCATGACACATAATTTGTTATATTATCTATAGTTGAGACTTTTTAAGCGTTATCGGAATCATGAGCTCAGCCGTTGCGACCAAAAAACATTACAGGCAAGGCTTACTCGTCCTCTATGTCAAAAAGTCTACGGTAATACAATACCAATAAGGTAAAAACAACAAAGTAATACATAATAATAATAAAAAATTATACATATAGGTATATATAGAGAGATATTAATATAACTAAATTCCTCCAAATAATCTTATAACTAATTTGACATACGCAATATCACTATAATTCTATCGTGTGCGATTTGCCATATTATTCTGTTTTTTTTCAGTTTGTGTACCTACATGAAAAGTAGTTGGAAATCGCTGCAACACGATTGCACACTTTTTACTTTTCTTACCCGACTAATTAAAGCACGATTACGCTCCGATCCCTTTTTACCTGTCAAAATATTAACCTTATAAATATATTAAAAGCAATTGAAAATATTTGGATATATGCTCCTACCGATACAAGGTAAACTTCTTCATCAAATTAAAAGCTATATAGAAGTACCATAATTATTGCCAGTCGCTAAGGTCGTCTTGATCAAAAGTTCATAGGGTTGGCAGACTTTATACAATACGAATAAAACAAGATTAACCTATATGTTTATCAAAATTAACATTACAATTATAATATATTTTGTAACTAATGTAGGTATATAGTTAATAGTTAATACTATTGTAATTTTTACTACTTATTGATATGATATAGCTACTCACTAATATAGAAGTTTATTTGATTTTATAATAGACAACAGTTCAAATTATTTCTAATGACATTTATTATTAAAAATATTTTCAATTGCATTGATCTGTAAGTAAAATTATTACGAAGTTGATAGTTTTTTTTTTTTTTTGATATTTCAACATAAAGTATTTTTGGACTCAAATGTAACACATTAATGTGAACCAGTACAGTGACTCACTCTATACCTATGTGGAAAAGCGGTACCCACTTGCCCCCCTTTTATAATTTAGTTTTTATATTTTATTATAAATACTCAGTTCTAACTTACAATAAATATTCAATTTGTAATGTAGTATAATAAATTTAATGATTACCTATTTTATTCCACTTGTAATTTTTAATTTGTACTATATTAATTAAATTGGGCACATGTCTGTATTGAATGTTTAAAATAAAAATATAATTTAATTTTTAATATAAGTTAAATTTATTTGGAACATTTTAAAAGGTATTAAAATTAATATATGTATAGGTACATCTAAAAAACTTACTTGTACTAGTTGTACTTGTTGTAGAATGTAGACGGTGTCACAATGATAAAATATAGAAAGGTACTAGCATACTATGCGATATACATTATTAACTACAGGTACCTATTCAAAGACGTTTGCTTAAAGGCAGATAACAATGTGGAATAAAATGATAAAATTCTTCAATCGTATTTACTTCGAGTAAACTTGACGGAGGAAGTAGATAACACCTTGAGAGTAATCGAATTGGTTTCCATTTGAAAAGGTATTTTATTAGGTTAAGTTCCCGTTTGTGTACAGGTAATTTTTAATTTTTAATAATTGTTACAAAATATAAATTACGTAGTATAAAACACGGCTACACTCTAATAGAATAATATTATACAATAAGATGGCAATATATTTATATATTGGACGTTCAACAAATTATCGGTGATACCCCGATCAATTAAGATAACTATTGAGATATATGTACTTTTATCGCTGTATAGTATATCGTCTATATCCTATGTACGAATGACAATAATGTTGGTGCGCAGTGAACACTTGTATAGTCACATCGTATAAATTTGTAATTTTTATTTCGTATTTTAATTTATATTTTTCGTAAATATGGAGTTAATGTTTAGTGAAAAGGAAACTAAGTTGTTGATTATTGACAATAAAAAGTTTGGATTCCAAAAGAACCTAGTAGATGATAACATACAGAGGTGGATATGTACAAAACGAAAATGTAAAGCAAACGTCAAATTGCAGAACGTAGCAATCTCCGTTTTAAAATTTTTTTTAATTTTAAAATCGATTGTTTATGTGAAGAAGTATTAACACATAACCACGAAAGTGAAGGTGATGGTAAACTTGTGTGACAACAAATTGACAAATTCACTAAAAAGAAAATATTACGAACTTATTTCAGAGCGACCATCTAAAATTATTCGCAAGTCGCAAGGAGATAGCTTCAAACAGTCATATTGAGTCACTACTTCAAAATGATATGAAAAAGTGCCCATCCTAAAATATTTTATTTTATGAAGACTTTAAACAGCATTTAGACATTAAATTATATTAAATTTCGAAGTAATAATACTAGCAAACTTACTAGCGAACAAGAAAAATATAACAAATACTTGGAAGATTGTATGACTGAGTACATTAATGAGAATCTTACGTAAATTGAATACTTAAAGAAATTTTGCTTCATATTTGCAAATCAACGATTATATTTTATTATTTTTATTATTTACCTACACCTAGTGATGACTATGGTTGACTTCCAAATCAACGATTTAAAATTGTAAATATTATATCATTTTTTTATAACCTTTATTACGCACATTTTTAACAAAGTCTACTTTTAAGTTGACAGTCCTAAGCCTGTAAAATTGAGAAGAAAAATGTGCGTAATTAAACGGGAACCAATTCGGCTCAACTTAATAATATACCTTTTTTGAACAGGAACCAATTTGGCTTACCTTAATAAAACACCTTTTTCAAACGGGAACCAATTCTGCACGTGAGGTTGGAGCTCGGGAACCAATTTGGTACCAGCCAACGCCTTAACTCCATAGAAGAAAACTAGTATATACTTATACTATGGCAGATACATTATTATTTAAAAAACTGAAAGATAATATTATACTCATATATTTGATTTGTTTTATTTGATCACTACAAAACAAATATTACTTTGGAATTTAAATAAATGAAAGGTTATATTTGATTTTTCATATCTGATTAATATAAAAGTTATGTGCTGTAAAAATAGTTAAATAATACTATGTTCAATAATGTTTATTGTAAGATTAAAATAAAGATAAAATTGTCAAAAACCAACACCACTGTTTTTAATGAAACCTCATAAAACACTTTAAAATCTGTTCAGTTAATGAGCAGTCGATTTAATCATTTTGGACGACAGTTTAAAGAATTAATATCAACTGTGCGTTTTTAAAAGATGAAATAAAATATGTAAACCGATCAAAGAAGAAAAGGTATAACTTCGTGATAAACTATCATCATTAAATTTGTCCTTGTTAATAATATTTTATAACAAAATATGGTTAAATGTAATTTAAAAATAGTTGGAATACCTACTTACCAGAGATTGAAAAAGAAATTTTTCCAACACTATGTACAAAATTAGTTGAAAGTTGTTAGTTTGGTATAAATGTTTCAAATAATGCAGCTGTTTTTGGATTGCTTTCAAGTATTGTGGACACATCTAGAAAGCCATTTGTAAACTGTAACTTAATTAATAATAAACTTAAAATTATGTAACTTTCTGAAAAACATGAAATGGTTGAAAACGACAAAGTTTAAGGATTCAAGTTTAAATTTCAATAATCAAAAGATTTCACGGAACAGGAAACTATTTTATAAGGCAACTGGAAATAACTACCGTAAAGGATTAGATCATAAGAATATTTTGTTTAAAAATGATTAAATGGCCATCATAAAAATTCTACTGTGTTTCTACACTTCTGTGTAATCTTATAATATATCCATTATAGCGAAAATGGTAAAGAAAAGAGGCAGTTTTAAGTAATTTTGTAATTAATGGCACAATTTATGATTTATGAAAGTATCATCATGCAGATAGATACAGCAAACATTAATTAATATTTTGCCAATATCGGTAAAGTATGTATAATCATTGAAGAAGCTTATTATAATAAATTTAAATAATTTATCAAAAAAATTAATACACCAAGTCGGGCAAGTAGGTTTTTTATTAATAGTACATTTCATAAAAAAAATTTAAGACTTTAAAATACTTAATATATCACATAAATTCAAACATAAAACAGCTAATGGTTTCAATAAAATATCTGTGAAACTATTAAAGCACATATTAAAATCTTATTATTGAGAATTTAATGTTTTCTGAACAATTTAAAACCTTCATTGTTAAACCATTGTTAAAATCAGTTAACAAAGATAAAATTTCAAACTATAGGACTATTTCAATGCACAGTAATTTATCAAAAATGTTTGTTACTAGACTTGCAACATTTTTAAAGAGTAATGGACTTTTCTATACCAACCATTTTGGTTTCAGACTCAATAAAAGTATGTTAAGAGTTTTTTATCTGATAACCAAGTTTACATTACACAGCAAAAATGACCGTAGTGAAAATTTAATAGTAATTTTTTTAGTCTTAGCTTAAAAATTTGATACATCCTAAGTTATTATCATATTTAAATTTCATTCATACAATTTAAAGGTTTAAATATAATCAAAATGATTAATTTATGTTAAAGTAAATGCTAACATTTGATTTAATAGCTATAGATTGATATTTTTGAAATTGTATTTAATTCTAGTTACGCCGTTGCTTAAAGTTATAATAAAATACATTTCAAATATAACGGTTAATATTTATAAATCCATTGTAATTAAATATGAACATTTCCAGCTGTATCCCAACTAAGACTACAAAACTTATATTTTATACACTATTTTTTGTTATAACGCAAAAATAGAAAAGAAATAAATAATATGAAAATATGAATAATAAAATATAAAATTATAAATATGAATAAGAGTATAATTATATACATATAACTTTTATGTAATACATTTTATATTTTATTGATATTATTTCAAACAGTAACAATAAGCATTTAAGTCGGTATAAAAACATTTAACTAACTAACCAATTCGATCATTTCTTTTTACACAGATTACCGTCACAACACAATGATATAAGAAATCGATGAATAAGTAATCAATCAATATCATTATTATTTTCATATTCTAGTCTAATTTTAGCCATATATATATATTATTTGACTGACTTTAGAAGTAGATATTTTTTATTTTATTTTACTAAACGAAATATACCCTCGGCGATATAGGCCTAGAAGTAGATATTGTATTGTTGGTAATTGGTAGACGGTAGTATCCAGTAATTTTAATAATAATATATTAGATTCATTGTACAGTAAAAAATATTATAATTGACGTACATTTCGCCAGCCTCCCCCCCCCCCAACCAGTATAATATTTTTGAATTTTTTTTTTTTTGCTTGGAGAAATGTTCCCCAGCCCCCTTACATATTTTTGAATTTACGGTTAAACCAGTATCGCACAAATTCTGAAATTAGTCACATAAATTCACACTAATGGCACACTAAAGTTTAGCAAAAAAAAAAATTGAAAAATCATACTTGGGGGGCTGGCGAAATGTACGTTTATAATTGTATTAAAGTTTTAAATCCTACAAGTATTATACCAGATGATTCTTTTATCATTGAACCTGAGCACCTGAGACACCTGAGCACATTTTGATAAAAAAAATCATGGTATGTGCAAAAATTTAATATGATTAAGTAAATTGTGTAGAACAAAACTTGAATTGCAGTCAATTTAATAACAGTAGTATAATAAATTAAGTTATTAGGCAGAACTTCAAAATAAAATATGAACACTGCAAAAGTGCAAAATAATATAGTTTTCATTCAATGTAAATACAGCCCAATATAATTTAAATTTTGTCACCCAATGGCCTATGTCACCGAGGATATATTACGTGTAAAAAAAAACATAATTCATAAAAATTATAAAAATGTAAAAATTACTCAACACCAGTAAATTTCCTTCGACATCAAAATCCATTATTAGATATTCAAAAAAACAATTAAGGGCCACCCGACGAAGGATTAATAATGACCCATACTTTAAGTCGAACAAAAGTTACCACATAATATCTTATTAAAATCGGTTGAGTAGTTTCATTAGCATTGGTATTTTTTTATTATATCATGTTATCTGACTTAAATTAAAATATAAACAGCATAATATTTATAAATACATCACTAGGTACCCAAAAATATATTATCTGCGTAACAATTAAAATATTCATTTCACAATTTAACGCCTGCACGGACCGTTACGTTATTTCTATATTACCTATATTGTTATACACAAAATATAGTGAACGAGTTAATTATTATTGCTTATTGAAAACTACAATTGTCTGGGTTTCAAGATGAAGACAAAATCATTTATAGCACTAGGAGCAATAGCCGGTATAGGATTGGTATGGATGAGCAGGCGATTTTTGTACAAAAAAGCAATAGGACTTTTAAAGGTACACATAATTATGCCGAATATGTCAGCATAATCAAAAAGATAAACTTATTTTTTACAAACGTAGAAGTTAAATGCATTTATACACGAAATTAGGTTTTATAAAATATTGTGACTTAAACCATTAGAACGATCAAGATCTAGTAAATGTATAGAATACTTCGGCTGCTCCACTAACGATAGACTACGTCCGCGACATTCCAACGACTGATAGAGTAAGATTAATATGACTTTTAAATGTATACGCAATTAGGTATTATAAAATATTGTGACTGAAACCTTTAGAACGATCAAGATCTTAATAATTACTGGATAATATTTTAAGACATTTTATTAAAAAAAATTCTTTGTAAAGAAATAAGTTACAACGTTACAAGAGGCTGATAAGGGAAAAACGCACGCATCAATCAAGTAACCCGCACCACTGCAAAAGTGCGACATTCTCTCGTCACTCTTAATAAACTCAACCAACCCGCGGCACCGGAATTCCCCATAAATGCATTACATATAACGGTGCAGCTACAAAACTTAAATCAGTCTTCATCCTAACCCTCAACTGTCAAAACATAATAGTACAATCAGGTGCCACCAGCGGCATACCTGAAGCGTATCCCGATTGTTATATATTATTATATTATTGTCACCAAGTGACATATATAACGGCCATTTTACGACCGATCCACTTAATTGCAGGCTTGCTGCACGTTATCGTTTCTGATGCCCAACCTCGACGACCGCCAGTTGTCAACCAGTTGCACACCAGCGACACACAACTCTGAAGTCGACTCAATGACCAACCGACGAATACCCCACGCCGATTTGGACTAGTCTCCGTGGAACCAAAATTGTCCTTTTCAGGACAACCTCTATATTGTTTAGGTCACACTTATCCGAATGAGACTCACGGAACGGATGCCACTTTCATAAGCGGCCCCGACGTGATCAGATCTCGTTCCCCACCCAATTTATGCACATACTACGAGCAGTACGAGCTAGTATTTATTATATTATATTAAAACACGTTGTTCCCACGTTTGTTCAAGGTTTCGAAGACCGCTACGCCATCGGTCCCAGATTCCTCATTTTTGTATATAATATTATATTTACACAGAAATAAAAGGATTATTATTTACCAAATACCAACGAGTTCATTTTTACGAGACAGCAGCGCATTTAGCGTGCGTGCCGTATCATAGTTTTAAATATATTATTGATTATTATAAGGTATTAACAGCATGTACAATTCAATTTAATTAGATAAAATAGATGCTTTGGTGAATGATATAAATGCATGTAACCAGGCTGTGCCGTTAAGATTTGGCGCCCAGGGCAAAATTAAACCGTTAATACGGTAAGTGCGGTACATAAAAAAGCTTTTTTTGCACGAGTTAATTTTTTATATTGTAAATTACTTCTATTAACAACTAATATTTTAATACTTTTTTTCATTCCTTTAAATATTTCATATAATGTAAACTCAGATAAAATGTTCATAAAATAATCAGTTATTATTGGTATTAATTTATACTTTACAGCACCAACAAAAAAAGAGGCAAAGGTAAAAATCAACATTATGGCCCTAAATTATTTTTATGGGTAAGATTATTTACGATATTTATTAATTTCTATCTTTTTCATCAATAAATACATAACATTGTTTAATTTCAGCTATGACCATTTCCTTGGAGAACAAGAAGGATGGACATAGCCAAAATTATTAAAGAGAATTCGTTGAAGAACACAAACAATATTAAATTACCTAACCAATTGTTTAATTTCTTTTTACACCTATTATCCGTCATACCTACACAGTGACTTAGGCACTCAATGTCTAAGTTATCACTCAATACCTTTATTATTTTCATATTATAGTCTAATTTTTGTCATATATATTATATTTCCAAATTATATACACTATATACATAATTGTTATATTGGAAATATAATATACAGAGTGTCCCGTGAGGATTTACCCATTGCGATTATCTCCCGAAATTATGGCGATATCGAAATTCTGGTTTTGTAATAAGACTCACAGAGATAAGAACTACAATTATTTCATATTTTAATTAATTTTAATGTTTTGGTAAAAAAGTTAAAAAATATATTTTTTTATTTAATTATTTCAAAAAAAATTAAAGATAGCCATTTTGTTGAGTTTATTTTTCTGAAAATATTGACGTTTCAAAATTTTAATTTCATTAATTTCCAGATTTTTAATATTTATTTTAGTTTCGAGAAAAATAGCGAATTCTTTATTGGGTTTTAACGATTATCTGCGTGCGACAACTTGACCGTTATTTATTTTATTGAATAGTTAAGCAATATACAATTATAATATATGAGCATATCATTACATTTTAAATTGTTTTAAAATGTCGTAAAATCTAGTAAGATGTAATTTAAGAATACTTACAGCAACGTGAACAAAATGTCAAAACAAAATAACCATAACTGTGATTAGCCGCAGTGTAAATACCTAATATAAGTAAGTTCCATTTCTAGATGACTATTGCAGGCTGCAGTAACAGAACATCCAACATTCCAACATAATTACTCTGATCGTTGGTGTTATAGTATTATGTTAAAAAATGTGTGCAACATATATATTTAACTTACATATATGAATATATGATTAATATATATTATAATTTATAATGTTGTCTCTATACAATTCTAAGCTAGATTCAAATTCAATTCATCAAAATGCATCATCAAACAAAGGTTAAAATAAGTTTGATACTACATTTCGAAAAAGTTCCAAAATGTAAATTTTACAACTTAAAAATATAAGTATAGGATTTATTTTTAAGCTGCTGCAGAGTCTGGTAAGACCATAAGGGACAAGTTTTCGATAAATTTGGATGTGTTGGAAGTTCACGTTGTCTGTAGTAGTGGTTACGGCTATATAATAGGTAGGTAGTATATTAGTACGTCAGTGGCTTAGAGTGGCGCGGTCGTACGATCAACTGTGGAAATATTCTGAGCGTACGTATCGGCCGGTGTCGCTAGCCGGTGTCGATTACCAGAGTTTTTAGTAACAAATCCTTGCCAACATGTTCCAACCAATCACCCCCTCCCCAATACAGTACCAGGCTGATGACTTTAGTAGTCGAAGCCATAATTCTAACAAAAAAAGATAGAAATGAGCTATTTAAGTGGCAGGAGAGGGCTGAAATTCGCTCAAATCTAAAATTGCCTTCCCACGCAAGCCGCACATAATACTTTATTGCACATTTGCACGCCTCTATATCGATATTATGGTATCAATATTGAACTGTTTTATCAATTCTCGATATCTTATATATATCGCCAAACTGTATATATGGAATAGCACGAAATTAATCCAACTATCAACTAGTGTTTGATATAAATGCCATATAATTAGACTTGGGTAAAATACTTTTTAAAGGTATTTCGAGTACATATTCCGAATACATAAAAAAAAGTATTCAGAATATGTATTCGAATTCTATGAGAATAATATTCCCAAGTATTCGGAATATTTCAAGAAAAGTCTTACAAGTATTTTTTTTAGTAGATTAAGTGATTTTTTAATTAGACTTTAATAACAAACATATTTTTTGTTATTCAGTGGCGCAACTAGGAGCTATTTTCGGGGAGGGAGGTTGGACATAATGTCATAATTTGGTTAGTGGTTACAACGTATTCTATCGCAGTATCGCAACACGATGTAGAGAATATAAGGTGACGCCGCTCCCGTATCTTTCAATGATACAAATTGACGCGAAAAATCTCGGAAATTCGGTGGTTCAGAATTTACACCAGAGTACGCCACCCTTCACTCAAAGGCCGACTTTTATACGAATCATAATGGAAATTTACATTTAAATGTATTATAAAATAAACTAATGTTTTGGAATCATGTACCAATTATCATGTAAAAATTTTAATAATATTATATGGTATGTAGCCATATCATACAAATTTATTGATTTAAATAAAATGCATATTTATTGTATGATATTTATAAGTTTATTTATTCATTGATACACTATTTAACATGGTACATTTTAATTTTTATTACCTATCTAATTTGTATGCATCATATTGGACATTTTATAACTTAAAAACACGAGAATGGAAATGTCACAATTTAGACCACGTATATCGTAACGATGATTTGTCAAAGAAGATCGGTTAGATACCTCGTACCTATACGGACTTGTTCCAATTCAATTCAATCACCTTGTGTTGTTTTCCGTAAGAGTTTTTGATGCGAGCAGTTAAGTTTTGTTGAGTGGAATCTGTTGAATAACTACATTGCATACTACAGATTTGTAAATCATTCTTGGTTTGAGGTCAAAATGAAGTGAAATATTTCATTTATAATATTTTGTTTTGTATTTTAGGTACCTTATACAGTTGTAGTGTCTAATATTGTAATAATTTAGTTGTCAATAGCTACACACATAAATAAGGATTACAAACATTTTTATATTTAACATATCGAATAATACTAAAACATTTTAAACCAACATGAAGAAAACTCAAAGCTTACGAATATCGAATGGGGAAAAAAAGTCCAACTATAAAATTGCAACGTATCCCGTACGACCAAAAACCAGCCAACGAAAAATTGATAACAACATCAAGGAAAAGCTATTTCAAGCCAAAATTCACACTTATAAAACTAAACAAAAAGTATTACTAGACAATATAAAAGAATTGATCAAAGTGTATAAAAAATGTACGAAAATGTCTGAACAAATTACTCAACCAAAAAGCAGATATTTTGAAGATATTAAGCTAGTGGTAAGTTCTTTCGCGAAAAATATTGCCTGTGATCGATATACTATAGTCGCGAACACGAAAAATGTTCTTTAAATTCCTTAAGATACTAATGAAGTGAAATGCTTTTGTTTTAGGATTTTATAAATTATAACCACTACCAAAAATCTGTAACTTGGCGTATGACGGACAGCCCTCATTTTTCGTGTCAGCGACTATAATAAAGCAATAGTGAAACAAATTGGTTTCATTTTATGGATTTTTGGATATTCAGGTACTTTTTGTATTTATTCATATTTGTTTTTATTTATTATTTTTTTTTTTTCTATTATTATTGTACTTTTACATTAAAATTATACAGCGTTTATAAAAAAATACACTAAATTGTATTATACAATTTGGATGAAGGTTTTAAAATAACATCCTCCGTGCACAACCGCCACAACCATAGTAATATTTGAGTGTACACACAGGTAGGTACCGACTTGAATATCAAATGCCATTTTCGTATCCAATGTATAATAAAAAAATGAAAATAATAATTCAATATAAATTATAAATTATAAATATCATGAAATCATAAAATATTATGTTTGTATTTTTGTTAAATAAAAAATTAATTTCAATATCCAAAATTTTCACGTTAGTGCGCAGTCGCAATTAGTTCAGATATTTGAAGTTCTACTGTATTATTATTATAATTGATTTTATACTAGGTATGATGTTACACCTATTTTTTAAAAATATTTATCAATTGAGCCCCTAAAAGCAACACTTTAAGTGCACATTTTAAATTCTGAACAGAACAATGAATGAATAAATGAATGAATGAAAGTGTTGATATTAAAAATTAAAATGATTTATGTTTTTTTATTTTTCAATATGTACAAGTATAGATGAAATAAGTAGATGACTTTCCACTTCAGTATCTTTTTTGATGGCAAAGTCTAGTTGGTACTTTCTAGACGTTAGAAAATCAAAATGTAAATTACCATTAATTATCAAAAGCGTAGGAACAACTCCCCAAAAATATCAAAGATATATAATAATATATCAAATAGTCATGATTTTTAATTAAAGTTAACATTTTGATCAAATTAATTAAAATCACGAACACGGATGAAATCAGACATTTAAATGGTTTGTCATTTTTTTTTTAATATTATTAAAATATATTTTTATATTATTCGCAGATACTTAAAACATTTAAAATATATTATTATTTTTATACGCACAAAAACATTTTAAAATGCAATGTTTTCGGCCATCATTAATTGGGCTAACCGTAATAAATTACTTTACTATACCTAGTAGTAATATCATAAAAATATAAAATATATACTTATTATAATTTATAATATAGATTTCGCTCAAGATCACTTTTCGTATCTACAATGATTTTATATCGTTGAATTCAAATTTAATTCACCCATTACAGTGGTCCTAAAGCCACACCTAACCAAAGTACGGCAGAGCTGTATCCACCTGACCACCTTTTTTGGAATTCATAAATAAACAGAAAATACTTGAATTTTTGTGCTTTTTGAAAACTATACGCCATTCTGTCCCACACATAGTTACAAATACACTATAGTTCGTGACGTATCAAGGAATTTTCTATAAGAAGCTAAATCCAAAAAAAAAAAAAATTCCCATTAAACATTCTCTTGATCTTTTCATTTACACATTTAGTACGATTATGTTAGATACTTAGATTATTGCGTAAATTATCTATAAAAAAAAAAAAGAAAAAAAAGTTCTCATACTGTGCATAACACCTTATTATATCGGAATGTAATAATCAGGTAACTCGGATCGTGAACGAGGCGTTTGGGGTGCAAACGCAGACCCACGACGGAAACGATGAGGTAACGACCGGAGAGCAGGATACGGAAGAATCGACGGTTCCTATGCTCGGGGTGAATGACATCCGGGTGTGGGACAGGCGGTCACCGGACGACGAAGTACTGAAGTCGATTGCAGAGAGGTTGTTGATCGTACACGGGCGGCTTAGGGCGGAGACGCGTCGGCTGACCGCGGCCAGAGAACAACTGCGCTGGTTGATCACGCAGTCGATGTCCAGCGCAAAAGGCCCGGTCGACGAACTTGTCCGGGTGTTGGACGGTGACCTACAGACCACGGGTGTACCGACCGTCTTGCAGAAACGTGACCTGGTCGAGATCATGGCACGCGTCCGGGACGGTTTGTCGGCGAACCGTGCGCGCAGGCCGTCCGTGACCGGAAGCTCTTGTTGCGGTCGGCGTCTGCACAGCGTGATAGCGATGCAAGAGTTGCGTGATCTCCGGACGCGGCTGACGCTGGTCAAGGATAGGTTGAGGGCAGCTGAAAAGGACAAACGTGATCTGTTAGGTATCGTGGAGAGGAGCCGATCCGACCCGACAACGGTTGAATCACTCCGGACTGTACTCAGCAAAGAGAGAGAGAAGAATGATCACTTGCAATCAGTCGTCGACGACATGTTTATAGCCGCCAACAGAGGTGCATGAAACAGCATCAACATTCAACAATATAGTCATCTACGACTCTGCTTGTTCATATTTCATATAGGTGCAGTTTAAAATGAATGTGTTCACTTTTTACAGTTTCACGTATCCATTATTTGTATGAACATAATATCCACGCAAAAATTCTAAACCCATGTCTTTTGCACCTATTGGAGATAAACGTATTTTCCTTGCGTATAAAAATTAAAATAACAGTCAGTAATTTGTTTTAATAATATATAATTATAATTTTTACGCAGCTTATCGCTTAAATGTTATGTGTCGTGTATTGATCAGCTTTTACTAAGTCAATTTGTATATCATATAGGATGTACACAACGTGTTTAGTAAAAGTCTGAATAAAATTAAGATTTTCGGCATTTTCTGAGTACAAATAGTAAAACCTAGCATTACCTAGGTTTACCTAGAGATCGGACATTTACGGTAACATATACATAGACGATAGATATTCACATTTTTCCATTCGATTGCATCGCATTAACTGTGTCTTTTTGGATAGCGTTACAAATATGACTCAGTCATCCAACTTAGATGAGAATACGCTTTCTACCATAAGCACTGTTGTGCCTTTTCTTATGAAAGAATTTATTGGTGAAAGACATTATAAATATTATGACAGAGACAATAAAAAATAAATATATAAATCTCAACTTAATAGGTAAGTGGTATTTGGTAAGTACTTAATTGTAGTTATTTCTGAACATTGTGCAATGATTCCAAGAAAATGATTGATAATTTAAAATTTCACAATGAATTTAAAGGTTCACAACTACTGTGTAAATACTGTTACTGTTGGTAAATTTCTATATTTTTCATCATTAGAATTTTAATAGACATTATAAACCGATGTGGAAGATATAACACAAACTCGTTAAATTATCTACGCCTTTTTGCGTCTATGACTTTGACGATACAAATATTCAACTAAAGGTATATACGATTTTCTTATGTTCTTTTAATTCAAAAATGAATAATTGTAGATGCATGAAATTTACACCAAACGTTTATTATATCATTTTCTATACTTGATTACATTTTCAAAATATTTTTACTTGTTTTGAGTTGCTTACTGACATTTCTTTTTTTATTTAATGATCAATTCATATCAACAACAAATGTTATCAAATATCAGCCTATAGAAGTATTTTTTTTTTCATTTTGATTACAACTTTTATTTCTTTAAATGTTAAATGTATTACTATATTGGTTTATTATATAGTTTTAAATATTTTATTATACTATTGTATCCACAAGTATTATCGACATCGTCAACACTATTATCAACACGGATTTGATCATCTGACTTTTGTGGTTTAGAACAGTATCTACTTTTATGTAAACACTAAACACAATGCGCTGTTTATACAATAATAACGAAAACAATAGTTATTATTAGTCTCATAATTTTGTGTCCAAAATCGATTGTATATTTTATTGAGATTTGATCGATTTGGTACGTTACAAAAAAAAACTGACGTTTAAAATTTGTTTAATTCTTTATGAGACCCACGTTAATACGATCTTGCTCAGTGGGACCATTTTTTTTTTCAGCAATTCTGTTGAATAAAATAAAATAGTACTTTTTAATACGAAAAATAAAAAACAAAATTAATGTAAATAAATAAGATATAAATACTGTATGTAAATATAATATTTTTTATTGAAAAATGTGAACATAATTAATGTGTGCTTTAAAGTGTTGAACAGTTTATACCGAAAAGATGAAAATATAATAATATAATGCAAGTTGAAAAAAAAACAATAAATAATATTGATTATCATCAAGATGCGGAGGTGCGCGTATTGCTGGACTCCCATATATAGGTACGTATACGCGTATTAGTTACTCCCGAGTTCACCCTGACGAACAAGCCCTAAAAAGGGAGCATGACCTGCTTTCACCTGGTCGGCGTGACGTCCAACGCATCGTCATTTCGCATAATATGTTCTTCTACTTCCGCGACTTGCTTCGACGGCGGCGCTGCAATCACGTGGTCTGTAATAATTTTCATCTCAGCCGATCTAATGCTGAAGGGTTCGTCCGGTTGAGCGATTAGGGTAGTCGACGCATCGTCGCCTGTGAACTGTTTTGCATAATTCAGTAGATCCGCCAAATCTCCACAAGTTATTTCCTCGTTGTAGTCATCGAATCTGTGTAACTTGGTCTCCATTTCATCGTATTCGATGTTGCTAATTTTTTTGTCGACAACTTTTCCCATAATGGTCTCTTCAATGTGGTTGGATTTTTTGATATTATGATATTCAGCCATATTGCAGGTGTTTAATATTGCGCGTGTAGGTAGACAGAAAAAAAATAAATGAACAGTTTCAGAATTTCGTCGTGGACCATTGCCGATAATTTCAAACAAACTGTCGTTTATTAGTTGCTAGCTAGTACGCAGTAATATCATTATAATCAGCCAGCATCAGTTAGATTTCGAGCCCATAAAAATTGTGTTTACAAACACTATTATTATTATTATTATTATTACTATTGGTATACCAAATTACCAACTATACCTACTTAGGCAGAGATGTTCTATTGTATTATAATATTTTGACAAGGATTTATATTTATCGATATTCATTATATAATATACCGCGTTGTACTCGTTTTTTTTTTGTTTTTGTGTCTGTGACTCTGTGTACAGCATAACTAGTCGAAATAATGCTTCAATTTCAAACTTTGGGGGTCGTTACAGTTTAATTTTCAAAAATTGTTGACTTTTTTTGAGTTATTTATAGACCACTGAAATTTTCGATTTTTTGAATATATTTTTTTTGAAGTGTCGGTAAAAAAAATGTTGGATGACCAAAAGAACTTGAAAATTTAATACAAAGTTTCTCATAAGTTATTCTTATAGTGATTAAAAAATTAAAATACATAGGCACAATTTTTTTTATTAGCATTTGAAGTTCAAATATTGACAAAAATTCGTCCAAACCATGAATATTTGCATGATATACATTATTATCATGATAATACATGCTGGTGTAATATCCTCTTATGGCCTTGCCACATACTTACATTGAGAGAATTCTATCATTGTTGTGATGGTAAGCTTTCATTGTTGAGTATATTAATTTATTAAATATAATAGTAATTTTAAAGTAAAATAATTAATATAGCTCTAAGTTGTAATATTTAATACCAACCTACTTTCTTTATTGTAGTCCGTTGATTAGAAAAATTTTTGTGATTCTGCACCAAGCCCTTTAACGGTGCACAAACATTGGTTGAAACCTACAATCTAAATTAAATAGTCAATGGAGCTGTCTCTCTCTTGAGTGTTAAGCTTGCATCCAGATTAATGACAGTAAAAACTGGCTTATTCCGAAATACATAATAAATAACAAGTTTGGTTTTAATATAATTATTATTAGTTAATAATGATAAAGAAAAATTATTTATACTTGTATTAATACAAAATAATCTGTAATTGACTATTGTATAGAATATTTCGATATCATATTTTGACCAATTGAGTATAATGGACTCAGATTTAAATAATTGTAGTTTTTTTTATAATAAAATAAACAAATTCATTAATAAACACAATCTTATAATTATAAAAACTTAAAATAAATACAATTTAAAATATTTTTGATTCCTAAGAAACAAAATGTAATAGGTATGATCTTAGTATCTTACCCCCACGCTTGGGTTTTACAATAATGTAATATAAGACGACCATCTGTGTTGTAACAGTCATATAAATTTTTCATCGTCTGATCAGGTGGTGGCGCGAATGCTTGATTCACATATAAGAACTATAAACAAATGAATATATATATGTACTGATTTGAAATTAAAAGATTTCATGAAAATAACTCAACAGAAATCAAACTATTTAGTGTATGGTCATTATCTTTCTTTAATGTTATATTTTTACACTACTTTTTGTATGTAAATAGTAAATAATTTTTTATTAAAAATCATACTTTTGCTTATATTTGTATAACCCTATATTCTCAACATAAGAAACTTTTAGAAGAAATAATTTAAAAAATATGCAATAGAATAATTAACATGTATTTGTTCCATTTCAATTTTTTAAATAAAAAAAAAGTTTATCCATAGTATTAAAATAGAGTAAAACTTTATAAATGCATAACAGGTTTAAAAATTAGGTATATAAAGTAACTCTGTCGTAGTATGGTAGAAGTTATTTTTTTTTGTTACCTATTATAAAGGATATAAATTTAAATTAAATATTGATATTTAAATTACAAAAATTATGAATTTTCTTACAGATAAAATATATCTATGAAATACGACATACCTACTATGGTATATTTCCAGTTCATTAAATATTCTAATATATCATCAGTACTTAGTATAAAAATAACCTTCTATCATTCTATCACAGAACTATACTGTGATTTATGTGAATGTTATGTTTTCGGTTAAAAAAACATATGAAAGAGATATAATAATAATAATACGTTTTTATGTTAGGTACATATTTTACTAATGAATGTTATTTATTTGATATATTTACCAAACTATCAGATGGTTCTAATTTTAATAGTTTCCTCAAGAAATCATTAATAGATGCCACTGTCTTTTCTTTTTCAACCATCCATTTTTTTGTTTTAAGAATTGGTGCATTACCAGTTGCTTTCAATAGTATCTCAACTATAAAAAACAAAACATGAAATAGGTAGATAGGTTTTAAATAAAAAATAATTAACTAAAATCTGGCATGACTTGAATATAGGTATTATCTTACTTTTTTCTTTGTTTTCAGTAACAACTTTGGAAGTACTAAATTCACTAGATTGTTCTTCGTCCATGGCAAATGTATATAAAAGATAGTTGCTATAGTTTGAAAATTGACAATTTTTCTATCATATCGGTACTAATGCATTTGTTTTCCACATAATAAGAAATAAATCCACATAATAGTACGAGGAAAGTTGATCAAGTCAATAAAAATGTTTGATTATTGCTAATTATGAACAGTAAGTAACTACTATAGTCTATAACCAGTAAGTTAAATGAAATTAGTATTTAGTACATAACAACAAAGGCAATTACAAGTGAAATACTGAAATATTACTAAATTAAAATTGAAAAATACATTCAAAAAATGATAAGGACTATCACTACTTAGAAATTACAATATATTGATAAGAATCATAATCACGAATGTCAGTGGCTGAAATCACTAAAATCTGTTAAAACCATAGACCTTATACTCTATACTGAGTATAAGGTCTATGGTTAAAACGTTAAAAGCCATTAACATAATCATTGATCATGATTGTAAAATGGTTTACAATTAAACATTTAAAAATTATTAAATATAAAATTAAAGTATTGACTAGATTTGAATATCCACGTCAAACGTCTAAAAGAGCCGTTTCATGTAAGAGGACGTTATACCCGCATGTCGCAGTGTTGTCTACGTCTTACGATTGCGTAACATGGCAAATTTTTCGCTCAGCAGATCATTTTTAGCTCCGCGAGTTTCAAATTTAGAGTGAATTGACCTATTATAAAAATCAAAGGTAACATTATTACCGAGGGCTTCTCATTGACTTTTTATTATATTTTGATTGTGAAGCTAGTTATGAGTATTTTTAAAATTATAAATTGTTTATAATTCTTAAAATACTCATAACTCACTTTAAAATCAAAATATAATAAAAATCCTATGAGAAGTCCTCGATAATAATTTTACCTTTAATTTTTATAAGAGGTCAATTCACTCTAAATTTTAAACTAACAGAGCTACAAGTGTTTTGTTGAGACCGTTGAGAGTAAAAATTGCTATTATGAAGCCTTTTTTTGAAGGTACAAAAAGTTGGTAAAAGTCGCATTTGGGGATTATGATTTTGATTTTTTTTTTTTCATTAACTTGGAAACCGAGATTTGAAAAATGTAAATAAAAAATTCGTATGGGGTACAAAATTTTTTTTTTGATGGTACAAAAAGAGTACAAAATTCTGATTATTTATTTTTGTTGTTTTTGTTATTTCGGATTCCAAGTTAATACAGGTTCGTAAACGAAGAGTTAATTTTGTTGAACTATTCTGAACTATAATGTTTACAGTTCACAGTTCAAAAAATAATAATATTAAACATAGCATTGACGCATTGTGTATTCATGTTCATGTTCATAAAATAAGTTGTGAACGTAAACTTCTATGATCGAAAACTTTTAGGTTTTAATCGTAATAATCGTATGTTTTGTACACCTTGTTCCAAATAAGAGCGCACCAAATGTACGTAACAAAACCGGTTTTGCCTGTGGCCGCCCGGTGCGCTCTTATTTGGAACAAGGTATAGTTGAGAAGTTTAACAATTTGAAATCCTGAAAAAGGATATTTACAAATTTACAATAGTGATCAAACTAATAATTCATTTCTAAAAAATTTAGTATTATGATCAATGAAACTAGTGAACTTTACACAAAAAAGAACTTAATTTTTAATCTTTACTTCCTACCAACCTAGTAAAATGAACGAGTCCATTACATGAGTACTCTTACATAGTAGTCTATAACATTCATACATATGCGATATGTATTTAAGTATTTTAATGTAATAATATTGTACAATGTTCATAGCACAAATTCCATACTAAATATTTATGAAAATAATATTTTTACTATTAAAGTCGAGTAATACAAATCCAAATAATATTAAAATGACAAACTAAAGATGATATACAGCCTTTAAATAATCTATGGTCAAACTCTCAAAAATATTGCCTTTTATAATTTTTGTAAAAGTTTTACTTTAAAATACTATAAAACAACTTAAGAAGAAATCGTTTTATCTATGTTATGTGTATATCTCAGGGAAAACAAATATTGTGCTGACATAATCTTAATTTAATAACTCAACATTCATCTTACCACATTATACTATTTTAAATGAAACATTAGCATAAATTAATAATTTATGTACAATAAACTGAGTAATATATAAAATATAAACATAAATGAATAAATAATATATATTATTTTATTGTTTGATCAATTTTGTAAATTTAGCTTGGGCAATCCTAAAATAAGCTTTAAAGGAACACACAACACAAAAAAAAAATATATTTAATTTATTTTTAAATGTTAAATTATCGTAGATATGGCTATATGAAATGATTTGGTGAAAATCTGATGCAAAAAAATTATTACTTTAAGAGATATTATAAAATGTAAAATAGTTGCGTGACGTCATTGGACCCTACTCTTCGTAATCGTCTATCTTATACGTGTAAAAGTTCCTCACTTCTCACAACGATTTACCTACCTAAACATTTTATTTTTGAAAGTTAATTTACGTATAAATGTGTGGTTTTGTGTGTTTAAGAGGACGCAAGAATCAGAATTTCTATATGACGTTTAGTTTTTTAAATATTTAAAATCTTAAAAGTGATATTTTTGTTAAACAGCGCTCCATGGCGATTTAAATACGAAATAAAAATTCCAAAATTTCTCTTTTAAGATTTTAAATATTTAAAAAACTAAACGTCATATAAAAATTCTGATTCTTGCGTCCTCTTAAACACATATTTATACGTAAATTAACTTTCAAAAATAAAATGTTTAGGTAGGTAAGTCGTTGTGAGAAGCGAGGAACTTTTACACGTATAAGATAGGCGATTACGAAGAGTAAGGCCCAATGACGTCATGCGTCTTTTTTCAATTGCTCATAACTTATTGAATAATGTGAGTAAAAACTTATAACATTATACTTATAATTGAACAACATTCTTTCAAATAAAAAAAACTTAATTTTTGTGTTGTGTGCTCCTTTAATTGTAAAATGAAGATTAAAATATATGAGTTACAATTTAGTAATATTATATTGCTTATTTGTCTTTACTGGACAAAAACAGTCTTCAAGTTTGGTCTATTCAATTAGGAATAACAATTCATCAAAGATCAAACAATACTGTATGTGATGTTGTGATTATAGAAAAATGGAAATTTATATAAGTACTTCATTGTTAAGTAGCATTAACAAAAAACAAATCACATTATCTTTGCCATTTAATTAGGTACTTTAGCATAACCTACTAGTTTATTAAAAATACAAAATTATACTTATAGATTAATACTGCAAATGTGTCAAATATATCTTAACTTAAAAATAACATTCTGATGTGTTTATAAATAATAAATAAATAAAATCATAGGGCACTGCAAAATATTGAAAAAAAAAAAAATTATACATCTTAATTGGATACCAACTAAACTCAGGTGCATTAGTTTAAAATGTGATGAACTAAAATATTAAGTGTCTTTGTTGAATATATCTAAAAGGCAAATTAGACATGTCACATACTAATATTTGTTTTTAATTTAAAAAAAAAATACATAGGTTTTACATATATTTATGAACTTAACTAAGATCTAATTATATGGAATGCATGCGTTACGTAAATATGAAGAAAAAATGGTTATACAAATATAATAACAAGGATTATTCTATAAAGGGCAGTGAAAAGAGGTGGTGAAAATTTGATCAAAAATATAATATAATGTTTATATTAAAAATTGGATACAGGTGTACAAAAATAAAATAAATGTATCTTTTAATATAAATATTGTCATGAAACTTAGGTCACTTATATGTGATGTGAAATGCAGTTAGTATGGCTTCAATTTGAATTTGATATTGAGATCAAAAAAAAGAAAAAAAGAAAGTTGCCATTGTTCATGAGTAATACTGATTACAAAATTATAATAAATACTAAACAGTAAACATATAAAATTATTAGAGGTCTATATATAACATAACAAATATTTAAAAAGGTGTTAAATGAAGCGCAGGCATAGCGTGCATTTTAATATTAATAATTAAATTAACAGAATTAATCACAACAACAACCAAACCATCCTAAGAATGACTGTGGCACAAAATAAAAAGTTGTAATGCCTATAATAATTGGTATGGTATGAATACAAAATTCCGATTTTAAATTAAATATATTTATATATGTATGAATTTCTTGTTTTAATATATTAAAAATAATACTATTTCTTCTTTCCAATTGAAATTAAATGGTTAAGTTACTTAGTTTTTCTAATGTTCCTATTTCTTTTCATCATGAACTGAAAAACGTTTTTATCACAGACAAGGAATTCTAATATGAAATTAATAGACACGTTACAAAAATACAACCATTAGTTACAACAAAAGACAACAATATAGCCTGTATCTTTACAATCAAATATTTTTAAAGCATTATTGGTCAAATAAAAAACAGTAATACTGACATGAAAAGCTTTGGTTTTAGGGCAGGGAAGATTTGTTAAAAATGCATAAAAATATTTTATGTATTATCTAGGCAAATGAGTAAATGCCAAAAATATTTGTCAAAAATTAAACATAAGTGGCAGCAGAGGACGAACCAGTGACAGCTTGAAGTGGAGTTTGAGGTTGTGGTTGAGGTTGAGATTGCTGTTGCCGATTTTTTCTAGCTGTACCATATTGACCAATAAAAGATCCATCCTCCGTAAACTGAGCTGTTTATTAAAATATATATATAAATAAAAAGATTTTTACAAATAATAAATTTACATTTGTGATTATGTACTCACACTTTTAGACAAGTGTGGCGAAACCAGCAGAAGTGGTTTCGCCTTGTCTTTTTTTACCATACAAGCCAATGAAAGAGCCATCTTCATTCATTCCTTCTACAAGTGAAATGGAAGAGAAAACAAAACAATAACTAACATGCAAGAACTTGAAAAACATACTGGATATAAAAATGTGTGCAATTGGGTAAAATAAAATAATTTAATTTAAACTTATTGGAATATTTGTAATGTAAAATTATTTACAGAACCTATTTACTTTCTAATGAGCTACAATAATTATTATTCTACTTTCAAGATGTTTTTTTTTTTTTTTTTTGAGATACCAACATTCACACAAAACAACATATTTTATACTAAGTTTGAATTGTAAACTAAATGAAGACAAACTATATGAAAATTTGTAATTTTAAGTGATAATAACAAATATTCAGCAACAGGGGGAAGTAAATGGCGTAGAAAAGGATATTTTGTAAATAAAACATATAAACAATAAAATTGATGCAATTAATACTAGAAATATTATATATACCTGTATCTCCTTCACCATACTCTGCCATTGAGTCAGTATCACTTTCTGGAGACTGTTTTTCACTTCCTAATCTTTTTGCACCACCAAGTCTAATAAAAAAAAAGGAAACATATTTTTTTTACAAACATATTATAAGCTAGTAACTTGTTAATACATACGGTTGAGAATATTCAAGAAAATGAGGTTCATCAGGATAATCATGTCTACCACGTGCTGCTTCTGATTCATGTACTACATATTTTCCTCCTCTATTACGTTTTACTATGCATACAATAATTAACAGGATAATCAGGAATAACAAAGCTAACAGCATTGCAATAAACCATCCTGATGTAGCCATATTCTCGCTTCTTCTAATTATAGGATCTAAATAAATGATGGTATAAATTAGTATTTTATAGCTATATTATATATATTTATTAATTGTGATTAAATTCACAATTATAGTAAATAAGCAATTCATTTATGCATACACTATTATAACAAAGTTACATAATATATAAAAATCTTCTTTAATCAGTTACCAACATACATCAAATAAAAAATAATAAAATAAGAATTTAGCATTAAAAATGTACCAGTGCTTGATGCCTCAATTTCAGCAATATCTGATTCTTTCATGGTATTACCATCTACAGCAACTACGACAAATTCATACAATTCTCCTGGTTTCAAGCCTTTTACATCAATAAAATTCTTGTCAAGTTCAGGTTTAGTTTCCTCGTACAAGTTGGCACCTTTAAGTCTATAAAAATTAATTTAAATTATGTGAAAATACATGAAAAAAGAATGGTATTGTTTTAATTTTAATTTTTACTTACTTGTATTTTACAAAGAAGTGAGATCCCGGGTTTCCTTTAAGTTCAGGAGTCCACAAAATTCGAATTGTATCAAAAACATTATTATAAGCTTTATGCTCATAATGGAATACTGGTTTATCCAATTCAGTTCCTTCGGGTAAGGGAGGTTTGGTTTGTGTTTCAATGAAAAATCTATAATGGAATATTATATAATTATTTCAAATAATTTTAAATACAAAAAATGTACACGTACGGTTCACCAACGCCAGCCTTAGTAGTAGCTTTAATGTAGATTCGATAATTAGTTGATGGTTTGAGTGAAGCCAATTTAGCATTAGTCTGTTTAGGATCATTAATAGAAGGACGTTGTGACTTTTCTCCAACGCCTTCTTGAGTCATGGCTTCATAAGAAATCTCGTAGCCGGTTAATATACCATTTGCTTCTTCTGGTGGTTTCCAACTTAACAAAATTGCAGAAGAGCCCCATTGTTCAGCTTCAACTCCATGAACAGGTCCAGGAACTAATCATAACATTTTAAAATTAATTTAATCCTACAAATTGATTTTTAATCAAATATATTAATAAATAATAATTTTATACACAAGAAACACTAAGCCTTGAATAAGCCAAATATTGTACTACATTGTCAAATAAAATAAATCATAATATCCTAAAGCTTTATTTACCTCCTTCTGGAGTATTAAAAGTTATTGGTTGACTAGGTACTCCTTTAAAACGATTGTTGTATGCAAGTATACGGACAAAATGTTTAGCATTTGGCAAAAATTTCTTGATTTCTGCTGTTGTCGTATCTGCACTAACATGTTCTTCAATCATATTGCTTTCTCCATCTCTATCAGTCCAAAATTGAATCTATATCAAGTAATCAATAAATATAATCCACTTAGATAATATAGGTATTAAAATTTAATTATAAATTTATTTACCTTGTAGCCTTTAAAGTTTCCTTTGATAGATTCTGGTGAAACTGGATCCCAGCTTAATATTGCACTTCTACTCCCAGTAACGTTTAAAACAGTTAGATTTTGAGGAGTCTCAACAGGAACTAAACAAATCAAGAATTATAACTAAAACAGTAAAAGTTAACAATGATTCTTAATTTACCATCTTCGCCTGAATATCCAATAACTTCTTTTTGTTGAACATTAGATTCACCCTTTTCATTTGAAGCAACTACTTTTACTTTATAACGTTGGTAGGTCGGTTGATTTTCTATTACTAATTGGTTTACAGTGTAGTCTGTTATCTCTTCTGAATTCCATACTTGGCCAGGTATATCTTGTTTCCAGTAAACTCTGTATCTTAATCCTGGTGCATTATGCTCAATTTTTGGCATTGGCTAGACATTTAAATAATATTTTAATTTTAATTTAGTAGAACAATATCTAAAATTTAAATTATTACTTACTGTCCAGCTAATTACAAGGTTAGATGGTGTAGTACCCACAGCTTCAACATTTTCTGGATTTTTATAAGGAACATCTGGTTGAGTGGTACAGACACTTGAATGTAAAGATGGATTTGATCTACCAATTTTGTTCATTGCAATAACTCGAAATGTAAAATTGGCCCATGGCGTCATTGGTACAATATATGTTTGACCAGAAGCAGGAACATTATCTGATGCAACTGACCAAGTATCAGGAGCAAAACTGGTATTATACTCAATGGTGTAGCGCAGGATAGGTGCTCGATTGTCTCCTTTCGGTTGCCATTTTACAGCAGCATCTCTTTTATTACAAGTGATTCCCAATAGTTGTGGTGGATTGGGTTTATCCTAAAATATGTAAAAAAAAATGTAATCACTTCTTACTTAATACTATGTCTACAAACAATAATTATTTACTTGAACAATAAGCATAGCACTAGCTGTTGCTTGATCTAACTCAGTTCTAGCTAAACAAGTATACATTCCAGAATCCAATTCAATAGTCTTAGTAATGGTCATAGAATAATCATTAGTTTTAACAAAACGAGGTTCAGAGTCAAAATTTATAGGTTCATCTCTAGCTAACCAATCTATGTTAAGATGCAAAGATTGATCGGAAGTTGCAGTACAATGAAATGTGGCTACTGATCCAGCAACTACCTCATAGTCTTCTGGTGCAGCAGTGATTTGTGTATGTTCTATAGATGAAATGTAATAATTTAAGATATAAGTTGTATAAATAAATTATAAATGGTTCAAAATACAAACTTTGTATTGCATACCTTTAACAGAAAGTGTTCCGGATGCATTTGCTGAACCATAGTTATTAGTAGCAATACAAGTATAGTTACCAGCATCAGTAAAACTAACTTCACTGAAAAAAAAATTTAATACAAGTTACTAATTATATTATATTAAAATTATTTAATAGCATGGTAATCAAAAGATAAATAATATTGATTGTTAAAGAAATCTACTACTAAAAAATTTCTTGATATTTTAATAATTTTTATCATATCATAATCAGTTTTTTTTTGTAAAATACAGAATACAAAACAAAAACATATAGACAAACAGAAATATCTTAATTTTAACATTAGAATAAAGAATTAATGTTCTGTAATTTAATGACAGTGAAACAATAAAATTACATTTTATTAGTTTTTTAAAATCTAGAATACAACATTCAAGCAATTCTTAATAATAAGAAAAAACATTCAATTCATCTTAATTTAATGCTCATTAAAATAAAACCAAATATTGTGAAATATTAAATAAATTTTATTGAAATAATAAATCCTTCACCTTAATTTGATAATACCAACCTTATTTGTAAATCACCAGTATCCAGTGTTGAATAACGTCCACCTGTTAATTCAATATTATTTCTTGTCCACTTAACATGTGGTTTTGGCACACCAAAATTTTTGCATCCAATTGTAATATCACGACCATCAACAGTTTCTACTTTATTAGGTGGTTCAGTGATTTCAGGAGCCAGAGCTAATGTTACAATAATACATTATTCAATAATAGTTGTTAGTAAACTAAAAAGTTAATACAGCTCTGATATGTTTAAATGATTATAATAATTAATAACATACCTAACACATTTATATAAACATCCTTGTAAACATATCCAATACTGTTGGTAGCATTACAACCATAATTTCCAGTATCATTTTTAATCAATGATGTAATTGTTATACTATTAGAAGTAACCGAACGTCTAGGATTTGGTGGTGCTTCACTTAATGGTCGACCATTATGAATCCATTTAATTGTAGGTTCTGGATTACCACTAGCTTCACACTTAATAACTGCAGTTTCTCCTTCAGCTCCTTCCACAATTTGCGGAACCACCGTGAAATAAGGTACAGCTATCAATTGAATTGAAATAAGTAAATTTGTTTCAACATCAATAATTTAGAAATTATAATTATTCACTAATGTACCCATAACATCCAGCTCAATGTTATATGATTGAGGTGATCCAACACCATTGCTAACTTCACATGTGTATTTTCCTTTATCTTCAAATTTAACTTTCTTTATGACCAAACTTTTTCCATAATTTCCTTGGCTTACCCTTTCATTGGATTGTATAGGCCTACCATCTTTGAGCCAAACAGTTTCTGGTAAAGGACTACAAGTATCAAGTAAAAATAAATGTATAAACTAATATATAGATATAAATTAAATGCGAATAAAAAACTTACGTTCCACCATAAATACAAAACAATTCAACTTTTTTACCCAATAATGCTACTTCATTTCTTCTAGTTACATATTGTTGAGTAGGTGGATATTTGTTTTGTAAAGCTGTTTCTGCAGTTTGAATAACGTTCAAATTTACAGGGTTGCCTAATTTATACTCGCTCCTAATAGTTATAATTAAGTTAAGTTATTCAAATGTTTTCATTGAAGAGATATTTTTATAGTAAAAATATACATACATTGTCAATGATTCAGCATAACAAAAATATGTAGATCCATCACTAGTATCATGTCTGGTTACATTTGAAAACCAAAGATTACCTTCTGGATCTAATGTCATTCTAGTGTTGTTAACTGTTGTTAAGCCACCATCTTTATTCTAATGGTAAAATAATATTTTTATCATATGTGTGCTCAATCTATTAATGTATTTTTAAGTGTTTACCCTTATAAGCCAATAAACATTTGGCTTAGGCCATCCGGTTGGAGGATGACAAACAAGTTTAAACGGATCACCTTCTTGAGCTTCAACATAAATTGTTGGTTCATCTTTAAAAGAATTTAATTCAGCCTTCACAACCATCACAGATTTGGAAGTTGCTGTACCCCAAGTGTTTTCTGCAAAACATTGATATTGTCCTGTAAAAACAAAAAGTAGTTTGATTAATTAAATAGTAAACAAATAACAATCATCTTTGAAAAAACAAACAAACCTAGATCTTCATCTCTAGGTTCAGTAATAGTTAATGAACCACGGCCAGGTTGTTGAGCTATTCTGTCATCATATGCCTGCCAATCAAAATTCTTACCATTTTTCATCCATCGATACCTATCATACAAATTTTAATATTTTGTTGTATAAAATAAAAATAGTACATAATTCAAAAAATTTTAATTACTTTGGAGCAGGTTCTCCTTCTGCTTCACAATCAATTACAAAGGGTCTAACATTTTGATTTTGAACAGTAGCTACTTGAAATAGTACTTCATCTGTAATAGATTCTTTTACAATTCTTGGTGGAGATTGAACTAGAATCATTTAAGTATAACAAAAATGTAAATAAACAACACATAAAAATTATTTATTTATAACCTTATACACTATACAAACATTTATAAAATTAAAATGCAATAAATATTATGTTGAAATTTTTCAAGTTTGTATCAAGTAGTTTGATGCCTTAACTTAAAATATTTACTATACTTCTTCAAAAGTTAAGAATCGTCAAAGTGAAAAGACTTAAACATTCACAGGGTCATCTTAAAGTATTAAATGTATTATTTTCATAAAATGTATTTTCACTTAAGTTTAAGTTAAAACAAAATGGCAAAACAATGCAAATAAATAAATAAATTGCATTTTAATTATTTTTAATCTACATTATATATTCATGTTTCATACCAAATAAAATTTCCATGATAATTTCATATTGCTTATATAAATGTTGATACTTACTTATAGATGAAGTTGTTACAAGAAATACAAATAACAATACTACTGAGTAAAGCAAATGTTGAGAAATTCTATACATTTTGATGTTCTGATGCTCCGAATATATTGATTAAAAGCTAAAAACAATATAAATTGTTATCAATATGATTATTTAATTGTTGAAAACAAAGAATGTAAAATAAAAACTATGATTATGAAAATAACTAATTAAAGTAAAATAATTTATTTATAATTTTATAATTATGATTAATATCAGTTTTATTATTTCTGAACTTATTAATATGGATACTAATTATAAAAGGTTAATTTGATAGTTATTTAAATTATTTTAAGTTATTCATTATAATAATTGTTTTTGTACATTTTTTTTTAGAAATATATTTCATAATTTATAAATAGAAATGAATGATCTACTATATACTTCTTATCTTAAATTGTTATGAGCTAAGAATACTATTTATAGAGATGAAAAAGAAAGCATGACTCATTATGATGACTCATAACTCATAAGTGTAACAAATTTGCTTCGTTTTAAAACTGTAATAAGGTGTATATGAGTATTTATTTTTTTTTAATTATTAACATATCATATCATATCATATAAAATGTAATTATTTTGTTCTAAATAAAACAAGGACAAGTAGAATTTAAAAAAATAGATATTTATAGGTATTAAATTATTTGATTTTAGTGATTGTAAATTGTAGTAGGCAAAGGAAAAAAAGTTGATACCTACTACTTAATTTTTTATCATATTTCAATTGAATGCATAAAACTACAAGTTTTAGAATAACATATCATGATCAATATTTAAAATTATGACTATGTAAGTATAAGTAAATGCTAACATACAAATATACAATTAGCTGGCTACAGTTTAATATTTTTTAAATTCATAATTTTAATATTTTAAGAGATTTTGCAATAAAATAAAAATATTTCTAGATGTATACAGAGTAAAACTGACACACTGTTTGTAAAATGCAGTTTTTTTAAGTTTTAGGCCAGCGTATTAGAATATATTAGGATGAAGTTTTAACATTACCTTGTTAAATGTTAGCAACAATAAGAAAAAAAAGGAAAAATTAAATAAATAAAATTGTTACTAGTAGTAAAGTAAATCAGACCGAATAAACAGACTACAGCAATAACAGAACAACCAACATCATTATCCTAATAGGTCAATAGGACCTCAGATATACGTTGACATTTATCTTTTGTAACTTATGAGCGCAATTTAACAGTCAATTACAGTTGAAGGATACATACTTTATAGTTTATAATATCCAGTATCTCATAAATATTATGAATAAGTGACCCCTACCCCCATGACATTTTAAATCAATGTAACAATAGGAACGTGTAGATATAAAACGATTGACTGTGGAAAAAAAATTTATGTTAAGCACTAATAGTAGCGCTCTGGTCACGTTCTATATAGAACCTAATAACTGTTGGGTTAGTTTAAAAAGTTGCGTGTGAATTAAAACGGATAGCGTGTGTAAAAAAAAATCAATTTTACAGTCAACTCTGTTAACACCTAGATAAACCCTGCAAAAATGAAAATACACAAAATTGTACACCTTATACACTTACCTATATTAATGTTAACGAACTGAATACAAACACCAAGTTAAGCATATTTAGGTTTCAACGACATTTAAATTTAGTACAACGTAAATTCAAACTATAAATTACATATTATTAGCGTATAAAAAGCGACATTAAATATGAATAGTGAATACAAGCAACTACACCTCTCCGCTCTCGGCTGACGGCTGCTGCTGTCACTACTGTAGTTGCAGTTACACCCACAAATAAACAAAACACAAAAAATTCATGGAAAACATGAACACATCATGGAAGATATAAATTGAGGTTAGGTGTATAACGACAATTTATGGACAGGAAACGAACCTTTATCATTTTTTGAACAAGATATGTTACGGAATACGGAAAGCTAATGAGTGATTGTAGCGCTGTTTACTGTTTGGTACCTATTATTTTGGTTATTGATATTATAAAATTGAATAAGTCTCTAAATACTGTTTATGAAATTATGAAGCTGATGAAAGAT
This sequence comes from Diuraphis noxia, assembly GCF_037042655.1. Classification (NCBI taxonomy): domain Eukaryota; kingdom Metazoa; phylum Arthropoda; class Insecta; order Hemiptera; family Aphididae; genus Diuraphis; species Diuraphis noxia. Next base: position 17,380,936 of record NW_028301712.1, on the reverse strand, counting down.
ACCTACAAAATTTGTATTTGAGACTATTAAATAAATAATTATTTAGTATTTTATCATAACAAAAACTATTTTTTTGTATTTTTTAACAACATTAATTTTATTATTATATTCAGAAACTAAATTATTCCGTAAGTTATTTTACGAAGTCAGCAGCTATAGAAAATTTTATTTTTATTTTTTATTTTGGAAAAGATCAAATATACAATCTGTAATTAATATATTATACTTAATACACCTTATTACAGATTTTTTATTAATGTAGTTCGATCACCGCGATCGATAGTTACACTAATGTTTTCCAATACATTTTGTATATATGATAATTGTACACTGTATACATAAAATAAAATAGGTATTTTCTTTGACAGCAGTATACCAATTATCAATAGCAACCATACACTTTAAGTTCTACCGTTACAAATACGAATAATACGATTCTTGTCGGTGATCGGTTTTATTAGGGGTATCTGATTTCTAGGTGAGAAATCGGCAGTCGTTCATAAATATGTATAATTGTATTTACTTGTTACAGACACGTATATACATGGGGGGAGGGGTTATCTAAATTTAAAAATATAGCTGTGACAATTGTCGTGGTGTTTATTTTTTGTTTCGGTTCCAAGTCCATAGCACCAGACTAACTTTTAAGTATCACTTGGACAGTTCTAAATTGGATTTTAATCCCATCACAAAATTAAATTAATCCAATCTTAAATAAGAGAACAAGGGGTTTTCCCTAATTACAATATAATTGTCTATTAATCTAATACGTTATTTAATTACAACAAAAAATAAAACTGATTTTGTCAAGAACCAGTTTACGTAAAAATTCAGATTTTCATGATTATTTTGATAAGTACCTCCATAGATGAGTATAATATGAGTACCTCCTGGCTCCTACTGAGCGCTGATGTTAATAATTAACCTATTGATTTTAGATTCTGAGCGGAGCGATGAATGTATTGTGTTTACCTTGATGTGAACAATTTTCGATCATAATTAATTTTTTTTAAATTAATATCGATAAAAATTTATTTTTTGGGTAGAAAATCTTGAAAATTTAATAAAATGTTTTAAACATATTGTTACAATAGCAGTTGAAAAATAAAAGAAATTCATTGTCACATTTTTTTTTTTATAAGCATTCTAAGATTGAATTTCGACAAAAGACGGAAAAATCATGAAAATTCACAAATTATTTTAAGCTAGAAATTCATAAAAAATTTTCTTTTTAAATCTAAGATTTGAGAATTTCATACAAGATCCCTTACAAGTTTTTCAATCTTTTTCACAAAAAAAATGTTCACCGGAAATTCAAATTAGATTTTTATGAGCATTGGAAATTTAAATTTGTACAACATTGGATTTTCATTAGATTTCACATTTAGCGATTTTCTTATATTTGGTTAACTCTAAAACAAATGACCGCAGATACTTGAAATTTTCACTGAATGTTTATATAAGCATTTTATATATTTGATACAATTTCAAAATATTTAGATCTGTTTTGAGCAGTTTACTGACATTTTAATTTTCAACTTTTTTGGTTTTTTTTCTAAAAATATCGATAAAAATGTATTTGTTGGGTAGAAAAGCTTGAAAATTTAATACAAGGCTTCTAACACATAGTAACAATAGCAGTTGAAAAATATTAAAATACATAGACACAATTTTTTTTATAAGCATTTAAAGTTCAAATTTTGACTAAATACAAATTACAGCAATGTTCAAATTATCTTAGTTAGAAATTCATAAAAATTTTTCTTTTTAAATCTAAGATTTGAAATTTTTTAATAATCTATGATATATCCTAGACAGATAAACCGTCTGCACTCAGAATCGTTTTTCGTATACAATGATATAATATCATTGGATTCAAATTTAATTCCATCCATTACAGTAACCCACATGTAACCTACTGTACAGCAGAGCGACATCCACTTACACAATTTTTTTTTTATGTGTGTACACATGAAAACTTAACTATATAGAAAAAATACCTTGATTTTCAACTTTATAACTTCTAATACCGAATTGGATCTAGTTGGAACTTGAGGGAAGAAAAAAATTACAGTATTTTTTAGAAAATATTAAGGTAAACTGAGTATTTTTAAGCATAACCAGTTTTTGATTGGAAATAGTCTGAGAGAAAACAATTACTGCGCAGAGGCTAGAGATCATCTTGAATATTATGCTAAAAAAAAAAATCAAAATTTAATTGGAAATTTGTACCTTATTTATTTATTTATTATCTTAATCACTTAAATTCAGACAAAACAAAATTACATTAAATGTATATGAATTGATAAGCTACAAAAGAATGCTACAAAAATGTTGGCTTATATCCAAATTCAATAATATTACCATTTTTTTTTTTTTTTTTTTTTTTAACAACAATGAATATAGTTTAAAGTAAAGTGAAAAAAAATATGTAATAAATCAAACATAACTAGAGTAAAAAAATATTTTAAATAATAATTAAAATGGAAGAATAGAATAATTTGTCACAAACAAAAGTAATAATTAATATAATTATTGGATTTTATATACTTTTTATCAACATAGATAAATATCTTTTCTGTTGCTGCTACTTAGGAACTTGTTCGTATTTTAGCAGAACTATAGTGTTATGTTTGTGCGATTATAGAATGTTATTAACAATATAAGAAATCAAACACATGCACCGATTTAACTTTTTTTTTTTGATAATATCAAATATTTTCAAGACTGAAACTAGTATGGGGAATAAAAACAATAGATTTTGTTTGTTAGATATAAGTTATAGCAATATACTATATGAATGTGATAAACAAACTATAGAAATCCATAACTCTTCATGTACTTATTATTTATAACACTTAATATCTAATTAATAGTATCTAATTTGTGTTCTTTCAAATCTATGTTTAAAAATTATTAAAATATCTCTAATATTTATCATCTCATAACATGGTCCGTAAATGTCAAAAATAATCAAATTATTAATATTCACTTAAAATATTATTATAGTATAAAGTTAATGTAAAAACTCTATATCTGAAATTAAACATTACATCTTCTATAATATCAAACCATTTTAAATGCCATGACGTTATAAAATTTAAAGATCTAAGATTATTGGGATATTGTAAATTAATTTGTATATGAAAACATACATAGTATTACAAACATAAATATATCTAATTGTATATAATGTTTGAATTATGTTCAAAGCTGAACGATTGGCGCATGATTCCACAAAGATAAATTCTCAAAATGAGCTGGCACTGTTAGTAAGGCATCATCAGTTGAACGATTGACGGAGCAATTCTGTAATATGTTTTATTATTAAAATAATACTGTTCATAAAAATTTAACAAATTAATGACCAGTTTTAATCATTAGGTATTAAAAAAAGGAATAAATATAAATATTTTTTGTATTATTTTATTAAGTTTACCTTTGGTTGCATGCGGTATGTGTCCACACATTCAATATTTAGCTTAATCACTTCCATTTTACATTTATATCCACTTAAAGTCAGCTTGATGATGGTGTGCAAAGGTACATTAATGTACGGTAATTCTTCTGCAAGATAAATAAAATAAATAACTTAATACAATACCAATGTTTCAAACTTTAAATTGAGTTTTGATAAATAAATTCAATTACCGTGTTTCTTATTTAAGAAATATCCAAGTAAGCATCTTAAAACAGCTTGGTGGCTGATTATCAATAGATTATCTATATCTCCTTCAAGTTCCAACAATACTGGTTTCAATCGTGTCATAATATCTATGTAAGACTCTCCCCATGGATAGCGATATTGTAACTTATCTTGATCACGCCAAGCAAACTCTTGTGGAAATTTGCATTGCATCTCTTCATAACTCAATCCTTCACATACACCCTAATAAAAGATTTAACATAGAGATACTATAACAAAAGCAAACGAAAAGTGTACTTACAGCATACAACTCATTCAAAAAGGGCACTGGTTCTATTGGTGCTTTAATACCTTGAGCTGTCTGATGGGTACGTTTTAATTCACTTGTCCACACCCGTAGTCCCTCTAAACGATTCTCATTATTAAAATATCTTGCCAATGCCGCAGCATAAGTGCGGCCACGGACAGACAATTCAGCATCTCCTCCAATACGACCCAAAACATTATTTTCACTTTCTCCATGCTATAAGAGTTGTCAAATTGTTATGTTGGTAAAAATAAAAATATTATTGTTTAATAATAGACCTACTCTTGAAAAATAAAATGTTTTTGCTAATGGTTTGAAATTTGAAACAAAGGCTAGCACCTCACTTTGCATAGGAGAATTCAAACGACAAACAGTTAGTGATTCTCCTAAATACAATTTTAAACATTAATTAAAAGAACATTTTTTTTTTTAACTGATTGTTTTAAGTATTACCTCCATTTAAATATTTTATGTAGCTATAGCCATCTGATTTTGGTTTCATTGGTTCATGTTGTTCCATGTAATGTTCAATCTTGTGATGAAAATCATCCAGCGCTTTCTCACTGGACATATTTCTATAGTCCTTACTGAATTGCAATACTTCTTTGACATTGTGCTCAATAAGCATTTCATCATCACAAACACACTCAATAAATAATACCTTATACCCCATAACTTTAGCAAAATGATCATACACCGTTTGACGACGAGCTTGTGTTATATGAGTACCATCCAATATCTAAAACATTTAACAAACATATATTTTACAATTCTATAAAATAATTATCACTTAATACTTACAGCTACATCTCCTCCATCTTGTAACCATTTGGTGGCATCATCTTGTGCTTCTTGAGCACTTAATTGACGAATCTCAGCCGCTTCACTGTTTTCCTTACGAAAGAGGTCATGGCTACTATACAACTCAATGTGTTTACGCCTGTATGAGCTCACAGAAAATACTAGAAATACATAAAATAATTATATATTTTTTTGACACAAATTTACATAACAAACGTTATAAATATCAAATAAATACTAAATGTCTAATATAAATTAGAATTTATAAATAAAAACTGATAATACTATATAATTAACTCTTAATTCTTAAGGGTACTAGGTCCAATAAAAAATAAATGTACACATTTTAAATATATGAACACAACTTAATTATAGTAGCGTATTTAAGGTTTTTCCGCCTGTAGGCACTTTCCATTTCACCCCCCTTCCCCCCCCCTTCATCCTTCTTACAATTTAATTTTCAAATTAATTACTACATACAGTAAAATTCTGTCTTAATTAAAAGAAATTGAACCCGCATTGCTTTGTTATCTTTGTGCTCTTACTGTGTTGCTTGTATAATATAGTTGTAGGTACATGTAGATAGATGATTAATTTTGAGCGAACAAAAATTAGTTGAGTTTGATTTTATCAAATGAAAAATACTTTTTTAATTTTGTAAAAAAAAAAATCGTTGAAATTTGCCTCTCTAGGACGGGCCTACAGGCCCTGTGCCTAAATAGGCCTCTGCTTATTTATACCTGGTGATTCTTTTATCATTGAACGCTCATTATTTCAAAAATTATTAATGTTTTTGAAAATATTATCTGACATAGTTTCAAGTAGTTAAAAAACCAACGTTTTTATTAATAAAATTATGTTTTTAAATATTTTTAAGTTTTTTACTTTTTTGAATGACAACATAGAGTTTTAGTTTCATATTCCAAAGCAGAATATTTTTCTTGGTATTTTGATTCATAAAAATCGAATTTAGTACGAGTAGTTTATGAGTTATAAGTATTTAAAGTTTAGACAAGCAGAGTAGTGGACAAACATTTTGCGGGGTAACCCCGTACCACTCCACTCTGCCAATCTAAACTTTAAATACTTATAATTATAACTCATAAACTACTCGTCCTAAATTCGATTAATTTTTTTCATACAATATTATTTTGCAGCATTTTGGACAAGGGAGTAAGCTGCAAAATTAAAGAAAAAACTATTAAACGAACATTTCCTTGTTAAACAAGGAAAAAAAATTTTAAAGAACCTAATACATAGGTATATATGAGATCTAAAGAATATTAGGGTTAATAAATTACAATAATTTTAAATTTAATAATGAAGATTAACCTTAAGAATCATGAGTATTGATGTATATATATATATATTTGATATTTTTAACTAAGGAAATTATGATTAGGTATATTTACACTTATAAGGTTTCAAAATAAACCAGAACATTAGTTCTAATCTATATAATGTAGGTTATAACTTATTATTTATTGGTAGGAATAATTAAATTTTAATATTTGTTTTGAATGGTTAATTTTTTTTTTTAATTGTATGATTTAACTTAGACCTTAGTGCTTACATTTATTACATGCACATACCTTTAGCCTTATGATTTGTCCAGTTTAGATATTGTTGAATCTTATAGGCGAGAATAGTTTTGCCACGAGCTGGCAAACCTACCATTGTTATAACCAAGGGCACAAAATGTTGACCGACTGAAAAATTATACATACAATGTTAATACCATGCAATATATACAAAACTAAAACTATATGTTATAGAAAAACATGAACAGTACCATTTGGCCAGGTATTCTCAATAATTTATTGGCCAACGTTCAGCAAATCGCTTGAAAATAGATTTTTAAGCCAGTAAACATATCATTAAATACTTAATAAATAAGTCTTACTTAAAAGTAAACCATATAGACTTTTACATTTGTCTGAAAAAAATTGAGCAGTCCCTAATTTTATTTTAAAATATGAATGTTAATGTTTTAACTATCTTAAACAGTTATCTCAAACACAGTTGTCAGTTTAAATGAAAATTGAAACACTATAATAAATCTCATCCATCAAATTACTTAGAGAAGAAATTTAGGTAAACAAATGATAATACAATTTTGATATTTACAAGCATATTATTAATAAGTATAAGAGCGGATAAACTAAACACCAAAAATAATAATTGTTAAAGTAATATAAAGATTTTTTTTTAAACACATGATAATAAATATTTTAATTATTGGAGACCGGCCAAATATAAAAGCATTTCACTTTATCAACAATATACTTTTTAGCCACCCACATGACCTCAGTCACAAATAGGTACAAATTTAAAAAATATAGCATAAATGAAATAGTTTTAAAATAAACAGAATTCCTATTTAATTAGGTACCTACCTAATACCTAGGTAGTTTGAATGAAGTCATTAAGATTACACTGTACCTATACCTATGACATGTACATTGATAAAGTGAATCTTTTGATTTATATACTGTTTGAACTATCTATATTAAGTGTTATTAAAAGAATATGTGAAAATTTGTTTTCACCTTGGGTCATTACAAGCGGCAACAAATCTTTCTTTCCAACCATGTCGTCATCCTCAGATTCGGACTGTGACTGGCGTTGCCAGTCCTTTTTAGTAGGTCGCATCATGATAGTTGGTGCCATGATGTTGTAGTCACGGACACACCAAAAACAGGACTCGCACGCTCACACCGATTAAAACTATTCTATACTGCTAGCGGTGTGTAAGACTAGAGCACGGCAATGGCGTCTAGCTCTGAAAAGTGGTCTGAGGAAGTATGATAGATTAGCTTCTGCAGGTCTGGCCTCATACCACCAATGGATCTTCTACGGACGACGTAGTCCACTTTGCTGGCCAGTGTGATGGTGCAGAAAAAATTTGACGCGTCCACTTTGACCACCGGTGTATTGAAGCGTGAACGAATGCTATAAGCTACTGGATGTCAGTGGAGGATTCGTCCGTGAACCCTTACGCAGTGTGTATGCCAAACGGGAAACAGAATAGCACGCTGGTCGGCGAAGGCAGAGGTAATCGGAGCGGAGTCGGATTGTACCAAAGTACACCGTTAAGGCAAGTGCGTTACTATAAAAGTAACAATATTCAGCCCTTGAGCTGTAACACACGCGATATAAGATTGACGTCGGCGGATTTCAGACGGCAACAGAAATACAAATGCATTGTCGACAGGTGCGTACGGTAGGACGAAAAATAAGTTCTATGCGCACGTAAAACAAAATATTATGTTCTTTTTAAATCACCAAAACAATAGCGAAACAATAAGAACAATAAATGATAAAAATAAATAAATAACCACTATCTATCTTACGGCCGCACAACACACTCGGAAGACGAACGACTGTACACTGTCTGAATCTGACACTCTGACGTTAGCTACTCCTACTTTGCTAGAGAGCAGTGCTACTCCGCTGGCCGATGGGTGGTGATGAGGATTGAGGGGGGGGGGCACTACTAAAAAGTGGTGTGATCATGCGCCTGTGCAAACTATGGTCTATAATACGAGCATACGACAGTGCGCCGAGTTACAACACTCTCTCGAGACGGATCGACGCTTGGTGAACGGTGCGGATGCGACGACAGCGACGTACTGCGGCGAACGGTGATATTGAGTTACGGCGAGGTCTGCGAGAGAGAACGACTAGCGGTGTGAGAGCAGAAAATGAGACGAAGTGCCCTATTGCTTAACGCGCGGTTACTATATAGCAGCGCAGCTGGACGCAAAATCAGAGTAATCGATGGCAATCCGTCCGGGTCGGGACGGAACCGGCGTGTAACGTAATATGATGTGAAAAATAACAAAAAAAAGGTCGTCCGGACCGAGCGCAGTGGGGATAGGCAGCGTTCACGCTTGCGCACTGCCGCATGCCCGTATACCCTTAGTAGTCCTATACGTCTCCTATATCGTGTGGTGGATGGTGGTTACGGAAGAGGTGAATTGAGCCCGGCAGTGGTGGGTTGCTGGCTGCAGCTGCAGTGCGGCCGAATCTCCGTAGACCGCAAATTTCTTGCGGTGTTGTTGTTGTTGTTATTGTTGTTGACCTGTTAGCGCGTGGCGCGTACTGATCCAATACTACCACTACAACAGCTATAATGTACTACGCAGAGTCTCGAATATTTTATTGCTAACACGTCACAGTAGGCAGCCCTTTATTGAGGGCTTGAATGTTTTTACGTCGTAGTTTTACCCGGTCGGTCAAGGTCGTGTAAATGTATCTTATTCATCCCCTCACGCCGCCAAGCTACGGACATTTCATAATTTGTTACCCTTATCGGCCTTATCGACGCGTTATATACGTGGATACTGCGTCCATAAACAACAAAACAATAATATTTTTGTTTTAAATTTTAATTGTGGGGGAGGAGGAAATATTACGGCAAGTCGAGCACACAATTCTCGCCATAGATATTTCATATGTACCTATAATGAATGTCGTAGTATATATATTACTTACTCGTCTATATTATAGATATAGACTATAATCTATAATATTATTATATTCATGATGTATTTGTGAAACCTATGTAAATACTAACTAGTAATCACTATTCACTGCCCACTCACTAGTCACTTCCTATCTCCCATTCCCACACCAAGGATAATATCTTATATAAGATATTATACCTATTATAATGTATTAGCGTGGGTTTATTTTTTCAAATCAAATGTCAATAACTCATATTTGAATTTAGTAGGTATATAACTTTATAAGTCATAAGTGTACAACATATGAACATATTATGCAAGACTAATATCATTAAAAGTATGATACATGTATGTATATATTTATTAAATTGATTTGTTGATAATATGTACATTTTATGTCGTGTCACCTAAAAAGTTCACTAAATAGTTAACACTTCATAGCCTGCCCTGAGTAGCCGAGTAAATGAATGAGCATGAGCCATATACGCGATCATGCTGAGATACATAATGATTAATGATTACTATTATTATAGTAGGCCAGTTCTCAGTAGGATATATAATATTATATAAAATATACCTTAATATACTTATGCTGTAGTATCCATCAAGAATCAGGATTCTCTTTGCCCGTGGCCAACAATATACAAATACAAAATTGGTTAAAATATTTAATAAAGATTAGTTGATTAGTGACCTATATTTTAACAGCGAATAATAATTTGTTGATCCATAGGTGCCCGCAGAGGGGGCAAGCTGGGGCATTTGCAAAATATTTTTTTAAATTTAATGTTTTAAGATAAATTACTATATACTAAACAACAAATTTAAAGTATAAAATAAGTTGTAATATAATATATTGTATACGAGTAGGTATAATAAAAAAGGTTATTATTTTAAAACACCTAGTAAAATTATAATATTTATCCTCAAATCCTAACATTGCCCCCCCCCCCTAGAAATATTTCTGCGGGCGCCTATGTGTTGATCGATACATATCGATATGTTATTTGAAATTTTGAACTTATTTCTATACGTCCATTGTTTCATACATCGGCTAGAATTTTAGTATTTACCTATCATCACGTCTTGTTTCGACGTGTTTACCGTTTTATAAATCTGAAATACGTACTAAAATATCACTTAAAACACAAAACAGAAATTTATTACAAAATATGAGTTATATCGTATTACATTGATTGTACTTTACTCATAAATTACACGTATAAACCAGGAAGATATTATGCTCTTTGAATATAGAGTGTGCTTTTCTTTAGGCAGATATTTGTAGTAAATTATGAATACAACTATTGTTTAATTAATATTTTTATATTCATATCATTGATTTAATCAATGTTTATAATAATGATAAATATTGAATAGTGAATACTGAGTATAGGTACCTGTTACCTATTTACTGACAGTATATAGATAGATACTTGGTATAAAATCTTCCTTTTTCCATCAGCATCAAATCATTACCTACGAAACGGTTTTCTTAACATAATACTATCCAACTTTATTGTTCGGATTTAGGATACGCATTTAACTTTCTGTTTACGGAAACGGTTGCTCACTGAATGACAAAATATAAATATATATATTATATATATTAATACATCTATATTATAGAGATAGTATTGTCAGTGACGTAACCAGTGGAGAGAAGGGTGTTTTAGATGTTGAAATACCAACCTCCTCCTAGTCCTCCTCCCCAAAAAGCAATATATATATATAATGTAGATATTATATATATATATGATAGATCCATCATAATTGTAGCACCCCAAGATTTGAACTCTAGTTGCGCCATTGCCCCCCCCCCTCTAAAAAAACCGTGGCAATGCGCCTAAGTATTATACAACTGATACACAATGTTAATCGTCATTGTGGAAAATCGTGTTAAACTATATTTATCACACATTTCATAGTTTTTACTCAGTAGGTACTCTGACTATAATACGTATACTATATTACAGTTGATGAGTGCAAGAAACATTTTTTGAACAAAGGCATATTGGCATATCGAATATAGATATGGAATATGTGCATAGATGACTAAACAATACATCATTAAGTCAATAAAACGAAACTTGGCCTACAGTTTCCAGTTTAGTATAAAAGCGATTTTGTTCACTCCTTATAAAGCTAAACAATAGACGAGTTATAGGTTACTACTTACTACCCAAACTCATAAACCTCAATAGATATACGCAAATCACAAACTACATATTTATTTAAAATGTCCATAACAAGAATACAAGAAAAGTATAAAGTAATTAGCTAAATGTAATAAATGTCATATATAAATTATAAATCAATTTGAACATATTATCTACATTGTTATTTATCAGTACAAACTCCTTTGTTAGATGATTTTACAGTTTGTTCTCTCAGTTACATAATATGCACCATCGATAACCTCTAAATTAACCTTAAAATTCGATCAGCTTAGAAGGTAGATTACTATGGGACATATCCTCACTGGTATATATTTATTTAATTACATCCGAAATTCACATGACGTCTATATAATAATTAAACAACTATCCTTTTAAATAAAATTCTTCCATAAAACCACGGTGAAACTTTTTGACACGTTCCTTCTATACAGCACTATGGCCACTATGTATTACTAAGGGTTTATTTTTTATTGATATCTAACCTATTTCTGAAATTCTAGCTAGGTATTAGATAGTTGCTCATTGTACTATATGTACATAACAAATATAAACATACTATTTTTCTTATAAAAAAATAAAGATATTTACAAACTAACGGTTCTATTTATTATAGGGCGTAAGTAGTTTACAACCTTTACGAGTATGAATGTAAATAATTTAGCATTTTCACGTGTAATGAAACCTAAATGTGGTTAATTTTTTTTACTAAAATGTTTTATGTGGTAATAAAAGTAGATATTTACTTTTATATAAAAAACAACAATATAGTATATCATACCCGTATTAACAATATTTTAAAATGTGATTTAAAATTTAAAAATTCATACATAATCAAAACACATACATAGTTGCTTTAAAAATTGTAAAATTTACTACCTATGCATTTTATTTCCCTGTATAGTTTACTATTGTATATTCATAGATGTCTAGACTACACAATAATTAGTACTTAGTTTTTACATCGAATAATATGATGTGATCCGGAATATAATATCATAGATTATAATCAGTGATAGTACGAGTATTATAAAAAATTTACGATATAGAAATGGTGAGTTTAAATTTAAATTGCTGAATTTCAAATAATTCTAAGATAGCCGATATAATCTATAGAGTATAGGTAAATGATGATTTGTAGTTGTGCCTTGTAGGTAGTAATAGTATATAAATATAATACATTACATAATACATACATGGTTATTATTTATTTTATTAGTTACTCCCTAATAGTTCGGTACTTGCATAAAACATACCTAATTATTAATGTTATAATTAATTTATAATATTTAATGATATTGTATAACATAAAATAGTTTAATCAATTTAAAATCATTACTTATAATCATTTTATCGCTTACGAGAATATCTAAGTACGAGATATTATAGACTAAATTAAAAATTATTTTTTTTAGCATTATATTCAGCATTCGCACGTATCCATAAAACTTTAGAGTTTGAACTATATATTTCATGGACTAGTTATGAAAATGCAATATAATATGAACAATAAACATATTATATTCTTTGAATAATTATTTAAAAATTATCATAATGGCACAAATTGTGTGTCGTAAACAATAGCTAGTAAATATATATTCTTTTAAGTTAACAGAGGTTAATTTATATAATTCATATGACATATCAAAATATTTGTTACTTGCATTATAGGTAACAGTTGTTGTGTACTTATATAAATATTGATGGATTAATATTTACCAAATATTAGGTATTTCTCAAGTTCTCCACTATATTGGCCATAAATTACGACTTGATAATATTATATATAGGCGTTACTTAAAGTTATAATTCTGATAAAATACTATAGTAGTAATGTAATATATTATAATATAAGCAATAATATTTTGTTGATAGATACTTCCTTGCACAATACTATAAAGTAGCATAAACAACACGTGGGCTATAAACATAATTATGGCCTATATTTTGATCATATCTTTTTAGTTTACATAGTCTAAAAGTTTTCATTTTAATAACAATAAAAAATAATAATTAACCATTAGGTATAATTCTAGTATAGATAGACTAAGAAATTTTGTAATTTCCTTAATACAAACTTTGATTAATGCAAAAATATAATCAATTGTATATTTGTATACCCAAATTAATTTTACTACTAATCAATTTGTTTTCATTAGTTTAGCCATGAAATAAATATGAATAATTACAGTTTCGATATTAATTAACAGTTGTAGGTTTGTTGCCTTTGGGCTATAGTGAACAATTGTTCAATTAATAATTTAATCAACTATATGCAATTATATTTTGTTTTCAATTCAATTTCGCCAAATTTTATAATATTTTGATATTTAAATAAATAATTATATTATATTTTAACTATTGTTGGTAGTCGCTACAACCAAGTATATATATATATATAAAAAAAAACAATTTAAAAATTAAAAACGACATCAAAACTATCTGAACTGAAATGTGGAATTGTGATACCACCTTCAGTTTGAAATCCGTCAATATTAAAATTATAATTAAACACATTAATATTAGTTTTAATTTAAATTAAACAAACAGGAACTTAAAAGAAATTATTTAGTAAATTCAATAAAAAAAAAAGTTTTATAGATGGTTTATTTAATAATAAATACCTACGAAGGAAGAACGTAAAAAGCATAACATACCTTCCAACCTGTACGAAATTATCGGTCCCGACTGCCTACCAGAAACCATCATATCTTTCCTCAAGGCATTAAATTTAGAAAAAAGCATATAATAATTAATAGTAATAAGTCACTAATATTGTATAAACTGTTTTTTTTCTTCCTATTCTATGTAAATATTTATAAGTATATAATTGTATAAAACTCAAAGCTAATGGCCTATGCTGCCGAAGCTGTAACGTTCAATAAAAAAAAAAAAAAAAATACCTACGAGAATAATAATATGATATGTTTTAATTGTCATTTGTTTGATTTTTGCACATTATACAAGAAGTAATTAATACATAATATAATCATACTTATACCTACATAAAATTAATTATCAGATGGATAGGTTTGGAAACTGTTTAACAAATAAAAATTCCAAATGTATACTTATATTAAAATAATATTTACAATATTTCAAAGTGTAGGTATAATGCATAAAAACATTGATTATATTTATTATTTTGTTATATGGTATAATATGATATGATATTCATCATATATGTAAACAATTGCAATAATCATATAATTACTATACATTTAGATACAGTATATATGTAATGAATGCTATATTGTTGCATGTACTATACAAATTAGGTACATAACATATTATCCTCATTCCTAGATCTAATATTTTTATGTCATTTAGATACAGAAACGGGAAAATAACGGGATCTAAGTCAAATCGCATTTCGCATAATGCCTTAATTCAAAGCATTTACTTAATACTATTACTGTATAATGTATTGCGTTAAAAGAAAATCATCTACTTCACTAGACATAATTTTGCAAGATATTACTTATATACATATGGCTATATAGATTACTATAGATTAATTTTGTAAGGATTCTTTACAATTTTCACTGTTTGCGCTACCTATAATTTTAAATCAGAAATCAGTCAAGTAGGTATTTAAGTATTTTATTTTAACCATAGATGTTAAATAATGCAATCAATATTATTGTATACTCATACTACGTTATTCTTTTAACTATTATTTTCACTCTAATCTCAAGTTGAAAAAAGTACGACTTTACCTATATTGAAGAGCAGCAATTATTAAGATACGTTTTAAAATATACCTTCCGATAATTTAAAACTCTTATAATTTGTATAAGTTGATATTAATGATATTAATGTTTTATCGATATCTAGACAGATAAATTAATTTGTCAGATGATTTTAAAGTTTCTCGTGTCTATAGGTTGCCTACCAAATTTCGTAATTATTTAGTAACAAAATGAAATCATGTTTTGTTAGGTATCTTTGGCATAAACATAATTTTGTTTATTTGAATAATGTTGTAAAAAGAGCAGCTGAGCAGACGTGTCACGAGTCACGACCGTATTTGTGTTTTCGACTAGTTTGTTGTAGGTGCAACCGGTTATGATGATTCTCCTGTAGTTAGCCGATAAACAACTGAACATAATTTTAATTAAAAATCAAAACTGACCACTTCTCGAGGAGAAAATATAGATATTTATTTATTTAATAACTTAAGGTTGATATTACACGATTTTCGTTTATTCAAGTCAAATCTCCCAAACAGTTAAGATATGAGGTAGGTATTAGTGTACCTACACATTTGATAACATTAAATCATTTAAATATTTATTATTATAAGTAAGGTTATTTATGCAGTACAGTATATAATACCTATATATCATATTATGATTCAGTGATTAGGTGGTAAGTAGTTCAAGTTGATAATATTATAGATAGGTACCTAAATTTTATTATATAGTTTTATATGTTCTGGCGATACGTATAGATAATATACAATATAACATACTTGTTCGAAATTCGTAACGTATTATAATACATAGTTTGTTACCTAACCTAACCATATTATACATTTTCAAGCAATATTAAATAAACTTCTTAGAAAGATGATTTCAAATGATTAATCAGAATTAACAATAGGTACTGCCAGAAAAGATGATCTAATAATTTGACATAGTATTCAAAACCAACAAAATTAACGTTGATTTTAAAATAATTAATTTGGCGTTACATGTAATGCTTACAAAGACGATATGGTCGGTTAGTTTAATGATTTAAAGGGTGCCATCCAAAAAGTAACCAACATTTAACATATTATCAACTCTTCTCCCCCCAAAAAAAGAAATATTGAATCATTTTCATTCATAACTGAAATAAATTATTAAAAATATGACACAAATATCTACAGCATAAGGTACCTAAGCTATAACCATTATAATTACTGAAATACATATATCGGTATACCTATACGGCCATACCTACTCTTATTTTGAATGAAATGTTTAATTTTTCAAGTGCTTCAACCCTTCAAGTAGATCGTTCCAAATAACACATGAATACCAGAATACCTTAATCTCATAAGCCATAATAAATCAGAAATCATCATAATTTACCTACTCTAATTATTGTGTACCTATTTATTACGTGTAATTTAAAAAAAATTATCAATTTTTTTGTCACCAGTCTCATTTCCGGTACTATACTTAATTATAAATACAGTAGAACGGTAACGGGATATTAATGATATTATTATTAATATAATCGTTCTTCTTTTATTGTCTGGCTCGCATTATCGTACGTGTCGTACAGTCGTGAAATCGAATACCTTTGCCATCGTCGCGTATTTTGGCGAGTGTAATTTATAAAATATTTTATTGCGACGCAATTTATTTAGCGACAACGGGTGAGTGGGAGAGGGATCAGGGATTCACAACAACAATATTACAGTGGATTTTTATGATATAATAATATGTACCAATTACATATTTTACGGTCACGTACAGACATGGCAGCTATAATTTTTTTGTTTTTTAGTATTTTATCTGACTTTGTTTTTAACGCTCGAGTAATTAATCGCATGTCGATTATTTTGTTTTCAAACTGAATGCTGCACTCGACCGAAGCTCTTGCGGTGTTTATATTATTATTATAACTCTATTTCCGCCGCGTGGCCGACTATAGACGTTACACAATATGCGTCTCATCTGTAGGGCGCATGCGTTTGACGTCATTTGTTTTCGCGTTTCGTGACCCGCTTCATGGGACTTTGCTGGGTAGTATAATTTATAACATTTTTTTTAATACACAACACACATTATGTCTTCTCGACTACTCCATTCGCTGTGTCTCTACACGGGGCCGTGGTATCAATGTATAAACCCTTCGGGATTTGCGTCTCGATAAATGAATATTTCAATGAGTTCCCTGCAACGTTATTTCTCATCAGATGTCTCATTTCACACGACCTCTACAAAGCGATCTCTGACGCACAATATACGGTTGTATTTACTGCGTCGTATATTATTATTATTATTATTATTATTTGTTGTTGTTGATGTTGTGAGAACCATATGTCTCGACTGCGGTGGTGAATTTTACACATGACATGTATTACAACAGGGCGGCTTATTATCACCGCAGCATGAAAGCTAAAAACTACATCAACAAACACATTCCCATTTAAGGTCCATATTAATTCATAATAATGCGCATTTTTAAATACCATTATAGGCATTATACGTTTTTTATCGAAGCTTATAATTTATTGCTCCGCGTGCAACGTGGTAAATTTCAAGCAATTACAAACCATTGTTTCATTACAAACCTACATTGAAAAGTATACAAGAAATACAGTACAGTGAACACAGCTATACGGTACCTACGGTAAAAAATCAACTTCCGAACTCTAATATTAATACCTATTCGAAATGGCGATAAGTTATAAGCCACTACGATTAGTAATAATAGTCTTAGTATAATATTAGTATTAATAATTATTTAATTATTATGTAGGTATAGGTTAATTACAATGAAATAACTAATATGTTATTTTTCGTTTTAATAATAAAATAATTTGCATAATGTATGTAATTTGAGCATTTTGTGTGATTAGAAAAATTAAACAATAAAAGAAAAAACACGTAACTTGGTAGTAATAGTTCAGTAGTTGGGACTATATAGGTACCGGAAGAATTAATACGACGATTTTCGTCCAAATATCAACTTTAAACACTGATAAAAAGAAATGTGAGTTTGGGCTTAGTGTTTTCGATATTTTTTACTTGGAGCCGAGGTAAAAAAACAACTTCAAATGGTTTACTTAAAAATTAAGTAGAAAATACTAAAAAATTAAAATCCTAATTTCTTGTCAGGAGGCACTGCTGGGAGCCTTTCTTTTCTGTAATTAATGTTATTTTGTTGTTTTGTAATCACACTTACTTATTATACTATTGTATAGATTGTAAATTCACTATTTTTAATAATAAAAACAAAATTTCTATAAAAACTAAAATTATGGTTATTCTTTGTTTGAACATCAAATTTCGTTTAAATTTGAACTTAAAATATCTACAGTAAATTGTATTTATATTTTAAAGACAGCGTTGATTGAATTTTATCGTTTTTCATAATTATTTTTAGTTTTTCCTGATTATTTTTAAAAGTTATATGAATATTGTAAATTTGACTCCCCTTCTCCCAAATACCACTCAAATCTAATTTTATCTCGAACACCCGCTCTCTAAGTAAACCCAATTAGAAAATATAATACTTTTATTGCTAGTAACAAAAAATAATTGATTTAAACTGTTAAGAGTCTTATCGTTTTAATAATTAAACGATGAATATACGTTTAAACATTTTTAGTTTTTACTGAAAAATAAATGTGATTTGAACCTTATGTAATATAATATGCATAATAATGCATTAATAATAATAACTTATATAATACATTTTAAATGTGGTAAATGGATGACTCAGTCTGTATTTAACAGAATAAAATTATTCTGATGATATAAGATGATTCAAATAATAATATAAATTTTAAATTGTTTATGTCAATTGAATTATTATGAAATGATAACGTAAACACAATTTAAAATGATATAATATAATTAGGTACATACAAATTTACGGCTGTTGGTTAATAAATTTAAATTGACTATAGTTAATAATTATTACTTTAATGTGATGTTTAGAAGATTCATTAAAATTACATTGTAAAATTTTAGAATGAAGCGAATAAAAAAAAAAATTATATTACTTTATAA
Source organism: Diuraphis noxia (assembly GCF_037042655.1). Lineage (NCBI taxonomy): Eukaryota > Metazoa > Arthropoda > Insecta > Hemiptera > Aphididae > Diuraphis > Diuraphis noxia. Next base: position 17,361,803 of record NW_028301712.1, on the reverse strand, counting down.
TAGCCAAGATTTTATTTTAAAATTAATTACAATGGTGTGATGAAAATTTCAAATATTTAAATTTGTATTTAATTTAAGAAAAACTTAATACATAATGGTTATTTTAGTTTTAAGATTTAAAAGTTTGAAGATATACAATAGGTACATACCGGCTTAATATATATAATGTTAAATTAAGGCGTTACATTAACATAATAAAAATATTATGTCACTTTGTCACAAAATACATAATTACCTAATTATAAAACAACCATAGCTTTTCAAAAAATATTCTATCCCTAAATTAAACAAATAAGATTGATTAACTTGATGAAAAAATGTAAATATTTATCTTGTTTTTATGGGTATTACTTCATACTTATAATATTAGAAAATTAAGAAATTTGTATAACTCAACACTCAACTGTGCACGAAACGTAACTGGTTACATGATTTACTTTTATAATCAGCATATTAAAAAAAACGTATTAATAAAATCAAAAATCAAAAATTATTATTGAAGTAGTGTCACTGGATGCTCCCTTCTATCACGCCCACACGCCTTGTAAATAATGTTATACAATTTACTTATTGTAGCAAATGTATACAGATTGTAAATATATTGTTGTTTTTATTAATAAAAAAAAAAAAAAAAAACTGTGCACGTTGCTATACAAAAACAGGAAATAAAACATAGGTAATAGAAGTATCAGCTTAGTTTTAAAAGAGTTTATAATACTACTAAATGATATACATCCACTAGGGAAGTAATTTAATACATATTATATACCTATATTCAAATATTTAAAGAAACAGATTTGAACAAACTGTTAGCTGTGTTAACTTGTGTGTATCTAATTCACAATAACACAAGTGCCAAACTGCGAAAAGTATCATACGATCTGCTCTATGGGTATTTTATATATTTTATTATTTTTCATCTTACAATATAATAACATGAAATATTAATAGCATAAACATACGATAAGAAATATATATTATGGTGTTAAAGTGTTCTTATCGTGATTAATTAGGAATATTTAATTTTTTATTACCTACCTATACGCATCTAAATAAAATTCTATTATAGTTATGTATTAAATAAAAATGAATAATTATCATAAATTCATAACATATATTTTACTAACATAATATATATGCCTAGTGTGGCTTAATTATATTGCAATATCATGCTGATTTAATGCTTTGAAGAAATTGGCAACAGTTCATTTAATGATGCTGTAATCGTTCTAAAAATTAAAGTTGTGATTAAAATAGTTGAATAATTTATGGCATGAGAATATGAGATTTAACATAAAATAAAATTCTGGTAAAAGCTAAAAAGTTATTGTGATTAAATATCAATAGATAACTTCTTAATTTGTATAGTTGATATAAAGTTGTAATATGTATTTAGGCCTTTAAGCCGTGAACGTGTCATTTACACCGTATACAATATTAAACAAATTTACACTAAATTGATATTGTTCATCTCACATTTTTTTCGTGATTTTCTACTAAAATACTAAATTGTTGATGAAAACATTTCAGAATTCAAGAAAAATATGTTTTTTATTCGTCAGACTGTAAATCTGATTCTTTTAAAATCTAACACATTTGTTTATCCAAACTGTTGTATCTATCTATTGTTGTTTAATCGGTCATTCATAATATATTTATAACCTGTAACCACACACTCTGAAACAAACAATATGAAGTTAATAACTAATAACTACTAATAAATCCACGTAATACAATAAATAACAAACAATTTTATTTTAACTAAACACTTGATTAAATTTTTTTATAAATATTGTTAAGAAGTTTTTATAGAACACCACTAAACAATATTGGAGCTTTTATTAGACCCTAAAACAGTAGGTATTTAAATTTGTCAATAACTGTATTCCTTAATCTTTAGTTTTAATTTGAGTTGTTCAAAAGTCGAAACTTTGGTTGAAAAAGTTAAAAATAGTAGCCAGTGGGTAATATAAAAATTCCTTATTGAAATTACACAAGCAATACCACACGGAAATCAACGGACTACTTACGAATTAAATTATTAAAATGAAACAATATTGAAGTGTGATACTGAAGGTATATGTACATGATACTTGAAGGTCAATTTTGACTTGTAAATTGTTTGGTATATTGTTAATACTGTTTGCTTCGTAAGTGGCATACACAATGTGTTGTAGGAATGTGAATGTGATTGGGTTACGCTTTGGTCGGATTTTTATAGGAAAATCTAGTAAATTGTAAATGTATGCGGGCGATTTATTAGCTAGTGGGTACTATAAATCATAAATTTGGACTCTTGTTAACTCATAGCGATTTTGTCATTTTGATATTGCTTATATTTTAAACTATATCATGAGCATATTCTCACTGTTCAACAATAAGCCATTATTGACTCGGTTTCATTGTATCATATCACTCAAGTTGGATACACTTGTGACTTGTTGATACTTCAAGATATGAAGAGTGGGAACATATTATAAGTATGTAACAATATTATTTAGTATTATTTTAAAATATAAAATAATTGCTTTTTTATCTTCATTTAAAATATTATATAGAGTATCATTATAGGTAATGAGCATTAGCAAATGGTTTCTCGTGTGGTCTCTTATAAACCTCCTATAATTGTCCATCCATGACATACTTTAAGTATTTCAAACAAATATTCTTGGGTACACTTACTCCAAAATATATTTCAGGTACCTATACCACGAATGCTGCACTATTTAGTCATCGTCATATATGCAAATGGTGTTTTTTTTTTTTGTATAATTATCAATTGGTGCATAATAAATGATATAATACCAAACAATTTTAATCTCAACATTTTAATTATTTGATAGCTAGGGACGGGTTAATGTCACCCTGGTACTAGGAGATTATAGCGTGGTCCAGGACACCGGTGTGGTCACAGATGGTTTAATAGTTAGTTGTTGCATGATAAATAAAATAATATCAAACAATTTTCAAATCGGTATTTTGACCTTGGAGTGTCAAGGTAACGGACTAACAATTTAGTACTTATTAAACATAACTACATGCCGCGTCACCTTATTATAGGGCTGGGGTTTCCTTTTCATAAATATAGATGCGTACCTATATAAAATAGTGAGGTTTACAAAAAACATGGTAATTCGGATTAAACATTACTTTGAAGGAAAATCATAAAAATTACATTTATTAAATGTTCAAGTTTTGTTCCGTAATGGTCTGTTGATGATTCAGCATTTAAAATGTTTTGAGTATTCATTTATATATCGATTAAATTGTATAATATCAAGATTTTCTAATTCATTTGAAATATATTTTATTTCAAACGAATAAGAAAATCTTATTAAAATATAATAAACATAATTTTTTTTATTTCCTGTATATACTTCGAAACAAATACACTATTCAACTGTGTCAATTAGTATTATGTATTTTAGTTTTGACAAAATTATTTTTAAGTTTTAAACATTAACTACTTTACTCATTTACTATACATTTATTACATTTAAATCTTAAGCTATTTAAATTAAAAGATTTCGATTAATCCTATAAGGTCAATCGTGACATGTTTGAAATTATTTAAAATAATTTACCATTATATTTACTTGCCTTCTATTTTCAAATAATAAGTGTAGTTTAAATTGTAGCCTGTAAGTAATACAAACAAATATAAAGTTCAATAATAAAAAATGTATAATATATATAAGCTTATACAAATATTTATGTGTAATTTAGTAACTTACTAGACCACAGTGGTTATAAGTTAATAAATTATAAGCTATAATCGCATAGGTAGTTACAGTCGTTACAGATGTTTACAAAAATAGTGATTTTATTCATAACATTAAAATAGTTTAATATTTTAGAGAGAGTAAATCGTTAATTTCTTCTTAAAACTAAATTGAACATATCTACTCAACTGTTTTTACCAGTCAATCAACAAACCAGTAAACTTTGTATAGCTTACTAGTTATTATTACGTATACAATATATACATATAATATATTTAACTTTGCATTTAGGGAAGCATCTGCTGTACAATTTAATCATTGAGTATTGCGTACATGTTTTGAATAACAATTTTGCTTTAATCATTTGCAGGATGTAAACGTCTATTGAACCATTGAGGTACTGCATTTCAGGGACCTCGCTACTGCAGACAGTCTTAACTTAACTCAAAAGATCTTTAGTTTTGACAAAATTAAAATTAGATAACATTGTCTTATTTTTATTCTGAAAAGAAATTTGGATTCAGCAGAAAATCATATATTTATATAGTATGGATTACATTTTAAAAATTAAATCCTATATTATTGTGAACTGTAATTTATTGAAAACTTGAAAATGTAAATATTTTCAAAACATAATTAAAATTAAAACCGGAAAGTGTTTCGTACGATCAACAGACATTTTTCTGCTTAATTAAAATATGTTTTAGAGTCAATATCAGACAACGTTAACAATCTTTATTTTTTTCAAAACAATAAGTAAGTGGTCGTAAAATTAGTACGGTGAATTTTATATTGGAATATTTGTTTTAAAGTAATTGATATGTGCATGCGTGTATAGTGGTACCCACAATGGATTTCACTCATTCTTATAATCAATTACAACTAACACATAGATTCCAGCTGGCTAAGACAAAATTTGAAATTTCCTAAATGTTACCTCTTAAATAATTGCCTTAGCATGGCTCCTTATTAGGACGAATTAATGTTATTTTAAGGATTTCTAGTATGGAGGTCCTAACCTATTAAAAAAAAAAGTTTAAAACTTAATATAATAATAATTTCTAAACCTGTGTTTAAAATCTAGTAGAAAGGTAAAGTTATATGAGTCTATATATATTCATAAATTCTTGGATAACTCTATGATGTAATTTGTTAAAAATATGGTATCTACTTGTACAATTCGTTAAATTTTGAATACTTACATTTAAGTTAGTAATAAAATACGCACGAAGGTATTATTAACTATAATTATTAAGGTGTATGGTTATAAATAATAATATAAAGGATATGCATTAGAAAATAAATATTTTATTACTTATTTAATGTGAATTTAAAAAAATTAAGCAGCTGAGCAAGGACAAGTCTCGTTAAATTCATTTCAGAGCAGGATATTAGAGATATGCCTTGATTTGTGAAATTAAATTTGAAAGCAATGAATTACATGAACCATCGTATTCAACACACAATTCTATAAGTGGAACTCAATTAAAATTATGTTTGCAGTTTATTGCAGTAGAAATGAGATTTCTTAAAAATAACGCTGATATTTTTTCAAGCTTAATTTAATATGAATATATAATAATCGACTATAACTTCTAACAACTTATAAAATTGTATAATTTCATAGATAATTGGTATAAGGTTCGTACGTGAATATAATATATTAATTTACGTATTTATTTCCACAGACATTTAAAAAACACTATCGCAATTCCCAAAATCCTTTAGCATCATTGTTGGGTTTCTCTGTTCAGTTCGTAATTTTACCATGGCAAAACATCATAGTAAAACATTTTATAACTATTTTCTCACTGTGTAACGGGTTTGTGTCTTTTTAAAACATTATTGATTTTTAATAATATTTTTAATTTATGAATCGCATCATAGACCTCGTAATGAAACTTCATTTAACTTATTTTTAATTATAAGTATTACACTAGATAATTATAGTAATTATATTATTTTATAATATTTTGTGTGTACGACAAATGATAGCTGATGAACCGGTATGACTTATCCAGCAGGACTTTTCTCCCAATAGATACTTAATTTTTTATTTCTATACGTAGGTACCTTTATTTTATCCTATTATCAATGTGTAATAACTAATAATAATATGTTGACAATTGAATATCATATAAAAATAAATTTAATGATATTACATAACATTATTGTATGATTAAATTTTTTTAATATGATTAAACTATTTCAGCATCAATAAGTATTATTTATTAGAACACGATAATTATTTTGTTTCTACCTATAATCAATTCTCATACTATGTGTGCATACCTATACAAATAATACTTAACGCTAAATTTGTGCTAAATTACAGTTATGCAGTTGATTATTAATGTGACGACTAACTTAACATTAGAATAAAACATTACATTTTTCATTTGTTTTATATTAATAGTTTGAGTAGGTTTTCAGGAATTTGTAATTTTGCTCCAAAAACTTTCTTTTTTATTATTATTATTATTAAAAATAGTGAATTTAAATCTATACATGGTATAATAAGTAAATTTGATGACAAAATAACAAAATAACATTAAATACAGAAAAAGAAGGCTCCCAGCAGTGCTACCTGACAAGAAATTAGGGTTTTAATTTTTTAATATTTTCTCCATAGTTAATTTTTTTTTTTTTATTAGGCATTGAGCAGATCTCTAGGCCATTGCCATTTTAGCCTTCTAAGAATAATTGAGGGAGAGGATATACTTTTAAGTATGGGATTTGGATGAGCCCGAAGATTTGAGTGAAATTTTAAGTAGCATAGGATTTGGCTAAGTCTTTGAGGGTTGGTATGTTCAGGTCTTTGTGAAAGTTTTTGTTGGTACCAAGGGACAGCGGTTATTAGGCGTAGACATATGGATTGGAATGCTCGCAAGGTTTTAATGTTAGATGGTTTAGCTGGCCCCCATAGTTGGATGCCGTAAAGCCAAGCCGGACGAATTATTGATTTGTATATTGTAAGTTTGTTGGCTATAGAAAGTTTCGATTTTAATAGAGGTCTCAGGAGATGCAGTCTAGAGTTCACTGATTTACGTTTTTTTTTTAAGATACGAGCTCCAGTTAAGGCGTTTGTCGAATATTAACCATAGCCCATAGGTACTTTACTTCGTCTGACGAGGAAATTGCTTTGTTGTTAAACGTGACAGGAGGACAAACAGATTTGCGTATTGTAAAAGTTACATGATAATGAGTAGACTTGTTTTCATTTTTTTTTCCCACCGTTTTGTCCATAAGTTGATCATATTAAGGTGACTTTGGATCATCTGACAAGCAGTAGCAGAATCCTTGGTAACGCTGAGCTATAAAAACTTAAAAAGCGGGTAAGTGGATGTCGCTCTGCTGTACATTAGGGGGTGGGGTGGACCTCTGACTAGGGTAGGTTAAATTTGAATGCAATGATAGGTATCATTGTATACGAAAAACGATTCTGAACGGAGACGATTTATCTGTCTAGGATATATTATAGATTATTAAAAATTTCAAATCTTAGAATTAAAAAGAAAAACTTTTATGAATTTCTATCTAAGATAATTTGAACATTGCCGTAATTTTTACGTATTTAGTCAAAATTTGAACTTTAAATGCTTATAAAAAAAATTGTGACTATATATTTCTTTTATTTTTCAACTGCTATTGTAAAAATATATTATGAGCCTTGTATTAAATTTTCAAATCTTAGATATAAAACGAAAATTTTTTATGGATTTCTAGGATAAAATAATTTACGAATTTTCGTGGTTTTTACATAATATGTTGTCAAAATTCAAACCTTGAATGCTTATAAAAAAAAATTGTGAGTATGTATTTCTTTTATTTTTCAACTGCTATTGTAAAAATATGTAAGGAGCCTTTTATTAAATTTTCAAATCTTAGAATTAAAAAGAAAAACTTTTATGAATTTCTATCTAAGATAATTTGAACATTGCCGTAATTTTTACGTATTTAGTCAAAATTTGAACTTCAAATGCTGATAAAAAAAATTGTGCCTATTTATTCTTATAATTTTTTAATTACTATAAGAATAACTTATGAGAAACTTTGTATTAAATTTTCAAGTATTTTGATAGGGCCAAAAAAATTTTATCGACACTTCAAAAAAAAAATTTCAGAAAAATTGAAAATTTCAGTTGTCTATAAATATCTCAAAAAAAGTCAAAAATTAAACTGTATATAGATATCACTAACATAAACATTTGGTGAAAACTTCAAGTATTTATAGTGATTAGTTTTTGAATTATAACCATATAAAAAAATCGATTTGGTCGATAACTGGTTTTGCGTAAAAATTCCCGTTTTTCTGTCATTTTTTTTTTGTTTTTCTTGATTTTTTTGAAAACTGTTGGAAAATGTTTACTTTTGACCTCTATAATGCACAAGGATATTCACTTTTACAACGGAAACCACCCCCAGAGTTTTAAATCGAAGCATTATTTCGACTAGTTATGCTGCACACAGACACAAAAACAAAAAAAAACACACATCATTGTAAAATCAATACATTCATCACTTCGTTCAGAATCTAAAATAATAATAGTATTTTAGCCATTTATATCATAAACAAAAAATATTCTTCAATAATTATCCGTAAAAGTTTTGTGCTGATAATTAGGGAACACTAAACCGAATAGGTAATTTAAGGTACTACATTGTCATTTGCTATTGAGTATAATACGACATACGTCAATTATACGTACAAATTACCATTAAATACAATATAATTTACTCAATGATATCCATTGTACACACCTGTCACGATTTTCTTTATCAATTTATAATAGATATAGTTGTTATGTTATACGTTTCTATAAAAAATAATATTTAACGATAACTTTTGACTTAGAAATTAGTAACTACGCACTTCTAATGGTTTATCTTTGTCATTGTATTATATTATCCATATTTAAATAATGAAATCTTTTATTATGATGATTTTGTGCATCTACTTTTATTTACTTTTTACAATATGCCAGGCAATCAAGTGTTGTTTGAATGTGTTGACTGTTTTTTTAGTAATGTTCATTTTTAAATCCTTAATTTGTTTATTTAATTAAATATAAATTACCGTTTATAATTATTAAGGGTGGGCATTAACTAGTTCATTTATTTTCTTATCAACTAATGAACTTCACTATAGTTTGTTTTTTATTGATTTTTATAGCTTCGGTGACATGGGCCATTAGCTTTATACATAATTTACATTATACTATTACTTAAAACGTACATGTTTTAGGTGAACTCACTATAGTTTAATTTACAGTTGAAATAACTTAGTTTTTCTTAGTTTATTTAAATAATAAATATAGTTTAATACTATAATAACACAAGCGTTTCTGTTTTTTGATAAAATAATTTTATTAATTTATATACGTTATTAGATTAGATAGACACAATCATTCTTCATGTGATTTGTATAGCAATAAAAAAAAATTAATTAACTTTTTTAAACTGAGTTAAACTGATATTTTTTTCCATATTAACTTTTAACCTATCGAGTTAAATTTATAATTTGTTAACTGTTTACTTTCAACTTATTGATCATGTGTCCTCTTAGCTTAACTTAACTTGAGTTAATTATTTTCATTAACTTGCCCACATTTGATAATTATTCTATATAATTTTGTAACTTAATATTTACATTTTAGAGTTTACTTAATACTTATTATTAAAGTAGAATTAAGTATAATTTTCCTAATAAAGATTTTTGATCTTATATTTTTTGTTTCAGTTATAATATTATCTCACTTTTTCAGAATAAGTTTTTAATTTTTAGTTTTTTATATTATGACGTCGAAAGTTTCCCAATTCTATCTATCGATTTAAACTCCTATCTTCTATCATTATTATAAGTTATTTTCAGTTATAAAATATTGAATCTTCAACTGTACAGAAAAAATTAACGCAAAGCTAATAATTATTTATACCTAGTTAATGTATTGATAATTATATGTCGGCAATGCACTTGGTACCTATACTTATAAATATAGGTGCAATTATTTTGGAAAATATCATGTTCAATTAAATATTTAAAAAAAAACTATTTCAATTAATATTTAAAAATATTTTCGTTTAGTTATCTATAGTATTTTAATAAATTATTCATGCATATTATACTTTATACATTAAAAAAAAACTTAGGCGATGACCGCTTTGTATTTTGTTATGATGTTATACACTCATTACTAATACCATTTTTCCACAGTCCACATAGATACATATTATACAAATATAACTTCCAATTGTAATATAATTACTAAACTACAATTTATTATAAAATTATTTTAGACTTTAAGCATAACCATCCTCTTTCATTTTTTATGTGTATTATAAATTATAATTATTTTAACACACCTGTACAAATTATGTTTACATGTAGGTATTCGATAAAATATAAGTATACATATAGATACTACAATATGTATATATATTAATATTTGACTGTTAAAATTGAAATAGGATTATATTTTACTGTATAGGTACACATATTATTACCTGCCTAATCATTATTTTTTATTTTAGATTATAATTATTTATAAGTACCAAACATATTTAATTAGTACATAGGATTTCATACTTTTCATGTTGTTCAGTTAGGTACTTACTTACTAAATGTAGAATATTCAGATGGTGTATTAATATTGATTAATAATAATAAATAATAATATTAATATGATTATCAATAAATTGTCTCTACATATTTCAAACTAAAAACTGTATTTAAATCGACATTTTTCATTTGTTCTCAATATTTTTTTGGAAGTTTGATAATTCCATAAAAATGAAATTTTATTAATTTTTGAAGTTTTTGATATTTGTACACATAATATATTTCCATAAATTATTAATAAGAAAACAAAATACTGAGCTTTTATACATATTTCATATTTCATATTATGATATTAATATACTTTAAATTATTGTTTTTATTGATCTCAATTATACCGACAACTATGGACATTAGTATTTTTGTAAGGGTTTATGGTTGGTCGAGGACCACGTGTATGTTGGGCGAGGATTCACTATATTAAACCCAGGTTACCCATCCGGAAATTAGCGACAACGGCCGATGTTTGGCCTTTTTGATGTTACACCAGGCTCCATACTTTAATTTGTTTTGAACTGTTTAGCTGACAAAAATACTTTAATTTATTTACATAATTTCTTGACAGTCAGGTTAATCTTTATCTCATGTTATGCTTACTTATCACCTTGCTGATTCATATAATACATGCGAATCACATTAAAAAAACACGTGAACATATGCGATCATGGGCCATGGCATCAGATCATATAAATTTAGTTTGTCAATAAATGTAATACGATTTTTATTTCTATATTCTTCCTTTGGCTTAGTAATGACGATTGTTACTATTATTAAATTTAACATGAACTACCTATACGGTAGTCAAAAAAAGTATTGCAGACACTGTGTCATAAAGTTGACCCTCGTAATTACAAGTATAGCATAGCGTCTAAATTAAAATTTTAATCTGCAGACAGTTTTTTTTAAAGCAGATACACAATTTAATTGAAAAGTCAGATTGCCCTTTAAGAAGGCCCTTCTTAATTACTCGTTTGTCATAGTCTTAGTGTGTAACTGAATATACCTATTTTTATGTATGTTCGTGAAGTATTTTGGGATTGGCAGACCCAAGTGTTTTGAAATGCATAATATATATTGCCATTGGTATATCTATCTATACGTGGCTACGGATAGGCGGATAGCCGTATAGTATCATCAGCACTAAATATTGGATAGGTATATCTTATGTTAAATCATTTATTATGTAATAAATACTTATCAGTTAGAACTTATATTTCAATAAAGTGGTATATTTATAATAACTTAATAACAATGTTATGTTTTAATTTTTAATTTTTATGAATATAGGTGAATGGCAAGGACAAATTTCAGAATTATGTTTAATTATATTAGTAGACAGTATTTAATACAAGTACACGATATTATGTATACAGCATACTTTAATGTTTGTTTGTTTATTTATGTAATATAATAAAAATATAAAATATATTTAATAATTATTAGTATACCTACTCAAATAAACAATTTATTTAAGCCACATTTTGAGTACCTAATAGTTTATTTAAAAACAATGTCCTATTTTCATGAACAGGTATGTTACAAAACGTATTGAATTTTATGAAATATATTTTATTCAATGATCTTAAATTTTTAGTTTATACGTTTTCAAAAAATAATGATATTATATTGGATGTTTATATTAAGTATGAAAATAATTAAATATCTCTTTTAGGTATGTATTTGGACAAATAAATTATTGTAATTTTGAGATTACACGCAATTATTTACGAATTTTTGAAAATTTAAGTAAGTACATTACTTGTACAATTAGGCCTACATGCAGTTGACTGTCGACACGGATTTATAAACATTATTATAAATAATAAGTTATAACTTTCATTCATATAAAGTGAGCGATTATGTTAAGTGTTAACATAATTTATGTCATTTAAAATTATGACTACGTAATAACATTTTGAAAAAAATTATATTTTTTATCATTTAAATTGCTTAGGTAACTTACTTTTTTGAATGATGATTAGTTAAATATTAATGAAGTAGATCGACATTTTGCGATGCACATTTACTCCTGTTCCATTCCACACACCTAATTTAAACTTTCAGTTAGTACTACTTAAAAATAATTGAATATTCATTCGAAATTAAATTTTAGTATTTCCTTCTTTTACAAAAGATAAAATTAAAAATATATGATGTTTATAAATTAAGTGGGTAGAAAATATTTTCAAAAACTTCAGTATTTAAATAGGTATCTTATTATATATTATGTATATGTAATGTATTATAAACCTAAATTGTTAGAAATCATAACCAAACATTGTAAAAATAAATTACTTTCTTTTGGTAGGCACATATATGTATTTATGTAATAATATTTTTGAACTTATGTATATTGTTAAACATTTAAATACTTAATATTATATTATATTATATTGATTAATGTTGAATACTATTACTATAATCCTGCAGCGGTTCTCAAACTGTGCTCCTAGGGCTCTGCGAGAGTAGCCTAGGGGATCCGTGGCTCCCTGAGAATATCTGTATTAATTAAATTTAAATTATTAATATTAATTAAATAATTTGTATATATTCGTATCTTACAGAAAATAAAAATAAAAAGCAAATCATTTACAATTGACATCATTTTTTATGAATTGTTGTTGTCTCATAGACATTTCTGATTTTTGGGGCTCCGTAATTTTTTTTAGGAATATAAGGGCTCCGCGAACAAAAAAGTTTGAGAACCGCTGCTATAATCTAACATAGAATGTTTTTATCATTAAAATAAATTTCAAAGCTTCAACTGAATAAAAGTAATTGGATTGACGTCATTATGAGATCAAAGTCTTCAATAATAATTGAATTATATTATACATGAGTCATTAATATACCTACTCAAATTTTAAATATCAAAGTACCTATGGTTTTTCATATTTAATTCAGCCTTTTCTTTACAATAATTATAAGTTCTATGTGTGACGTATGTATACAAGTACTCAAATATTTATAGTATCTATGTATAATGTATATTGTATATTTGTATGTATAATATTTTATAACATAGCACTTATAAAATATATTCTTATTCATTATTCGTGTAAGTGAGCGTATTTTTTATTTATTTTATTTTTTATTTTTTTTTTGAATGTTTATTATAGATAATATATGTATAGTTATAATTTATTTATTTATTATTATTTTTTTTTTTATTAAGAATAAGCCCTCGGCGACATTATATAATTTATTATTTCAATAATTGCAGGTATTAAAATATTACCACAAGATTAGTGATACAAATATATCAAAAGGGGGTGGATATAGGCACCCGCAAGGGGGCAAGCTGGGGCATTTGCCCACCCCTGGCTTTTTCAAAATATTTTTTTAAATTGAATGTATTAAGATAAACTACTATAATACTATATACTAAACAACAAATTTAAAGTATAAAATAAGTTGTAATATAATAAAATATAATATATTGTATACGAGTATAATAAAAAAGGTTATTATTTTAAAACACCTAGTAAAATTATAATATTTATCCTCAAATCCTAACATTTCCCCCCCTAGTAAAATTTCTGCGGGCGCCTATGGGGGTGGAGTGGCCGAGCGGACTAAGGCGTAGGTTGCGACGCACGCAGTCGCCGGTTCGAATCTCGATCACGGGCGCCATCGCTCTTTGGGCATTTCGCGGTGTCTGGAGAGAGAGGCCGCCGCGCCACCCCCCGACCCGACATGGCAGAAACCTACGGGTGCCCATTCAAAATTCTGCCAAAAACCCACGTGTTAAAACCTACAGTACCTTCCCCTACAGTTCCCCAGGCTAATGACATCAGTTGTCGAAGCCCTAACCTAAAATATATATATCAAAAATAAATATAATATCAATATTAATGAGTATATCATATTTTACTTATTCGGTACATTCAGTAAAATGTATTTATTACACAAAGCCAGAGTATATAACAAATGAAGAGTATAATATTATCATCTACTTATGAGAGAAAAATTGTGAATTATAATGATTATAATTATTTATTTACTATATTATGTAACTCATTATATTATATGGCATATTATAATCCTATTTTAAAATTTAGAGCATTCTTTTAATATATTGGCACTACTATACTGGTTAATTGAAAAATCCCAATGTATCATGTTTATTTTTATCTAATAATCTTTTTTATCTTACAAAATAATGATATTAGGTACCTATGTATATTTTTCAACTAGGTAAATATTTATTCTATTTAAAAAATATTATTAATACATTTTTTTTGTATTGAATGAATATGAGTGTATGACAAATATATAATTAATTAACAAAATATGTAGTTATAGATATGTATACGGAAACGGGAAGTATGTATACTCTAGTTTATAATTAAAGACAATACAAAACTCAAAACCGCAAGGCAATTTGCAATAGTAATTACTAATTACTGAATCTATATAAATATTATACCAATTATCAACAGTATAAAACACAGAGTGAAAACAAATATTATATTTTGATCAAAATATTCTTAATCTCTACTATCGAAAACTTTATATTATATTATATGTTGAACGTTCATTTATATCATATTCTTATGAGCATTATAAATTAGTCAATGCCAAATATTAATATAATATTATAAATTATTTGTATTAGGTTTCAACTAGTTCAACTACAATCTTATAATTATATCAACATGTAGTAAAAAAATGTTAAATGCTATCGCAATTGTCGGGTCAAACCAAACTGTAAACTAAAAAAAGGGGGGGGGAAGTAAGTAACTGTTCCACTGTACAGTATGTGTCGAGTGTAACTCATAAGACCCTGCCGTGTATGTGTTAAGTTTGGATTAAGTTAAATCATTATCACTGCTTACCAAAAACGATTCTGAGGAAGACAGTCAGTCAGGCTATATTATTAAATACATTATATGATATAATAATATACTACGATTACAGTAATTTAAATTTATTTTTACCGAAAATATTGCATTTATTTTATTATTGATATTAATCATTTGTTATAAAAATGTATATTTTCATTATACATAGTTGTTATTATAACTTATGAATTAATGCCGACTTATTGTAGAACGGTGTGAAATGTGAATAGGTTTATGGTATGAGTAGGAAATAGTATATTTTTGAAATATTTAAATAAGTGTGATAACAACTAGTTTTACACACATACGTGATTTATATAAGTTTGTAACATAATTTAAAAAAATATTATTTATTTAGTAGTTTCAAATTAAAATATTTATTACTTAGACACTTGAAATGTGAAACTTGAAACCTAACCACTCCTTTATATAACTTAATAAGTAAGACCATATAAGTCTACCTTTTAATTAAAATTATTATAGTAATAGTGATAAATTAAAATCTATGAAATCACTACCTATCAGGTATATTATAATATAATTTTTAAAAAAAATGTAATTATTTATATATGGATAAACTAGTTGGAAAATATTATATACACTACCTACACACATTTAGTTAAGTACCTATTATATAGGTATATCTGGTAATACATAGTTAATCAGTTATTGAAATCATCAATTTATTAAAAACAATCACGGATATGTGTGTCCTATTATAGCTTATTAGTTTTCTTATTTATCATCATGTTATTAACTATTAGGTACAATTGTATACAATATACCTCCATTCAATTTTGAAATCATTCACATTTATAAAAAACCATTTTTCTACTAGTTTGATTACTTTGTTATTTTATACCTGTATTTTTTAAAATTTTAAAACAGAAAATATAGGTACATCAATAATATGTTAAACAATATCAAAAAAGTTACCGCATTTTTAAACATGTAAATGGGGCCTAATATATAATAACCTACCTAATAATAGGAACCATGATCAACGATAAATATTATCGTTCTTCTTGTTTAATATATGATAATATTTGATGAAAACTAATAATTTATTATTTTATGCAATGAAATAAATTAAATTTTCTATACATATTAGTTATTACTATACCTATTCATCAACATAAAGTACCTATACTTATTTTATGAAATAAAAAAATGTATAATTATTCGAATCTGATTATTCATATTATATAACAGTATAATATGTAAAAATAATAAATAACATAAATATATATATATATATATTAATAGTGACTAATGTGACTATAGTGAGTAAAACTGCATAATATATATCACTGTAAAATAGTATGATAAATTAATTTAGATATGCTGTTAACTCTAAATGTCACAAATCATAATTATTTGTGACTGGTGTACATTGTTGCTATTTATCACAATAAAGTAAAATAAATTTAAGATTTAATATAATGTTATTTATTATAACAATAATAATGATAATAATTAGTATCATCAATAAATCGAAATCCGACCAAACATATATTTTTAATTGTAAAATCAACACACTCTAAATTAATATTGCACTCTTAGCGCAAAGGTAAACAGGTATTTTGTATTTTCGTCACGATGGAATCTATTATTCAAGCCATAAATTACATCCATATAGACATTTCGCCTTTTGATGTACCTATAGTATGTTATTAATAATTTTTGTTTTAGCTAGTTAAGTTACTTACTGATTTTATAATTTTTACAATTATTTATTACACAATACCTACCGAGATATATATTTAATTTAAATATATTTACCAAAACGTCAACATTTATGTGCAATTTTTTTTCGTTTAATTTTATTTGACAATACCTTTTCAATTTCCTATTTTTCCCTATAACTACTAGTATTAGAATATGTATTACAAGCGATGTTGTCTGTTATAGTTAACACAAAAAAGTGCTTGCGTTTTAATAATACATTAATATATTATATAGATAGTAATAATTGTATATAAAGTCTTGTAGAATATTATGCATATATTACAAGTTTTTCGTATTGGATACATTAAATCCAATCACTTAATAATTATTCACCTATATGTGATAGGAAGATAATTCTTAAAAGTATATAGCCATTAGAAAAATATAATGTTATTGAATATTGATAATAAATAATTATGATCACATCAAATTATAATTTATAATTACTAACATTCACAGTGCAGTTAATTGGAAATCAGATTATGGTTTTTTAAAATACACAATTTAGGGCTCGAAATAAGTAAGTATTAATGTATTATAATGTATTTTGAGCTTTTCTGCATTAAATTTTTTTGTCTAGGTACATATAATTATTAAAAATAATTTAAAAATAATTTTGGTACAAACGGTACAATATTTTAAATATAAAAAAAATCTTAATCATATAATGGCATAGCGTATATTTTAATATTTTAAGCATTGTCAAAATTGTATGCAAATTTAACAATATCGGATCCATATAAATTATGGAGTAGCTACGTAAACAAGTGCATCGTACTTGTAAAAAAACATAATGATACGACCATAGTAATTATTTTAATTGGTGGTTAGAATATTAATTAATCAACTCACATTGCTTCCCAAGGCCTAAAAGCTGTGTTTTTCGACCTTCAAACTTTGTTTGTAATATTTATCAGCACAATATTGATATAACAATTCCATAGTTCGTAATTGATTCAGCCAGGGCCGTATTTAAGGGGGAGCTACACTAGCTACAGGGTACTGTTGCCCCGGGCGTCTGAGTAGGAGAAGGCGGCTAATTTTTTTATAATTTAAATTTGTATTTTGAATAATGATTAATGAGGCGCGTATTTTTTTTGTTGCCCCTTGCTGTCAAATTCCTAAATACGGCCCTGGTTAGATCCGAGATCGTGACGTGTCGTCGTTACCAATTTTTTTTTATTTAATATAAAATATTTTTTTCTTTTTTGAAATTCTAATTTTGCGTAGACAGAAACCCAAATATATTTATTAATTATTAATTATTTTATACTCTTAAACTTATTTAAAGTTATATAATATTTACTTAATTTTTTTAATTTATAATATTAGCTATATTTTTGTATTATTAGCGATTTTAATTGTTTCAAGTATGTACCTAATGATAAAAAATATACACTTATAATTTTATACGTAAACATAAATTTGGAAATGTATTCTATATTTAGATAAAATTAGACAACAGAAAGAATAAATAATTGCATATTAAATTACGAATAATTTAGTTTTATTAAATAGAAATTATTTTTATATAAAAGGTTAAGAGGAAGATGTTCTACTATTGTCTTACTATTGTCATGCTATTATATCGAAATGCATGGGAAAAGAAAATCGGTATTATCATTGAGTATAGTATTATTTTGAATATTTGATTAGGAATTCTCGAGTTAAATTTGTGTATATGGTAGAGAGAGAGAGAAAGTGATGGTAGAGTTTTAACGTTTTAAGATATTCATTATTTTTTTTTTAAAGATCTCAAAAAATTAAAACTAAATATTCCACATGATGTAGAACTGTCCAATTTAACATCAAACCTTTTCGTATTTCTTTTTATTTGGGCAAATAAAATCTAGTCACAAAATGAATAATGTAGTAAATCACTCTAAGATGATTATTTTATATACCTTATATCGTACAACGTGAGACATATTATACCTTTTAATGATTTTTAGTCATTAACATTTGATTTACACACTTAACAATACGAAAAAAAGAAGAAACTAAAATTGCTTGTGTATACAAAAATTATCTTTTATTAATTTAACAAATTTATAATCAATTACAAAATTCAAATATTATAACAATTGATCGAACAGTTACATATGTATAAATTTATATAGGTACATGTTTCAAATAAAAAAAAAATGAACATACAGTTTTGAAAAAATATTTTATAACAGTAAAAAAACATAGCAAAGTTGCAATTATCATAAGGAAAACATGTTTGAAGATACAATATGTATACATTTTTATTAATCAGCACAAAATGGCTAAATTATTACATTTTTACAAGTAAAAGATTTTCAAAGTCAAAAAAGGGGTAGGAGGAATGCTCATGGTCCAAATACAAAAAGGGGAAACATTTAAAAAAAAAAGAGAAAAAATAGTACAAAATGACTATAATTTAAATATTGCATGTACAAGATTTAGTCGAAAAGGGGGGGAGACAAACAATGTAGAAGAATCTATAAACAACAACAGTATATACACAAAAAAAAGTTATAAAATTAAATAAAAAAAAAAATACGTCAGTCAGGAGACACAAAAACAAGGAGGGGAGGATACGGGATGGCGATTGGGTGCGGATTTGTAACAGTTTTGGCCACTGGTCACCTCCACAACGTTCCACGACCGGTCCCACGGGTAGACGAGTGTCACGGGCGCGTTTGCTCGGACGCGTGACGACCTTGCCCAGCCGGCGAGGCCAGACCGAGACGGCCGCGGGAGCGATGGTCGACGGCGACAAGCAACGGCGGCTAGTGCGCGATGTTAGCGCTTTGATGGTTGACGGCGAGACGACTCTAGCGACAGACTTGCGGCGGACACCGTTGGAAACGAAGCGAGAGAATCGAGATTTGGCGCATGCGGAGTGGACGGTGATCGCTATGCGGACAAGCGACCCGGCCAATGTGGGTTTACCGCGGGACGAAAAGGCGAGAGCCATCGGACCGCCGCACGAGCGACGTGCCGCGATCCTTGACAATCGGTAATTTTCGTCCTGGCGTCGTCCCTTCAGCCGCGTCTTTGTCCTGCAATGACCGTCGCCACGAAGTCGCACGCCACCGGACCCTGAAACGTTCATAGTTTCCTCGGGTCCGGTGCCGCTGACGTCCGTGTTCCTAGCGCATAAATCTCTATACCACTTACCCCGTGCCAAGGTGTCCGCCACTGCCATCGTAACGAGTCGCCATCGCCGTCGTCATCATCGTAGGTACACGGTCGGGGCGGAATCGTTGCCCTCGCCGTTGCCTCAACTAACCACCGTGCCGTCGACATCGTCGTCCGTCGATCCACGCGACCGTAACTGCCGGGCGCTCGCCAAGCCGCCAGAGGGTCTCGCGCGTCAACGACGACCGAGCGCGCTACGCTCGTGAACCCGTCGCTACGTGGGTGGTCGGGAAACGCGTTCGGGTGACTTACCGCCGTGCACCTTCCGTGCTCTTTCCCGTATCCTCCCCTCCTATACGTCGCCGTCTTCCTGACGACATCTTCGGCCCTTAGGGGACCGCCAGACTAACGTGGGTCGCGGACGGTTTCTCTTCGCCAGCAACATAGACGTCGGAAAATCCGCCTGACGCCTTTCCAGCACGAGGTCTTGTACCTTCGTGGCTGGTCGGATTTTCCGGTTGTTGCTGGCGGGTCCAGCCTACCTACGACCTCACCGCTGTCTGGCTCTTCAATGCCCTGAGCCGGCTCAATTTCGTTCTCAGCTTCACACGTCTTCTTCACCGTATCGTCGAGTGGGCCGTCTTCGGTAATCGGAGTGGGTTCGACAGGCCCCAAATCCAAGGACGGCGCGTCGCCACTCGACAATATTGCACTTCTGCCGACGAAAATTGACACGACCTAGTCATTGGTGTCATAATTATATTCTGCGTCGTGCGTTACGTCTTCGAGGACCACAGTGGAATCCACGGGTTCCGACTCTTGAAACAGCTCGACAAGTTTCGATATGGTATCTTGGTCGATAGAACTCAGAAAAGTAAGGAGCCAGGTGTGCATGTTGTAGTGTTCGTCATACAATCCGTCCATGAAGCCCACAACTATTTCATGCAGGATATGGACTAGTTCGACTTGTATTTCGTGTGTGTTACGGTAATGAGTAGCCATTTTTTAAATGTGCGTATGTAGTCGCTGGTCGAATTGAGAATTGCAAATGAACTAAAAACGTCCCTTTCAACACAGAGACCGATAAATTTAAAAATCTCCTAGACGAAAACGTTTGTTACTAGCCAGCGAGTACGATAGGTAATCGTTCTTATCGGCCAGCAACATTAGAATTCCGAGCGCGTTATTTTCCTAAACTTTCTGCAATATTAGCGATTTAAATACCTTAAAGGTAACTTATACTATTATATAGGCTTAGCTATGAAAACCAAAATACAGAAAAAAATGTATAATGTTTATAAAAAGAATAAATAAATAAATGTTTATACTATACTATTATAACATGATGTGTATAGAAATTTTTCTTAACTAAATCTTTAAAGGGATATGGATAAAAAATTAAACCTATCTGGTACATCAATGTTATAAGACATATGCATATAACTATATTATATTAAATATATATTTTAAGAAAGAAAACTTTGAAATCTCCAATTTATTACCATGATATGGAGAGTTATGTACACAAAAGAAATTATGCATTTTGAATAACTGTGACTTTAAGTTTGAGCGCACCTATAATACATAATGTATTGTAGTACATAAAGTTTATATATACAATATTTATTTTTATATAAAAGAGTCTATAGAATACTTATTTACTTAAAGACGATGTTTTTATTTAAAAAAATATAATAAATTAAAAATATATGTATTAATATTTAATATTTGTGTTATTACTAACGGTACTGGGGCTTAGATTATATACCAACTATGGATTACGCCAAAACGTATTATTCCAATATAAAAGATTAAAGCCGATATTAGCGACGAGTCACCGAATTAAGTGTTCGATATGGGGATGCATGATGTAATTCGTCACTTATTTATCCACATGTTATATTGTTATATTTTGACCTTGGGTACTGCCTATAGATAATTATGTGACGAAATGAATCACGCATCCCCATATCGAATACTTAATTCAGAGACTTGTCTCTAATATTGGTTTCAAAATAATACGCTGTAGCTCTATCCATACTCCATAGTATGTGATCTAAGGTACCGCGTCTCGCTACCTACACTATATCGGTAATTGGTATTCGAAATGTAGTAGCTATAGATTATTCGACTGTAAATGTTCATAGTGCTTATACATTTACAATATTGATTTAAATGTAATAAATCATGTTTGACTTCCAAGTAGTAGGGTAGTAGTACTAATATAACTGTTATTACTTATATCTGACTAACAATCGATATATTGTATTAACTCAAAATAATATCGAAAACGTAAAGCGCAATTGTTGGTTAATATTTAGTAAATTTTAATAATTTTTTGAAAAAAAATATTATTATACTAAATAATTATTTTGAAAATTCCAAAAATTGAAACTGCTTAGAAATGTGTTATTTATTTTCAAATTTACGCCATCAAATTGAATTTTATTATAGTTTGCTGTTTTCCGTAGAAATTTGAATTGATTCATCAATATATTAATAAAGAAATATATAATAAATAATATTAATAAAAACATTTTTATAATAAAATATCATAACTATAAATATATAGTTATACAATTATAATTTATAACCTATTATGAATAATAGGTACATAATACAAATGTTCACAAAGTCTATGCACGGCCTTTTCAAAACATAACACCACCATTCAATATAAATAACTTAATGTATAGTAAAATCCACATATTATAGTCCCTAATAACCTAGATTTTTAGGGCGAATTCAGTACCTACTAACTTTTGAATTGTGTAGGAGGGCTTATTTAGAATTTAGAGATACTAAGTCCCCTAAAGCCAACTTCTATTTGAGACAATGGTCAAGTTTTTTAACTTGTATAAGATAAACTTAATAGTGATTTGTAAGTACAGCCAATATATACATTGCTCACAATTATTCTATATAGGCAGTCTATACATAACATATATTAAAGGTTCTAAAAATAGTGTTGTATCATTTTTGTAATATTTATTGTATTCTAATATATTGTCCTGAGTTGTCAATTCTTTACCGTTATTTTATTTTTTTTGTCCCATGTAGGTATTTACGTAAATATTATTATGGTTTTTAATTTTTATAGAGGAAAATTTTTTTAGTGCACAATGATGTCATCAAAACCAATGGTGTTGTTAATACGTGATGATTTTCCAAAAAAAGCGATTTTATATCGATTTATTACGTACAAGGTATTTAGATTAATTTTTAATTTTAATTTTTGCGATGAAATGTAACTTTATTATGGTAATTATTATTCATAATATTTATAAATAGTCAAAATGTACAATAATTTTATGTTTGATCTTTTAAGTGAAACATTTAAATATTATAAGTTTATTAGATTTTTATACGTAGAAATAGTAAGTTTACAAAAATGGAACGTTAATTTATTAGTGAAATAAATTAAAATATGGGAATTAGAACGCTTCAGTTTGGTAATAGTACAATGTGATTTAAAAATGCATGAAAAGTGAACATTGTATATTTTATCGTTTATGCCGAATATAATTTCAAATAGCTAGTGTGTTTTGATGTGGTTTAAAAATTAAAGAATTATATTGTTTGGTAATTATTTTATCAAGGAAATATTCGTTTTGTACATTGCACTGTAGTTGTCAATTTGTCATGAAACGTCATAAGTCAATCACTAAAATCTAACAATGCGTCTAATGGATTTACGTCATTTTTACTATAAAAATGAATACTATGGAATATCTCAATAAATGTTAATATTTATGTTTTTGGAAACGAGTATGTTCAAATTGTTACCCTTAATATTCGATCAAGTTGACTTGACGTCCATGAATAAATATGGTGTATGTTTGAGAAATATGGCGATCATTTTGATAGAAATGGTAGCTGAAATCGCTGTGAACCTTAACACAATAGTTTTTCAAAGCAAACTGCGATGTTAAAACGTAAGTGACTTAATCGTTTTTTGATTTTGAGTAAATATTGCTTTTTATATTTTTGTTAATATATTGAATTTTAAAATCGTTTAAAAACATACACTGTTTTCAATTAACAAATAGACAAAAGACGTGAAAGCGACCTTAAGAAAAGTGTGTAAAAAATAAAAACTAAAAGAATACACCGGTAATCGTGAAATTTTTTGTAAATTGATGATAAATGACCACGGTTATAATTACTACTTTAAAATGATTAATAAAAAAAATCAAATAAATATGAATCTATAAATCAATCCTTTTATTTGGTTTTATAAAATTATGTTGGATCCAGGGCCGTATTTAGGGGGGAGCTACAGAGTACTGTTGCCCCGGGCGTCTGAGTAGGAGAAGGCGGCTAATTTTTTTATAATTTAAATTTGTATTTTGAATAATGATTAATGAGGCGTATTTTTTTTGTTGCCCCTTGCTGTCAAATTCCTAAATACGGCCCTGGATTCAGCTGAAGAAAAACTAAGGAAATTAATTTAAGATTTTAATGTTTCCGTTTATCATTCAGATACTAAAATTTAAATACAAAACACTTTACTTATTTAGGTAGCTTTCTACATAAGCATCAAAAATATTCTGTCACAACTTTATTGGAATATTTTAAAAATTATATCTATATATACATAAAACGCTTTAACCAATATGCTTCATATTCTCTCAATTAAAATAGTAATTTATTACTGCATTTTGAAATATTATTATTTTATAATATTAAATAACAAGCATTTATAAATATGACGAAAAATATACTTTCATAATTTTTAATTATTTAGTCGATAGTTAATACATTATTAGTTACAAATCATACATAAAAGGTATATTGTTTTGTATACTCAGTTATTATATGGTGATTTAAAATTAAATATTAAAAATAACATTTTAACACATGAATTAGATTGTGTTAAATATTAGTGGTTGGCTAATAATTATAATATGAATGGTTGTAAATAGTAATTACAACAAACGCAAAGAACACTGCAATATTGTATTTATCGTCATGCGTTTTAGCTAAATAATAAAATAAGTAATAACAATAATATCTAATGTATTAATTTCTTTTAACCGAGTTTTTATATCTATGATATAATTTATATATTTTTTTTTTCGTTAAACATATAATAGCTGGTTGTTTGTTATACAACCAAGAAAGGGTCGATCACAGGATATCCCACAACCTGGACTTCGCACTAGGTCCCAACAATCCCAACTCCCAATCCTGAAAAAGTACATTATTAATTTTAGAAAACAAACAAAATTTTTCAATAAAATATTCAAATAAAAAAAAAAATATGTACCTATATCCCTTTCATTTTAACTTGTCTTTGTATTTAATCATATATATTATATATATCTTAACCTTTTTGTAACCAATAGCCTTTGCTGCAGCCGATGTTACTTTTCGAGATCAATAAAATTACATTTTACTTTTTAAGAAATGTTATAGATGAAGACTTGAAGTTATTAATTAATTATAATTATAGTATTACAAACTTAATATTATTAATTTGATTATTTTAAAGCCAAAACATTAAATTAAATTTATTGTATGATTGCCTGCGTACATTTTTTACTTTTTGAAACTTTGTTAAATAATTGCTATAATAATTCATGAAAAAATCGGATGTGTTTCAAAATTTCATACTTGATTGCGTTGCATGAAGAAAAAAAACTAGATTTGAAGGTAACGTTGTTAAATATTCTATATATTGTTTAAAAATATGTAGGTATAGGTACAACGTACAAATAATGATATTTTTTATCCTAGACCTAGCAATCAATCATAAAATCACTAAACAATTTAACTATTTTTCAAATATGTTAAAGAACATATAATATTATTGAATTATTCAACAATTTTTTATATAATTTTAATATTTTTATTTATTACTCTTAATTATTAAATTTAAAGAAAATAATATTCAATGGGTATATCATAAT
Organism: Diuraphis noxia; assembly: GCF_037042655.1. NCBI lineage: Eukaryota > Metazoa > Arthropoda > Insecta > Hemiptera > Aphididae > Diuraphis > Diuraphis noxia. Next base: position 17,335,873 of record NW_028301712.1, on the reverse strand, counting down.
ATATAGCCTGTTTTACGATTAAAACTCTACGTCATACTTTATATTATCCTATTATCCTATACTATTATAACTCTTTAAATAAAAATACAAGTTTAATATAATATATATGTTATGCAATTTTTAGAAGAATTAACTAAACAAACTACATACAAAAAATCAAATTATTAAATATAATATTGCAAATTAAAAATATATAAGTAATTGTATTATTATACTATTATATCATTCACTATGAAATACAATAGAATACCCTCTATAAAATAAGTAATTAAAAATTATTTTAAGTATATACATTTATATTATAAGTTACCTATAATATTTTATTTTTTAATGAGAAATGTATTTTAAATTTCTAACATCTATATTTGCATGTGGTACCTATTACTATAATAATATACTCTGCATAAACACTTCATCAAAATTAATTTATTACTAAAAATTATTATTTTATATTATATTATAAACATATTATGTTATGTAATAAAGTAAATAGGTAATGTTTAAAAAATAATAATAATTTATAAAAAATAGATGGTTAAAATTAATGATAAACAAATTATTTGTTTGTACCTACTATATATACTTGATACCTGATAGTCAATAGTAAAGAGTAGTAACGACTAATGTGTGTTGCTATCAGTTGCTACGCTCATACACCATATTTAATTTGTCTATCTAATCCTATTAAATATTTTATTTACCTAATCCTATATATATATACATTAATTTGTTATGCTAGTATGTCATAAAATAAGGTCTATAATGCCACGTACGCTATAACAATAATTGTTAATTGGTTAATGGTTTAGTCCCAAAAATGTTTAAATATATTATGTACTTATATACATAGTGCTTGCTATATGTACTCTAATGAATTTAAATCGTGGAAAAATATTGCAGGTGTAACAAATTACGATCAACAATTTTTAATTGTAGAAATTAATACAATGAAACATTATTAGATACCTGATATATTTTTTTTTTATTGACTTTATTAATTATATTTATTACAACCTACCTATTATGATAGAACATTTAATAGCAAAAACAGGATTTTAAATATTAGAAATCTCCAACACCCGGGAAGTTTCTACTACATAGTAGGTTACAAGTACATACCTATAGGTACCTCGTAAATTCGTCATTGAGTAGGTCACAGTAATTTATGTATTACATTTGAACTCAATGATAAATCATTGGGTACAAAAAACTACAACATACGAAAGACCATTCTGAGCAGATATTATGTGCCACCCTCAAATATTTTATAATTCATTTATATACAACAGTTTTTTTTTTATTGATCGCAAAAAATAACATCGACAACAAAGGCCATTAGTTACAAAGAGGTTATTATACTAATTAAGTGCTAATAATAATAATTTTTTTATATAAGATTGAAAAGTTTTGTTTGTTTAATAAACTTAATTAAATCAATGTTTTTTTTATGGTTGGGTCAAAATGAATCGTCTAGGTTGTAGGATATCTTGTGCTCGGCCCGTTCTTGATTGAACATTAAACAGTCGGCTATTAGGTGTTTGACTGTTAACAAGGTTCCGCAGGTTTGACAGATCTGTCTGTCTGGAGTGAGTAATTCTGGTGTGACCAATACGGAGTCTGTTGAGAACCGTATCTTCTTTACGGTTGAGGTTAGGATTAGTCCAACGATGTATGTCTCTTTTTATTTCATTTAATTTTGTGTTTTGTATGTTCCAGATTTTTTGCCATTTATAGTTTGTACGTTCATTTATGAGTTTTTTCACGTCGTCGTATGACATTTTATTAATTAAGATGGTTTCTTTGTTGTTGATGACAATTGCAGCGTGTTCATCGGCATTTCATTGCCTATTATACCCGAGTGTCCAGGTATCCACATGATGACGATATTTTTACCTAGACCAATGTAATATCACCGGGATTGAAAAGGTTCTGCAGACTTCTTATAGTGCTCAATGAATCACTGAGAATGATGAATTTCGAATGAGCTTCTTGTAATATTGTCTCAATAGCTATAGCTTCGGTTGTGAATATGGAGCAAACCGGAGGTAGTTTGTGTATAATTTTTTTATTTGGGAATATAATCGAGAATCCTACACCTTCGTGAGTTTTTGACCCTCAGTGAATACTTCCTGGAAGTCTTTGTAGTTACTTATAATGCTTTTAAAGAAACTTTTGAAAATATTTGGCGAGGTTTGATGTTTGTAAAGACAGCTGAGTTCTGTATTAATTGGATATGAGCTGGCCCAAGGGGGTTGTGTAATTTTTTCTTTGGTTATAATTTGCGTTATATCAAGGTTTGTGTCATTTATCTCTTTTATGAATAGGGGGTTGTTTTTTTTTCATGAATGGTGTTATTTGATTTTGAAGATCTTGCTAAATATTTGAGATGTAATTCCAGCCTTTTTATATCGGGAACGAGTTCACCGGCGAGATTATAAATACAACAGGTTATAGTTTATATAAACATTTTATTTTTCTATTGGTATGTTGAAATAAATTTTGTCAAGACAATGACTTATTATATATATATTTTTTTTTTAAACAAACATTTACCTTCTGTGACATAGGTCATTAGGTTACAAGGGTTATTATTTACAACATCTTATATTATTATATTATTAACATTATTAATATTATATTTTGTACCATAGATTCATAATACCTAGCTATTTTAAAATTGTTGTTAAGAGGACCACCAGAGTATTCATTTATGGCACCTTTTTACAAACGTATAACAAGGTAAATTTTACGTTTTCAATAATATATTTTCCTCTGTAATTTCTAAAATAAGAGTGAATTTACCTCTTACAAAATTTGAAGGTAAGAATATCTTTGACATCTTAGAGGATTTTATTGATATTAATATTTTTGAGTAGGTTGTTACCATGTATGATACCATTAAATCCCGAGATCCCTTAGGGCTTAGATAATATTTTTGCATTTGAATTGTATAAGAGATAAATTCACTCTAATTTTAGAAATTTTACAGAGTAAAATGTGAACTTAAATTTGCTCTATTGTACGTTTTTAAAACGGAGACATCAAATTCTTGCGTGGGGTCCTCTTAACTTATAAGATAATACCACGTGGATAGGTACTATAAAACATTGTATATTGGCTCGTGAATTGTGATATAAATAGCTTTAAATCAATCTAAAAACGTTTCAACATTTAATTGTGAATAGATACCTACTATAAAGTGCAATGGCAGAAAGTTACTATTTTCTACGATTACATTTTTTTTTTAAATTATAACGTAGGTGATAGCTAAGATCGCCAAAGAAAACACTATTATTTTTTATTAAAATATCCGAATTTATCAGAATTGGAAACATGTATGCAATACATTTTTGTAAAATATCTATAAAAAATTAAAAAAATTTTTTTTGAGAATTTCAAAATGTCAATTAATAAATAGCCTTATATTCAGACATTCAGTAATTAAACTTTGGTATTAAAATACTAAGTTAACTATTAGTTATATACTGAGACTCTGAGACACTACACATCGTGCAAGGTATAATGTTAATTTGCCTATGCTGTATTTAGCACGGTTCCTACAACAGTTTGTGACATGATTATTGTGGAATACGTTCATGTCTTGATGTCTTATGATGTGGTCTTTAATATGCTATACTCGTATAAATAGTAAGGGCCTATTGTTTGATTTAGATATGTGGAGATAAAATAATATTCCATCTAAAACATATGAAACTATCAAATTTATCTTTTAATTTGTAAACGTATATCGATACTGAAGTCAAAATTCATAAAACATTTTTAATGAAACTAACTATTTAACTTAAATGATTCGGTATAACTTATACGATTAATTGAGTTTACCTACATACAATCCAATATCCATAAATAACAATAATAATATCTATGTGACCACTGACCTTCAAAATTTACTTATTAATTGTCTATCTTTTTCATGTGACAGATTTTACTTTTCAACTTTTCATACATTATTGCTATTTTCTCCCAAAATGAAAGCCATTTTAAATTAAATTCTTAAAATAGGTTTAAAAATTTAACATTACTTACAACTGAGCTTTGCAAAATCTGCTTTCTTATATGGCATTATTACATCATTGTTTTAGTTTTAAGTCGTTAATAGTCAACAACCGTCAATCTATAATATACAATAATCATATATAGGCATGTTATAGATTCTCATTACTTAAAAATAATAAACTTATAATCATTATCTAGTCATATAAATGTAATAACCATTTATTATATTAAAAATTATAATAATAAACTAATTATTCATTAATAATTTGATCAAATTCATCCAAATATAAAATATATTTTTTACTTATAATGAGAAATGTGTGCATTTTTTTCTTACTTTATAGTTTATAATATTTCTATAAATAAAAGTTTAGTTACCTAAAAAATAATTGGTGTACTATGTTAGTATTCATAAATCATATTCACATAAGATAAAACACGTTTATAATATCCAATAGGAGCAGTATTATCAGTGTTGGGAAGTAATCTACTAACCTAACTTAATTTATAAGTTACTGTAACGAAATTAGTTTATAAGTAATTTATACATAATTTAAATTACTTTTTGGTAGTAACGTTGCAAAATTACTGATTTCTTTTAATATTATCAAAAATGTATTAATTTGTTGTCAGTGATTTATTCTTAAATAGAAACTGGTAAATTTTTAAAAAAGTAAAAGATATATTATATTAATTATTATTATATAATACAGGTATATAAATATATATGTGAATATTTACAATATTATACAAGTATTTAGTATTTTTATTTATGAATTAAATATTCTTGACTGTGATATTTTTCTTATAGCTATTCTTATTGCCTATTTGATATAATATATGTTATTTTAAAAAAAAGTAACTTCTATTGTAATTAAGTTGCTTTTTAACTCAAAAGTAATATAACTTGATTCCCCTCCATAAAAAGTAACTTAAGAATGATTTAGTTACTATTTCGAAAAGGAATCATTAATGTAATTTAATTACCAAAAAAAAGTAACTTCCCGTCTTCCCTAACACTGAGTATTATTAATTATTTATGTAGGTAGTAGGTGCAACAAAATAATAGTATGAATAAAATATCAGATTTTATTATACCTACTGTACAGTCTATAAGGTTATACACTTATTAAATTCATGTGTAAATGTGTAGTACACTGTATACTTGTCACTTGATTTGATGTAGTGAAATTAATTATTACTTATTAGTTTTCCTCTCGTAGAGCTCCTTCTCCTCTTGTCTGTCTTCTTTAGGTTATCCCTCTCCTTATTCAACTTCTCTTCAATATATTGGCGATGATGAGAAAGCTATTTTTGTTCTCACGACCTTCGTCAATTGCATTTCCTTCATTAAAATATTCGGTTAATTATTTAACCGTTTTTGATTCTGAGCGAAGCGATTTTTCAATGATATTTGTGTTTTATTTATGCATGCAAAACCTAGAAATAAGGCATCAATCTTCAATACAAAGGATCGTGTAGATGCGTAATTAACAAATAGGACTAAGTAGTTTGTTCTCTAAAAGAGTTGAAAGCAAACGTTTACCAGTTCCTATTTAAGAATAAATCACTGACAACAAATTAATAAATACTTTGAAATTAATAAATTACGAAAAACAGAAATTTTTAAAACCATAAAATATGTAAAGCCTTGATTGATTTTTTTAAAGTTAATTTAAAAATGAATAAACGTAAACTTAAAACCAAAACATTACCGAGTATTTCCATTTTCTATACATGATTTTTGCAATTTTTGTATTATCTATTCATAAACATTTAAGATTTTTTACTTTTTTTGTTTTATTTTATTTTATTTCTTTTCTATGATACAAGTTTTATTTTAAGTCAAAAAATTTGAAGATTTTATAAAACGATCATCATCACTTCATCAGTTTTTCTTGCAGAAATTTAATTTAAAATTCGAAAATTAGTGAGCTATAATTTGATTTTAGTTCAAATTTTGCTACACAAATTTGTAATTTATTTTGTTATTGAAAAACGTTTGTTTTAATACAAAATGTTTGAAAATTAAATAAAATGATCTTTTTAGTTAGTCATACTATAATTTAAAATACCAAAAATATATATTTTATCACACAATATTATTTTTATCAACATTTGAAATCAATACCGTAGCCAGGCGGTGGTAGAGTACTTAACTTCATACCCCCGCCCCCCAGAAATTTTATTTAGATTATTTATGTTTTAAAATTTTTTAGTTAAAAATAAAATATATACTCTAACCCCTCCCTTCCCCCCAAAAATCGCATATTTTAATGAAAATTAAAGGTTTTTATAATTATATTATGCTATTATATAATTGAAAATTGAAAATTTTCAAATAATTTTCAGACTAGTTTCAAGCTATTTTATCTATGAATTAGTTTACATAATTTTACGGCACATCGGTACTGATGATAAAAATAATATTGGTATGATACAAAATACAAATGTATAATATAATAATATATTATGGGGTATCAAATATCATGTCGGAAGCTCTCCATCCAGTTACCATAAGTCACATGATGTCATGATGACCTTTTTAATTAAAGCCGATCTTATAAATAGTTTATAATTTGTTCTTGTTTATCGTTTATGTAAGATGTAAATACTATATCCTTAAAAAATTTTAACCTTAAACTCCTTGTATGCCAATGACCATAGAGCCGAGGTTTACTCATTTAAATTTTAAAAAATATGTATATTATGTGATGTACGTCATGTATACATTGTTTACCCATCTTAAGAAAGACCTAATCTTATACCATTTTAATAGTTACTAATTAACATAAAATGCTAGTCATGAATTATTGATTACGTTTGTTACAATTTCTTATCCGAATGTTTTTAATCAACTATGTAGATAAATGAACAGGGTACCTATTATGGCTATTAATAACAATAATAATAATTAGTAAACATATTTACATATTGAATATATCGTAACTAGTTGTTAAAACCATAACGTAGGTATACAACTAATAAGGCACAAACTGCATATGCGTGCATACCGCATAATAATATAGTCATGTAGGTTTTTCCAGGTAATGCAAAATCATTATAAGTTCAATAATAAGTATTATTTAAAATTATTATTATCATATTATATATAGTTCACAAAATGGCACTAATTTTTAAATACATTTTAATACAATTAAAGAATAGTCCTCTTCAAATAGATACTTATTTTATTAATATTTTAGAATAATAAACATACAATTTAAAATATTCGATATCAGTTGTCTATCAAAAAAATGGTAATTAATTTCAAAATTACCGAGATACCTATATATTAGTTGCCTGTTTATTTTAATTAATATTATTTATGTACTTGTTTCTTGTTTGAACAATATTATCTAAAAACATAATTTTCAGAATTATAGTTTTAAACGACGCTCAGGGGCGGATAGGCCCACCGGGATACCGGGACTTTCCCGGTGCGCCCCCGTATTACCGCCTACCGGCGCCCCCTTCCAATATGCAGTGGTGTAAATTTTTCCAAGATGGAATCCATAGGGTTTTTTACATTTAGGACCTTCAATTAATTTTTACTTAGCGTCTAAGCAAATTTGTATTCTGTATGAAATACCTATAACATGTATAATCAAAATAAATTTTTAAGTTTTCAAAAACTTAGTTATTGAATTATTTTATATTATTCATCTTTCATCTATATCTAATATCTGTGTAATTGTTTTTAGGTTTCATTGGAAAAAAAGTTTTGGTATCCCTGACCATATATAGTAGAATAATTAATGTCGCCCCATAAATATTTTCCCGGTAAATTTTTTTTTGCCTATCCGCCTCTGACGACGCTTTTCACCTGGTAGATATTTAAGTTCGTCATCCACGCATGATCACCATATAATAAATATACTAAAATAATACTTATAAATAATTTAAGATTTTTGGACGACTATAACATTTTAATACGTACTTATATATTTTACCTTAATAACTCTGCATGAGGATTGCGAAAATTATAATTGGATATTTGGTATGTCTATAATATAATTATATTGTACCGGATAATCCTTTTTTGATTTGTATGCTGAAAACGAATGTGTATCTTACAGTTAGTCATAGTTAGTTAAGGTAGGTAATTCAAAATGTGATTGGATTTTTTTTATAAGTTTAGCGTAATAATTTATACCGTAATAAGTGGGTTTCGGATTCGTCTTCCGATTTTTCTGTACGGTGGTCACTGGTCAGGGCAATCGTATATGGTGTATCAAAACATTTGGAGCCTTGTAGGAAATGTTCGATTTGCGAAATAAAGAAGAGTTACCAAGGAGCGGTAACAATAAGTGCAAACCACAGTGAACCACTCAAATACCAGGTCCGTATTTGAACATATCGAGCCCCGGAGCAACACTCCCCCCCACCAAAAAAATTATTATTTATTTCTTTAAAATTTAAGATATAACTACTATTTTCTAGCATAAATATAAATGTGAAAATGTATGGTTGCAATTTATTGAAAAAATTGAATAACCTATGCAATATTATACTAGTTAATACCAAATTATTAAATATATCAAATACAGTTTATAATTAAAAATATATAATACGCGTATATAAAATAATATTTATTTATAATTGTATGTTTGACGTTTGTATAAGTTATAGATGTAATACTCGTATAATGATAATCTTTTAACCGATGTTTTCCCCATCTCAATAACTCGTTAATAATTAATGATTTCATCTCGATAATTTTTTACCTTTATCTGCACGAGTAAAATTTATACTGATAGACAGTTCAACCAAGGTTGTCAGGTTTTTTATTTCTCAAGTATGTCTTACGATATTTAACACAGTATGTAGGGAAGTATACACAATCGGAGCATTCGCCGGTGTAAGCCACGTTAACCATTACCACAGTGGAGTATATATTTCAGGTTCAATTAAAAGTTTTTAAAACATTGGTTGTATACGGCTTTACATAGATATAATATGCGAATGCAATATATTATACAATATAAGTACATGATCATACCTCGTGGCACGTACATAATTTTTACGTCATACCTAAAGGTTTTTATTTTTTGATAGTCTATAATATAAATTATTGAATTCTAGAATTTAAATTTCACCGAAATTCTTTAATACTTTTATAACAAGTAATAAGCGATAACCATCATCGTTTAAGAGTTATGTTCGCATACTTCGATGGTTCATTACATTTTTTAGAAATAGATTTCCATTTATCTACAAAATACACTAACAAAATATTTTGACGAAGTTTACAACAATTTAAAGTCTATCCGCGATTTGGCAATATTTATTATACAGCACAATTTTTCAACTAGCTATTCAAAAGTTTTAGCAGCTTGTATTCTTTTTTTTGACCTGTTCCAGTTACATTTGCCACCGCAGAAAGATCATTTTCAAAATTAAAACTAATAAAAATTATTTAAGAAATTCAATGGGACAAATGCGCTTGTCAAACATAGCAGTGCTAAACATAGAATAACGAACTGCTGAATTATCATTAGACAATATTATATCACAGTTTTCCAACTTAAAAGTCAAAATAATGAAGTTAAAGAATACATTGATTCCTATTTGTTTCAAGTAGGTAATTTAAGTAATTGTTTCAACTTTCAAATTTTAAAAATTAACTTATTAAGTTTTGTTGTTACTTTTTTTATTTTGTTGATTGGTTTGGAGGATATACATTGCATAACAACTTAAAAAAAAAATAAAATATAAAATAAAATAAAACATAACAACATAAAAACTAGGTTGACCTCTATGTTTTTGTAATTAAATTTGGTTATCATTATAAAATTTAGAATTCTTATTTATTGATGTGCTTTGTGAATTTGTGAATTTTAATGTACATATTGTCATATTGATGTATATTTGAATTACTAGATGAAAAAGGGTCGGAAAATGAAACCATTAACAAGTGTCTGACATGCTAAAAAATGGGGCACTAATTCTTAGTCACCCTGGGGCCCAAAAATTGTAGTTGCGGCACTGTTTAGGTATCTATTAACATTGTTTACAGGGGATTTTTAAGTTTCAACACATTAGGTTAATTAAAAACGTGTTTAAGGAATCTACCAAAAATATTTTACTATCAAGACATGTTTTGACGATGATTCGTCATAATATGACATTAAAAATAACATAAAATGAATTGCATATATTATTTTTATTATAATAATAAATATTTATAATTTACAATTCTTTAGTGGTAACCTCTATATGTATTGTTTATGCCATAATTAAAACCACCCGACTAGCCGACTCCTCAAAAATGTCTATATAGTTGTCTAGTTATAGCCGTGTTAGTGCTATGCTTTAATTAAGCTTGACTAGTGGTCAATTGGCCCATAGTGAATAATTAATACGATTCCTATTTACGCTACTGTGTTACCAATTTACCATATTATGATAATATCCATGAAATTAAGTGGTTATAAATGACTAGTGAAATCGTTTTACCTAAACAATATCGTCTAATAATGTCAATATTATATAATTTGTTGAATGTTATAGAAATATTCTGTATATAGTTTCTGCCCGGTGATAATTTAACAGTAAATACTTATCCCGAGGCATGTCGATAATGATCGTTCGACGTATTCACGTATTACTGATAAAGTTATAAACATAAATTTTAAGTACCTACCTAACTATGATATTACTGTATATAATTCCATTGATTGCAAATACTAATATTTATAGACTCCTATTTACAGTCAATGATAATTAACAAATGAACTATAAGCCCAGTTATAGTTTTTATTGATTATCTGATTTATAAATTGAAAATGGATAATAATAATATTATGTATTTATGTCATTACTGTAAATCTTTATAATTATTATTGATCAATCATTTAAAAAAAATAGTCATTAATTAGATTGGTATTATGATTCAAAATATCGCTGTACATAATTTATAAAAGTAGGTAGCTTATATTTTTCTTGAACATCATAATTTATTTTCGAAAATATCTATGGACTTTGATACTAAATTATTAAGCCACTTAATTTAGACCTATTTGATCATAAAACGACCATGTACCTAGTTGATCTAAAATTAAATCTAGGAATTAGAAAAGTAATGAATACAATTGATATTCGGTAAACATTTAGGGAAAAGTTTTAAGAGGATGTGAGCGCACTTTTTGTTTACTCTCTTTGGTCCATGCGCAACATAGACAAAACGCATTTACGCAGAATCATTTTTTTTTTTATGTTTTTAAGTAATCTTCTATCTAGTAGTAACTACTAATAATAGGTTATTGTCATGGAAAAAATTAACTCAGTAAAATATAAGTTACATTTAAAAAACGTAACTCGTTTAAATTTAGTTACTAGTTTCATAATTTAATTATTAAATTATTTTAAAAGTAATTTGACTTTAACTTTTAAACTCGTCCATACCCAGCCTTGAAAATCGTATTCATATTTCATTCATCTACCAGTGTATGATTTTAATTATTCGCAGCTGAACGTCGATTTCAATTCAGTATACACCTACTTTATTATTTGATATTTAGTGACTTGGATATCAGCTATTCTAATACGATACATTAATAATATAAAAGGAACTAAGCGTATAATAAAACCTACACCCACATTTTATTATATTATTACTATCACTGTCCACTGTCCACTGATACAATGGTATTGGAGCTTATCGTACATTATTTATAATATTACTCGTTGTACCTACAAATTGCATTATTATAATATATTCACAGTGGGATTCCCTGTCGTTAAAATATTGCGTTTTATTCGAAAACACTGGTGAAAAACCCACAACGGCAATAATAAATAATTATATTACCTGCAGGTATTTTTACGGCGCGGCGTGATTTGCGTACCAACAAACCTACCAATCTACTCTGCACGTGAACTAGTGATTATGTGATTTGGCACTATCGAATGGCTTTCGATTCTTAGTGTTTACCAAACTATCAAAATTGTGATTCAATTAATATAATATTAAATACTCATTTGATTATATAGTATCGAATATATTCAGTAGTTCGATTGCGCCGGACTATCGAATAATTCGATATTACTTGTTCAATAGTGCGCTGTCCATTACTAACGCTGTATAAATACGACCGTAGCACATTAGAATAATAGGTAGTGTCACTTCGAGAGGCGATAATTTTAATATACGACCATCTTATTTTATAACTAGGTACCTAACTATTTTCAAGTTGTTTAGTCGTCAATAAGCGCGTCTAAGTAATAACATACCGCAACAGATAATACTTTCCTATGGTGACATTTTTTTTCGGCCAGTGACAGAAGACAAGTGTGGCTGACATGTGGAGAAACAACGCGAATGCGCAGGTGGCGTACGCCGTGCTGCTGTTGATCGGAGCGGTGGTCGTGGACAACGTCGGGGCGTCCACTAAATACACGCTGCTCGGCAAGAACCAAATCGAAGTGACCACGTCGACGATGACGTGCAAGAACGGCAATCCTTCCTCGGTGACCACTGGCGTGAAGGGCGAACTGTACGCGCTGTCGACGACCAGGACGAATTTCTCGGGCGACAAGTGGAAGAGGCGGATGGCCGAGCTGGACAGGGAGGCGGACGATGAACAGGGACACGTGGTGGCGTCCGTTTTCGGCGGGCCCATCGAAACGTGGAACCTGGTGCCGCAGCACCGGAGCGTCAACAGGAAAATAAACGCGCAAAGCAGCCTGCTAAACCGCTGGGACGAGTTCGAAAAGTGGACGCGTGAACAGCTGGGCAAAAAGAACGGCGCCCCGGTCAAGTTCGCCATCAAGATAAAGTACGCGGCCAATAACGGATGCAGACCCATCGGTTTCGAGATCGACGCCACCAGCAAGGCGGGACCTGGGTTCCAAGGGAAATTCGACAACGGCCCTTACGGTGCTTTCGCCATCACCAGCAAAAAATCGTCGAAGAAAAAGCCGTGAAGCACAGACGGAACCCAAACCTATGAGCCGCCAACCATGCGATTTCCGTCATGATTACTGGTTCACAATATTTATTTCATAATATACTAAAATTTTATTTTATATTTATTAAAATTGCATTACCTTAAAAGCCTCATTTTTGCACTCAATATTGAATATTATTAGTCTATTTGCATATAAAAAAAAAGTATTTGAGTTAGAACTTTGAAACTTTTATTGGTTAGGTGGGTTCGGGCCCTGGGGTATTGAAGAAACATTATATACGTATTTCAACGAATTTTTGTTTCTACTACACTGGTTTTAATAAATACAAGTTACAAACATAGTTTACATTGCACATTTATGTTAAAATCCATAGAACAAATTCGACGCCAAACATTTCAATATAAACGACAATAAATCAAGAAGTTTAATGATAGAAAGTTATCGCTTATCAATAGGTATTAGTACATTCATGTCGAATGTAGGGTGTAGGCACATCGCACATTATATTTCTATATTAGACGCGGACTTCAATAATAATGTATTCAGTTTTTATAGCAGAACTTATACCTAAATTTTTGTAATTAAAAAAAAAAAATTAGTATGAAAATATTGTTATAATGTTAATATATATATACATGTTCAATTTTAAAACAAAAATACTTAGGCCTTGTTTGCTATCTATCGTATTTCGTGGGTACAGTGAAGCACATATTATATTATACCATATATGTATAGTATATAGCCGGTATGGCTGCAGAAGCTTGTTAAATCATGGACGGGTTTCGTAATTAAGTAAGTTTCTATAATAATGTATTGTTGTATAATTAATTAATACACATAATAATACGATGCAGGTAGATAGGTAAGTAATAGGTATATTTTAAATTAGATACACAAATATTGAAAATATTTAACTTTAAAATAAAACAAAACGAGAATATTAAAATTGTTAAAAACTATTTTCGATGTGGTCAAATGACAAAACAGTAATTCACTATATATATAAGTATATAACTACTTACTCTAATGTGTTGAAGTTGAATCATTAGTACATTAGGTACAATTTATAATATATTATACACACATAATAACTATTGTTATTTTCATTTATCTAATTGTCCAAGTTTATATTATGTTGCCAACACATTATAGGCTACTACATTTAATTACATCGAAACTATATTCTGTTCTGAATCGTTTATAGTAAATGAAAATTATAATTACCTACTTGTTTATTAGTTATTTATTACCGCACGCCAATTCACATTTTAATGAGTTTTTTATTCATTACCTACTGAGTACTGTTTATAAATCATAACATGGTATATTGGTATCGTAGAGTTACGAATTTGCAAACAATGAATTTTAATTTAATTATACTCTGTAATTGTGTATGGTATTTTAGTTTATTTCGTTGTGTAATAATATAAAAATGTCTTACAAACCGGGAATTTATCACGCTAGTAGAGTGAGTTACTATTGTGTACTTCCTCAAAACATTTTTTTTTTAATTCTAGTTTTAACATATTAAATTATAATAAACTAATATTCATACCAGATATACAAAAACCATAAAATCTTGTATATCTTGGTATGGGTATTGGGTAATGTATGTGAAATGTGTTAGAAATATTTTAAGTCTCATTTCGTCTCATCTGCTTGTTATACCTGGTATCACAAAACCATTGAATAATTTCCTTATACAGTACCTTATGCAAGTTATAACTTTATAAGTGTATAACATAGTACGTACTTTTCGTTAAATATTTGTTTATATTTTATGTAAAATATGATCAAATATCGAAGCACTTGAGAATTGAGATGTCTGAAATCGAGTTCCTGCAGACCTAATCGTCAATGAAACTTAACTCTAAGGTCACAATTATTTTACAAACTACAAATTTATTAACACAAAAATGTTAAATGAAAATAAAATACAATTACGTGAAGATTCACTTTGAAAACTGTATGCACAAAATTTGGATTGTTGAAGTCTGAAATTCTAAAGAGTTGTGACGTTGTGGGACGAGAGAATGTATTATTCTTATAGTAACTACACGTGGATAACTGCAATCAATTGTTTATTTAGTCCACGATTTATGGTTAGGTTAGGTTATGGTTATGGTTAAATGTTCAACGAATTTAAAGATTTTACTAAAAAAAAGAGTATCTAATCGGTTGTCAATTTGTTATTGACTTATCACTAATGTAGGTATATTAATGTATAATTTAAATTCTGTATTTATATCAAACTCGTGTTTAAAAATTAGTTACCGTCAGTGAATATGAAAATAAATAAATAGGTTATTAATATAATTTAATGGGTTTTTTTTTTAAATTTTAGTTGAGTCGGTAAAAAAATAAGCACTGCCATCTAGCAGAGAATTTTTCTTTAGCTTTGAAATACTCAATTATTACATATTATAATTGAATACTATATAGTTAATTACTGAATTACATAATATTTTTTGTAAACCCAATTTCTATATAAATATTTAAAGTTGTTGATAACGAAGTGTAGTTGATTATTTATTCTGTGGAGCATCTTCTTACAACCCAAATGTTTTCAACATGACAGATACAATGTTGTAGGACGTGGACGTCATCAACACCTGAAATTGAATATAAATATTAAACTATTAAGCTTTAGTTCAAATAGTATATTTTTATTTATATGATAGCCGTAAAGCAATAAATGAACGTTAGTAAAAAGTTATATAAGTTGATAATTTTGTTCGTCTAAGCTTTTTAAATAATTTGATTGGCGATATTGATCCGCATGGTTAATAATAATAACTTTATAAATTTTAAATCTATCTTCGTCCAATTACAAGAATATATTCTAAGGTTGACGATTCCCTATTTCCCTCTAATGTAGTCAAGCATGTTATTATTCTCGATTATTCTATGTTATCAATAATTGAAAATAATGAATTTAAAAATGTTATATTTAGACACCGCAGCCTTTAAGTTAATATTGTCAAATAAATGACAACACAGAAATAATTGTAAACATGTGTATAAAACTCCAGTGTCAATATTGAATTAGATTACGATTGTGTAAGTAAATAGTTCTGTTGAAAAAAGAAAACATATCAACAAAATAAATAAATAAAACCTACTAGTTAAACCCGTGTACTTCGTAGCCTGTTTAAAATCCTACCTCTTTTATGTGTATTGATTAGGGGAGCGGCATGAGTTAAAATTATACACTTGGATATATACTCTGGATCATATTTGTTTACAGCGTTTATAAAAGTTCGGAGTGTTCGCCATTCGGACACATTTTAAAAGTTGATTAATACACACCATGGGCTTTCGCCATACCCAAATCTTCCCGGTCAATATTTTTAAAATTTGATTATATACCAAGTGATACCATAAACCAGATTTGTTAGTAACCATTTGATTGTGGCTACTATCGCTACTATCTATCGACATATCTCTAATGAAAACAAACTGTTGATAAGGTATAATGATTTATTATTTGTGTTAATAAATGTTTTGATTTTGATTTTAATATTTACAAAAACAGTTATTGTCTACTGATTTATTATCGAAAAGATGATGCTATATACTATATAGTACTATGTTTATTTTTTCTAAAAAAAAAATAATAATACAATTATTAAATGTGTTTAGTATAAATTATTTTTGGCCACCAATATTATCCTCTTAAGTATTTAAATGGTTTCCCGGTAAAATCTCACAGCTAGTAAGTAGATTCAATTAAATATTTTTAGTAATTTCTTGCATTTACCTATACAATAAAAATTAATTGTAATATTTAATTTATATTGAATTTTAACGTCACTCGTATTTCTGGGACTATATTATAATTTATAGTACTAGAAGTCTGTTGGATTACTGAAATGACTATTTTTTTTTACTTAAATGCAATATAAAAATTAATATTCTTTCATAATCTACTCATAATTAATTTTATTTATATCTCAAACAAAATATGAAATCAAAACTCATATTATATTTATAATATTTTTAAATCTGCTTACTTATTAAATTTCAAAATATTACCAGGTTGGTTGGTATTAAAAATAATTTGAATTTATAAAAACTATTATTAAAAAATTAATATCTGAACTCAGAAGGCGCCCATGACATATTGGCGCCCTGGGTGGTCGCCCAGCTAGCCCACCCCTAAGACCTGCCCTGTCTATATTGGGGTTCTCCAAATGGCGGCCCGTAGACAAATCTTATCTAGCCCTCTGAAAAGAAATTTATTATGTGTGATGTTGAATTGAATCTTTTTTTTTTAAAGTTTTCGGTTTTTGATGTTGCCTATACTTACTTATTTTAAGAAAAATATTTAGATTTAATAATAAAATAATGATAGTAAAAAATAATCTCATCGTCATTTAAATATGTACTTTCAATTTTGATGGCCCCTACTAGCCTGATCTGTATTATAATATGATAGTATGGAAAAAATGTTTTTTATTACCTACGTATTATTTAAATGTTGTTTCGACAGGAAATATGTTTCATTTTTTTTGTATCAATATAACTAGAAATACAATATAAACACTTCAATATGTACCATTAATATAGCCTAATACAATCTTTGTATAGCAAAATTATTTTTATATAGGTATTAATTTTCTGTGTACTTATATATGGATCACTATATAAATACCATTTATTTTGTGTTTGGAATTTTAAATGTCAGTAATTGAATAAAATAGATTAAACTATTATTATTTACTGTAATATTATACTAACAAAATTTATTCAGTGGTATAATTATTGTTTTTAAAAAAAGTTATTTTTTTCATCATTGCTTTCTAATCAGGCATTTTACTGTAGCTCAGACTAAGCTAGATCAATCTATACATGTCGTATAGGCCAAGAGCCTAACCTATATGTAAGTTCTATTTATTTAGCTACCATATGTGGACATGTGGTGTTTTATTACCAAAGGTTTTAGGTTTTAAAGTCTAATGGTAATATAATTTAATCACGCTATATACTATATACTATAAAAATTAAATATAAATATTTTATAATGTTTTTTTTATTATTATTTTAGCCATTTAAATGAAGAGGATTAAATTGGTGGTCAAAATAAGTAATACTTACAAACAAAATGACAGAACACCTTGCAAAAACATCAGTGATTCAAAATGAATCGTTTCAAAATCCAATTGAGTCCAGGCATATTGAAATGGATAAAATTGAAGTGGAAACTATCTTTCCAGTAGAATATATATGTTATAAATGTAAGGCAGTATACTACAAACGTACACACATAGAAAGACATTTAAAATTATCTTGTTGCTCAGAGAAATGTATAGTTACTGATAAAGTAGTTCCTATTATTAAGAAATTACCCGGTTTGTCAAAAAATGAATCTTATTTTAAATATAAACATCACCAGTGTGAACTGTGTTCAAAATCTTTTACAAACAAGACAAAATTAATCCAACATATACAGACACATAGTGGGGTAAAACCATTTCGTTGTGAAACTTGCTATAGAGGTTTTTCTAATTTTTACAGCTTGAAAAATCATGTAAAAACTCATACTGGCATAAAACCTTATAGATGTGACATTTGTCATAAAGCTTTTTCTCATTCACATATTTTAATAAATCATAAAAGAACTCATACCGGAGAGAAACCATTTAAATGTGAGTTTTGTCAAAAAGTTTTTGCAACATCTGGAACGTTAGTGGCACACATACGTACACATACAGGTGAACAGCCATATAAATGTGATGTATGTCAAAAAATGTTTACCCTATCAAGCAGTTTAAATTCACACAAGAGAACGCATACAGGTGAAAAACCTCATAAATGTATTTTTTGTTCAAAAGCATTTGTGAAGAGTGGTGACTTAGAGCGGCATTTGCGAACTCATACAGGTGTAAAACCGTTTCATTGCGATATGTGTGATAAATCTTTTACACAGTCGTCTGGGTTGATCATACACAAAAGAAAACACACAGGTGAAAGACCATTTGCATGTGATACGTGCGAACGATCGTTTACTAACTCGGCTAGTTTAATTGCACATAAGCGAACTCATACAGGAGAAATACCTCATATGCCTCTACATGTCCTAAATGCACAACAGATTTCAAATACTCAAAACACCATGCAGAAAAATATTTTTTCAGAAATACCTACAACGTCTACGACAGGTTTATGGGAGACAAGTGTTCCAACACCTTCAGTTGGAGATTTTAGTTACAGTTGGTCAAATTGGTTTCAAAGTGAAACGGATCCTAATAGCACTAAAGATCCAATTCAAAGTAATAATGAACTTACAGTACCATTTATTCAGCCTGTGTTTAATGGAAGAGAAAATATTGGTATTATGAATACAATAAACAGTGTAAGTATTTCATCGGACAATAATGTTGTTCCTATCAAAAGACCCGAAGGTCGGTGGTTAGACTGTGATGTATGTCATAAGACTTTTCCTTATTCATCTAGGCATAAGCTGATTGAACACAAACGTACACATACACGTGAAAAACCATTTAAATGCTATATATGTCAAAAATCATTTTCGTTGTCTAGTACCTTGATCGTGCATAAAAGAATGCATACTGGAGAAAGGCCATTCAAATGCGACGTATGCCCAAAAGCATTTGCTCAAAAATCTAAGCTAAACATACACAAAAGGATTCATACCGGTGTTAAACCATTTCATTGTGATTTATGTCAAAAAACGTTTGCTCATTCGTCTAATCTAGCAGACCATAAGAAAACTCACACTCAAGAAAGGCCATATAAATGTGATATTTGCTATAAATCGTTCACTCTAGCAAACAGTTTACGGAAACATAAAATATTACACACAGGTTACAAACCATATGTATGTGAAATATGCCAAAAAGCGTTTGCCAAAAAAGGTAGTTTGGAACGTCACAAGGGTACACACGCTGGTGTACCGCAATGGACTAAACCATTTACAAATGGTGCAAAAGAAAAGCTAATGAATAACACAGATAAGCCTTTTAAATGCCATATTTGTTTCAAATCGTTCGCTAGTATAAACGGAATGACTAGACATACGGCTAAACATAATGGAGAAAATCAGTTTCAGTGTGAAATTTGTAACAAGATTTTTACAGGTTTATCTGTACTAGCTAGACACAAACGAATACATACGGGAGAAAAACCATTTCAGTGCGACTATTGCCACAAGGCGTTTGCTTATTCATCAATACTAGTATCTCACCGACGCACTCACACCGGGGAGAAACCTTACCAGTGTGATATTTGTCCCAAAGCGTACACTCAATCCTCTAGTTTAATAGTTCATAAGCGAACCCATTGGAACCACCATCAACAACCAATTAACTCGATCGAACATCCAACAACTGTACCACTAGCTCAACCAAGGACAACAAATCATTACGGATTGCCAAATGCATCTGAGGCAGACGACTACACTGACAATTGGTCGAGCTGGTATCCTAGCGAGCCTGATATACCTCTTGTCACGAATGAACTGCCTACCGAAGAGTCATCCATACCAAACACTGTGTGTGCCCACTTACCAGTACAAACCGCACTCAACGGCCTAAATGAGAAAATAGACGTTATCATGTTGCCGCAGAAGTTCAAGTGTGCCAAGTGTAAAGAAGCTTATGACGAAAGTTCTATGTTATTGAAACACATCAGGGAAGTGCACAGACTTGGCACAGTCAAAGTGAAAAATACGTCATCTGTAAAAGTCAACGACGTGGTCAAGCAGAAAAAGAAACGTGGCGAACGTCAACAATTGGAATGCGACATTTGCCAGCGGCCGTTCAATGACTCGTACAAACTAAAAGTGCACCGGCGCACACACACCCGGGAGAAGCCGTTCAAATGCGACACGTGTGACAAGTCGTTCATCGACTCTTGCAACCTGAAGGAACATCAAAAGGTGCACACCGGTGAGAAGCTGTTCGAATGCGATATATGCCAGAAAACTTTTTTGCAGCTGGGCACGTTGACCACGCACCGGCGCACGCACACCGGCGAGAAACCGTACAGCTGTGACGTGTGCCACATGACTTTCGCGTTGCTGAGCAGCATGAAGACGCACAAGCGGCGCGCACACACCGGCGAGAAGCCGCACAAGTGCGATTTCTGCCAGAAGGCATTCGTCAAGCGCAACGACATGGTTCGGCACCGGAGAACGCACACGGGCGAACGGCCGTTCGTGTGCGACATTTGCCATCAGTCGTTCACCCAGTCGTACGTGCTGGTACTGCACAAGAGAAACCACCATTCGGGCGGCGGGACCGGCCAAGTCGCGCCGACGACAACGAACAAGCGACCAGCCGCACCGCCCAGAGACAAACCGTTCATGTGCGGAGTGTGCCATAAGTCCTTCGGCAGCCAGTCGACGTTGAACACGCACAACCGGACGCATACGGGCGAAAAACCGTTCCACTGCGACGAGTGTGGCAAGTCGTTTACGCAGTCGTCCGGTCTAGTCGCCCATCGGGCCGCCCACCACGCAGCGAACATGCCACTGTTCATAGACGCGAACGCGCTCGACACCAGCCAAAATAGACTTCAGTTCGCCGCGGCCACGGACGTACACAGAATACCTCAGTACGCCGGTGACAGGCCGTGCGAGTGTGCCGTGTGCCAGTCCTCGTTTGGCCACCCTTTTCCCGCCCTGAACCAGCACTTTGACCATCCCGTCGCAGTCGCTGTAGTGATGTCCAACAGCAACATGTATTACGGTTAAGATTGAAGACTCATCTCACACACGCCGGTCCGGTCTTAGCGATATGTCAGCTATAAGTTTCGACCTGTTCGATCGGCTTGTTTGAAGTTAAACTGGTCGCCAAGAACGTGTGAATGGATCTTAGAGTGTCGAGGTCGACTAAATGACAAAAAGAAAATTATAATAGTTTAGATAATTATTTGGGGTGAAAATGTAAGCAATAAAATGTCTATAGATATTTGGCAACTGAAGTGGCCACCATGTATGCGTGTGTATACAATATTCGATAACTAGATTTTTCAATATTTTATTATTTATTAAAAAAATAAGAAGACCATAGGCGTGTCCAGACCTCATTCGCAGGTCATGCACAACAGTGGCATATCTAGGGGATGGGGAAACTGCCAATCCTCCTCCCCCCTTAAAAAAAAAAAATAAAAAAATAGGGGATATGACCCTGAATCATAAATATGACGAAAAACAAAAAACTTAATATGAAATTAGAAATTGAGAAAAAAAGGTTCATATTATGCATCAAAATGTGCAATGTAAGTTAGATCAAATTTACAGGTCATGTCTGTGCATGGCAGGCATGACCCGTGGGGCCGTGGACACTCTTATGAAGAAGACTAAATTAAATATTTACTTCGACTGCTGTGCCAAGTTAGTAGGCACTAGGTTTGAAAAATTAATTTCTGAAAACCATTTTCAAAACTAATATTGAACCTTGGTGAAGTTTAGAATGAGTTATTTTCGACCAATACCTACTGAAACGCCGTTGTAGTGCATTTTAGAAACGAAGATTTTATATTTTTAAAACTGAATGTCTTCTTCCTTCAAGTTGTTCACCATTTCTTATTTATATATTTATTTTAGATATACATTTTTATACATGTTATTATTTTATCTTATACTAATATACATATCTATGAGGCAGTGACGCAACTGGGGGGGGGGGCTTAGCCTCCTCACAAATATCTTCTTTTTGTTCAGAATCTAAAATTTGTTTTGATTGTATGTAGGGGGATGGGATGGTCTCCTATGGGATATTTTAAGTTCATAGTTTTGTTAGGCGGGCTGTATCCTCCCCCTAGATTTGTAACCCTAGTTGCGCCTATGCTATGAGGTAATATATGTACTTGTAAGTTGTAATATATACATTGTCATTTGTCCATTGTTCACTATACACAGTATGTATTTAAAATATTTTATACAAAAATATATAATATATTTATATACTTTAGTATTTTAATGACGTTTCTACTTATGATTTTTTCATTTATTGCCTTAATAATCACATAGGCATGTATTTCTTCATCATACAAGCATAATAAATTTACCTTAAGGAGAACCACTTTTTGGATACAAAATTATCTGCATTTGTTAATTGATATGGTTATTATGTGCAGCGTTAGTCAGTATCGAAATTGTAACTTACGAGTATATACTTATACATAACTTTAAAGTATCAAGTATTAATACACATTTTATACTAGTGTCATGTATCTTATTTTGTCAAAATATACAATTACTCTATTATTGTCAGCATTTGTACTGAATAGAACCGATAAAGTTGATTTCAATATGCTGGACACTCAAACTTAAAACAAATGTAACAATGTTATAACTTAAAGATAATTTGAAATACAATAAACTTGTATTTAAATGCCTGAGTGGCAGTATACTCTTAAAGTCATACATATAAGAACTAAATTGGAATTTATGTTCTCATAAAATATGAATCCGATAGCTAGATATGAGTGTAATTATTGATTATGAGTATGTAAAATAATATTACAATTTAAAAATGCTCATAACTTACTTATAAATTGAAATATTGTGAACAATCAATATATAAATATACAATACATAATCACAGTTAATGTGTTCTTACTAACTTTAATTTTGAATTTAAATAAATGTACTTAATATTAAATATGGTTTATTTCTGTTCAATGGAAATGTATGTTCTCTATTGTTCTGTGAAATTATCAAAAAAATTGTAATTTTTCAAATTTACATAATCTTCATTAGAATCACTCCGATTTTTTTCTTAAAAATCATCTTAACCATCATTGGCTATAATTATGCTCTCAATTTTAGAAACTATTTAAAACATAGAAGTCATCCATTTTAACAAACATTGAGATTATGCTCTTGGACAAAAAAGTGAATGACAAAAGCAATCATTTGTTTAAATGTACTTCATTAGAAATTTAGAAAACTGAAATATTTTCAATTGGTAAGTATTATTATTAAATGTAATATTCATTTATGATATATAAAATATAATATATAGTATTACTGTAGTGCTTATCAATATTTTAGGTTAACAATAATATACAATATATATTATATTATATTAATGTTTCTAGACCTAAGGACCAAATTATGTGTTACAATAATTGTAAGATTAAAGTTTAAATTATACAGTTCTACTACACCTTAAGTGTTAAAACACTAATTAAAAATATTTTTTTGGCTTAAGTAGAATAAAATTATAATTTTTGCAATAACTATTGGAAATTATGTTGATTCATGCACTTGTCTAAACCAACATTGGTACAAAATGAACATATTAGTGCCAACCAATGAATTTATTATCATTTTCCTAGTTAGTAGTGGTTAACTATTTAACAGATTAATGCATTTTGTAAACATAATAATTAATTTAGTTTAATTTATATAAATACTTAACTAAAAAAATATCTAATTTAATTACAATAATTGGAATACTTTTAAAGTAAGTGTATGTCGTACAGTATCGTTGTATAGGCACAAACATAATTATTTTTCAGAGTTAAAGCGCTCGTAAGATTATTTATACAAAAAAAAAAAAAATATATATTATATTTATATAAATAAGATTAATAACTATCAAAAATCACAAATCAATGATAAACATTATGGGAAAAAATGTTTTATATAATAATAAAATACAATTCAACACTAAATTCAGGATAAATAAATTTGTGAGAAATTGAATTTGTAGTGCCTAGTTTAAGGTAAATTCTGTACTTAAGTGACCAAGATTGCACGATTATGATAAATGTCGAAAGTACAAGAGAGATGATTTAGATACCAAAAATTTATTTTGTTGCAGCTTCACGTTCTTCTCGTGAACGTTTTTCTTCATTTGCCAAACGAGTTTCTTCCTCCAATATCTCATCAAAGTTCTGCATTGAGTTGGATCGAGATGCAACTTTAGTCTAAAAATATATAAACACAATAATTTAATATGTTCCAGTTTATATTATTTTATATTATTCATAATTAATACCTTAACATTTTCCAAAGCTGAACCCACTTTTTCTTCAAAAGAACGGAATGATTCAGAGTTCTTAATTTGGCCAAGTTTGGTTGTAAGACCACTGCCAAATCCTCCAAATATTGTTGTAGCTTTTTCTGCGGTTGTTTTTACCACAGATTCAGTTTTCTGATAACTATTAACAATAAAATATTTTTAAAATATTTAAAGATTTGTAGGAGCTGCAGAAAAACAACGTACCACTATTAGTAATTAATAATTACCGAAAATAGCTAGTAATAAGACGTATAAGTTGACAAACCAAGAAAAGTCTTGGTGGTTAATAGAACAATCATAGCATTAGATAAGAATCTGACATACACAATCATGTTTGGAAATTTGGAACTACTTATAAAATAAAATGAATAATGTTTTAAAGCATATATTTTATATTTATAAAAAATTGAAATTCTGAAAAGGATTTCTTTAGCTTTATGATCTTTTAATTTAAGGGGCTTTAACGTTAGTTATCTCTCTTTTACAAGTGCGCAATATAGCAAATTAATGCTCAGTAAATCACATGTAGAATTATTAGTTTAAGAATTAGGGTAAATCGACCTCTCATGAAACTTGAACATTATCTGAGTTTGTATGTGGGTTTTTTTTACAATAGTACAATTTTTTTGTAAGTTTTGCATATATAAAATAGCATAAATTAGAATGTTCATAACTCACTTTAGAACTGAAGTATTATAAAATATTTACATACAAACACAGATCATGTCCATACCATCAAATTTCATAAGAGGTTGATTCACTTTCAATTTTAAACTAACAAAGCTACATATAATCTACTGAGGGTAAATTTGGTATGTACACACTTGTAAGACTGAGACGACAAATGCCAATACTCATACTCTTAATAACTAATTTTTTTAAATATTTCATACACAACTATTTTAATACAAAACATAACTCTAGTTAATAGTTATATATGAATCACTTAAAGTTAAAAGGGAACTTCTGCAGTAGAAGTCCTGTTTCTACATACAGTTTTTGAATCTATATAATATTATACATAAACATGTTTATATTATTATGGTTTTAATTAATCACATGTTGTATGATGTGTCCATTATTATCAATAGTATTTTATTATTATTTATTTAATTCACTTTGAGTACAATCATAGTGATTTTAATGTAAATAGAACATTCAAGACGAACAAATCTAGTTTGTTACATACCGGCTAATATGTTAACATAATATATTGTGTGTTCTCCAATTTAGGAAACACTGAATTTCTCGGCTGGATTATGTTGGAATGAATCAAATTTTTTTTTAAAGCTAGTGGTATGTAAATACAAATTTTCAGATAAATTTAAAAAATTTAACCCTCTCGTCACGCACATGCGCAAAGCAACTTATTTTTTTTTAATAGCAACCTGTATTTTTGATATCAAATTCGGATAGACTGCATTTTTTAAAATTATTTTGACTAATTAACCATGGCTCTAAGACCAAAATTGACTGAATGAGAACCATTCAAATTTTAATAAATAATACATTTTTACAATTCATTATAAAATGCATAGAACCATTTATAATTATTTATTATTGCCTATTGGTTACTTTTTGAATATTTTCATGTATACAGTTGTAATCAATTTTAATTGAATAATTTTATATCCGTATTATGTTAATCTTATTTATAACAGGTATAAAAGAAAAAGAAAAAACATAAGAATATTCAAAAAGTAACCAATGATAAATAATTATAAATGGTTTTATGCATTTTATAATGAATCGTAAAAATGTATTATTTATTAAAATTTGAATGGATCTCATTCAGTCAATTTTGGTATTAGAACCAATGGTTAACTGGTCAAAAAAAAAAATTCAATCTATCCAAATTTAGTATCAAAAATACCGGTTGCTATTAAAAAAAATAAGTTGCATTACGCACGCGCATATCGAGAGGGTTAAAAATTTGAAATTTATATTTATATACCAATAACTTGTAAAAAAATTTGATTTATTCCAACATAATCCAGCCGAGAAACTCGGTGTTCCCTAAATTGATGAACACACGGTATATTTAAACATTGTTACATATCAGTTATCACCTAAAGAAATAATTCAATTTGTTTGGCTATTTTAATCTATTGTTTAGAATCTAACACAGCGGTTCTCAACCTGTGGTACGTGGAAAGCTCTTAGGTGGTACGCGAAGAAAATCTACCTTTATAAAAAATTAATTTATTAATAAAATTCTATACATATAATATAAATGTATACATTATTAATATGCAAAAAAATGGTCAGGTGGAACGTAAAATTTTTCAAATTTTGTATATGGTACGTGACTATAACAAGGTTGAGAACCGCTGATCTAACATAACCTATGTTTTAACAATTTGATGCAGAAAGAGGAATTCTATCACACAAACAATTTTAACAATCAACATGGTATATTATTTAAATGTTTTTTTTCAAAGCCCCAAAGTATGTACTAGCATCGATGTAATCCACTGCTACTAATATAAAAAAATAAAATGTTATTGGTAACCTAGATAATTTTTTCCTTCTGTAAAATTTGAAAATTGTCAGAAGTCCCCTTTTAAAATTTTAACGATTCATATATATATTAACCGGCGGTTCCGAGTTGCGTGCGAAAATCGTTTTCTGGGTCGAATTGCGTGCGTGGTTTTTTCATAACAGGGTTGAGTTGCGTGCGCGGTTTTTCTGTGACAGAGCCGTTTTGCGTGCGAGATACAGTGTTGATGCCGCACGGTGTGCCAGATTTATTTACACTAAATAATTAAAGAATACATTTATTCTTCGAATACAAATTATTAAAACAATATTAATTCAAGTGATAATACAATAAAATTATTAGGTATCTCGTAAAAACGATTATATTTAAATATTTTATATGAGTAGCAAAAAATGTAATTTAAAATTAGAATTACTGTCAAAATATTATAAAAAAAATAAAATATAAAAAAAAATAGGTTTGTTTATATATTATATATTTTGAGTTTTGTATTCAAACTAAAACCCAACTGGCAAATTTTTGTATGCCAACTTTTCAATAAATTCCAAACGAGTTAACATTTTATTTTGAAATTGATGCATATAGAATATAGATCGTTTAATATTATTTATCAAATTATTAGCTTATATCTTATTGCCGAAAAATCCTATTCCCTGCATAGTACATAATACCATATGATAATACCCATATATAGCTATCATATCAGATACAGATATTACGATACCGGTTGTCTTTAAATAAAATATGCGCACGAAATTCAGCTCTGTCATGAAGAAACCACGCACGCAATTCGGCTGTCTCGAAAAAACCGCGCACGCAATTCGGTTGTTGTCAAACATAGATCTTTTTTTCCGCACGCAATTCGGATGCAGCCATATTAACATCTATACAGGGCTGGCTCAAGCTACAACAGTGCACTAAGCAAAATCAAATTTTGCCGCCCCTAACATAATATGATCACTTTTTTGAAAATGCTGTCCCCCTACTAATGTGCCATCCTAGATGGGGGCCAGCATAGATATAAAAAAAATATGTTCTAACTTAATATAAAAACAAAACTCCAACAGAAAATATTCTAAGTCATATTGTGTGTTCATGCGTTACAAATACAAGGCAAAGACTTACATAGGCGTTTCGGTGACCGCTGATCCAAACTGCTTAACCTTGCCTTCTACATTTTGGTAACTAAGTGTTTTTACAAAAATAGAAATAACTAATTAGAAGATAAAGCAAAAGTGCAAATAAGAACATTTACAAGCAACTTAATAATGAACTGAAACAAAGCATAAATTTTCTTCCATAGAACTCAAGAGTACATGCATGTATGTACACGTAGATTTTATATACCAGTGTTTTAGAACCATGTTCCTGGTTGGGGTACGCATGTCGCTTGATTCTGGTAAAGAAAAGTTGAATCTAGTACAGAAAATACAATAATATTGTCATTGCCAATTCATGTATTATTACAATATACAAATTTAGTTAATGTTGGTAACTAAAATTAATTAAATTAATTAGTGTGATTCAAATGTTAGGTTCAGTACAATAGTTTTAAACTTCAATATATTAATTATGTCTACATAAAAACATTTAAAACAAAAATGTAGTTTTTTTTTAATAAGAATGTTTTTACTACATGCCAATAAAATTTTATCCCAGTTGTTACAAAATATTTATCAAATTCAAGAGAATAAAAACAATATGAAATGTCTATAAAATTAAAAATATATATAGTATATAGGTATTACCTAACTGATTCTAAAAAACTAAAATGTATGAAAAATGATTCATTATAATTTACTATATGTAATTCTATTAAAAATTAAACATAAAGATTAAGATCATGTACCTTACTTGTTTATTTATTTAAATTAATTTAAAATATGTATAATATAGTTCAAGCTCTGATTTCAGTGCAACAAGAGATTAATCTAGCCCATTTTCTGTTTGGTAGTAAATTTAAAAATTAAAGTTTAAAATGTGAGAATATATTAGATTCCACAGATTTAGGGTATTATTGAGGTAGAAAAAAAAATGCGATAATTAAGGTGATAATTATTAGAAGAAAACCCCTTAAAACTCAATGTTTTCATTGGAAGAAGGATATAGAAAGTTATCTATACATTTTCTAATAACTAATAAAGTTATCCAAAAAAAATTTGGAACAGCATATGCTGTCTCCAAGAGCAAACCTGTAGTATAAACTATAAATTAATGAAATACCTATAACCATAGAGTTAATATAATAGGATAATAATAATAACAACATACTATCTAAATTAACACAAAATACTTATTTATCATTTTTAGAATATTAATACAGAGAAAATTGTTTAAACAATTGTAAACGGAGTAATAATTAATTAGATGTTTTATCTTAACTGCTATTTTATATTAATAATCGAATTTGAATCACACTAATATTTAGAAGCTGTGTTGAAGATGACTTTCATTTTGGCAGTTAATCAAACACTGATACATAAAATAAACGTTAGGAAATTGAAATGCTTGTCTTTGTACAGAAGACTTACATTGGTGCGTCAACAACAGCTTTTCCAAATTGAGTAAATTTGTCCTCTACATTTTGATAACTATATAAAAATATAAAAATAATAATAATATAAAAAAATAAAAATAGTATTTAGCTATAATAATAGAAAAATGGATAAATCATAATAGTAATAGACCGAAAGCTAGCAAAATTAAAAAAAAATTCAGCACACATGGTGGAAAATATTCATTACTGAACTTACACATTTGACTCTTTAACATTTCGCAAGCTCTGTGACACGTCTTCACTAATCTCTTGCCAAACAGTATAACCAAGCTTACGTCTAAGCTCTTGAGAAGCTTTCACCTTGGAACCCAGCACTTCACGTAATGTCTTGATTTCTTCTTCTACCTTGTTCAGCTCTTGTTGCCATTCTTCTTTCTGCTTTTCCTGTTCTTCGAGAGTAAGACCTTGCAATTCGTTAATTCCTGAATCTGGTGACATAATAACTGGAGGTTCTTCACCTAAAAAATTAAAAAAGTTTAATAAGTTGTTTAATTTTAAGCAACATTGTTTGACAAACAGCAGATAATTAGTGAAAAATAAAAGTTACAAATTACAACAAATATATGTTACCTAACAATACTAATAATATTATGCTTTAGTGAATGATACATTCAACATTTCTTAAAATATAAATACAATTTATTAACTGTACACTTAATGGGACCATAATTTTTTTTCTTCAATGTGGGACACCTGCACATTTTAATAAGAAAACATATAATTTTTCTATATATTTGACGGATCCACAAATCTGCTTTAAAGTGGCCTGTTTGTTTTTTATGTATAAATGGATCTCTTGACTTATGTTGCTCTTTGTTACAAGAATGGCTTTTAATACAGAGACTTCCAACAATCTATGGACTATGGATTTTAGTGTTTTACAATTTATATAAATTATGTAGGTATACGTATACTGTATAAGTATAGTATAAAATATGTATTATTGAGATATGTGATCAATAAATCTACCACAAGTCAACTTTTCTTAAAGCGGGACATTTTTAGGTTCTTCAGGGACATCGGGACACTGAGCTTGAAAATGGGACTGTCCCACCCAAATCAGGATGTATGGTCACGTTTTAGTATACTAAAAGTATAAACATCAAATATGCAACTTAAATTTTTGAATGACCCAAAAGAAATCATATTTTTATGAT
The DNA here is from genome assembly GCF_037042655.1 of Diuraphis noxia. NCBI lineage: Eukaryota > Metazoa > Arthropoda > Insecta > Hemiptera > Aphididae > Diuraphis > Diuraphis noxia. Next base: position 17,304,730 of record NW_028301712.1, on the reverse strand, counting down.
TCACCATCTAGAGATCAAGATTAATCAAGATTAACATTGAATTCCCAGTTTGTACACTTGAATAATATATTATACATAATATGCGTATGTATATTAAGTGTACGGCTAAGCGCTAAGGCAACAATTTACAATTTAATTTGTTTATTTGAAGTGTGCTGGTCCGTAGCTAGTTCAATCATCTATTTTAGTTCAATATTATCCATAGATAATTAGAGGATAATATAGTAAAATATGAAACCATAATAGGGCGTTAGACGTAAACGATCTATTTTTATATGAAATCAACTAATACCTAATAAAAAACTATTATAATCACTTCTTTTCGGATAAGCAGGATACCTAAAATCTAAACATTATAATTTATAGTATACCACTGCGTCATCTAATATTTTGTTTTTAAATTTAACCATACGTCATAAGGATTACATAACATAATATATTCACTTACTAAATAGTTTTTAAGATAATACAAAGTACAAGTCTACGATTTACAAATCAAATAAATATCATGAAGAACCTGAGATACATTTATGATAGTGACTAGTACCTACGACGGGCTCAAAACTTTATAAATGCATACATTAAGATGAAAAATATTATCGATATTCGATGTATCCGAATAAAGTACAAACAATTAATCCACAATAGCTGTAACTAATTCATGCATTATTATTATTGTTATTCCTTATTGGTTAGGTCACCGAGCACGCGAATGTTTACAATTGTTAAAATTATTTCCAAATACAACATTGCACAAAGACGTGTACAAACCGACAAAAAATTAGTTTATATAAATAAAACAATAATGGTCTGTAGACATGCCGGCAAATAAGTAACTGCAATATCTGTGTATGTCATTAATTGTTGCAAGAGTGTCAAATTTTTGAATTTTTTAAACAATCAACTATATACTAATATACTAATATACTAATATACTATTACTGCAGCTAGGTGCTATGATTTATCGATAAAATAAAAAATAATATTTTTGAACAAAGATACATAAAAAGGTAAAAACCACGAATAATAAAAATATTATGAATATATGAATCACTTGGAAATAGACGATATTGTTATCGATACCAGGAATCACGTCAATTATGTATCTATTTTCTACATTCTACAGGCTTTTCAATAGTTTGAATTCGTTTAAAAATAAATACGCATGAAAATTAAATACCTATGCTACTTCCAAAGACTATACGCGAGTACGAAGAGTATAACATTCGAAAACTTATGAAAGCATGAACTAACTTTAATAAATAATTATTTCAGAAAAAAAAAATGAATCCATATTACCTGAAGTTAATTATCGATTTTTGTTAAGGTAACATCGAAAAAATCTATATAATAAATTATATGTAACTAAATATAGAAATACGTGACTAAACAATTAAATCGAGTACGCTTTAAAATTTAAAATTAGAAAAAACTGAGGTATATATTAGAATAATCACAATGTCAGATTTCAAATGAGTCGCCCACAATTATTTTTTGTTACGTTTAAATTCATATATTTAGTAGGTACAGGTAATAAGTACGAACTAATAGTGGGACTAATACAATAGAGTAGACTAAGTATTAGAGCAAAGATTAAATATATAAATTGTTGTAGGTAGTTATTGTAACATAACATATAAAATTATTTCAATTTTGTAATACATCGACCGCGAGTTTACAAATTTATGAAACATAGTTATCATAATATAACAAGTAGCTCATAAGTCATACCATAACCACAGCTCATAATGCCAATGTGCGTTGTATAAAATATGTATATATACCTATATAAATAAAACAACAAAATGTAAGTTTTGAATCAGCAAGTTTATCTACTTCTATGATTTAAATTTTAAAAATAATTTACCTACAATACAACTGCATTGGAACAATGATGAGAACAGAATACTTTTTATGATCACGAGATTTAAATATATAACAATATGTCAATATATTAAATGATTATAAAATTATTAATTCGATCGATAACCGCCATGAATCGTGATTCAGACTTTCAGTATACCAACAGACAATTAAATCATTATAAATACGTCAATTTCGACATCAACTAAGAAATATGAATAAAATACTGTCCAATGTCCACAAATAAATAAAAATCTAAAAGCATAATTAATGATTTCCAATTGCGATTATTATTTATTACAATGTTATAAAGCAGTAATTAATTTAAGAAAGAATGTTTTCGTTGTACATTTTGTATAATTATTCGATGACTCGTTGTGTCTATGATACTATTTCTAATCATAAAAAGTAATTGATGACGAAATCGGAACTACCATTTAAACCCACGTCTTATTATCAATAATAAATTCAATCCATTAGCGTGATAATAAGTCAGAAAATCAATTTCACAGATGTGACCAAGACTCAAGAGTAATTTTTTTGAGAACCAAGTTCGAGTAAATTACTAATATGATCATGTCGAGGATTATATTATGATTTCACAGGTTTATCCATTACCTGAGTGAACTGAACACGCCTTTATCTCAATTTTATTATCAATTATCATTAATATTAAACAGTTCACGTATAATATGATTCTTATTAAGTTTTATTATACGAATCCGGAGCAGCCGAGCAGGTAAATACTCGAGTAGTGCCACATGTGATCAGTGTTAGAACTATCAATTATTGCGCAAAGATCTACATTTATAGTAAACGCGGATAAATTGATATGAACATTATGTTAAATAAAATCAACAATCAAAAAAAAAAAAAAAATTTGAAATTTGATTAAATTGAATGAAAAACGTCAAATACCATTAATATACATACACCCGCGAACCACAGTTATAACAACTATTTGGTAATGTTGCACGCAGTTACGTCCGTTGGTACGGTATCTACACGATAAAATTTTATCACAACATTGATACTAAAAATGTATTATGCATTGTAATATTTTATAGTGATAGAAAAATTTAAAATAATATATAGGTTCATATATTGCAATTGATGTATTATAATAAAGATTATTCGTTCACACGCGCGGAAAATAGAACGCAAATACGTGACGTGCTGGTTGAACACAGAGAAACGACGTTAATAATATTGTGTGTACTGTCGGTCGCAGACCTTTTTTTTTCACGATCCTCGCCAGCTTCTGGTAGCTCTTGTGTTCTCTGATCTTGTCCAAGAACTTGACCTTTCCAGTGTCCGAGGACGACGACCGCGAATCGGCGGCAGAGGTCAATGCCGTCCGGGCCACCAGCGGAGATACGTCGTCCTCTTCGCCAACTCCGTCGTTATCGTCCGGATCGGAGACGTCCTCGTCAACGATCACGAACGTGCTGCCCAGTGTCGCGTCGTCCGCGTCGAAGCTAGGCGTCTCTGTGGACATGTAAGCGGTTTCTTCGTCGTCGTACTCCAGCGACGGCAGGTCCACGTCGTGCACGACAGCGTCACGAGCCATCCCGCCGGAAATACGGCTAATTGTGTCCCGTAGCGTGATGGATGGTATTAGAGTTGCGTCCAACAGTGGTGGAGACGATGGTCGGCGTTGTGCATTTTCAGAATGTGAAATGGAATAGCGAGCGCCGTCGCGCGCTCAAGAATAAGTAGTCCGGTCGGGCAAGACAGAGACGGCGAAAGGGAGACACACGGAAAACACCAAGATACGAAACATTCGGCGTACGTCACCGGCTGCGCACTGTAGGCACTCGCGGAGGAGACCGGTTCACTCGTCTCCGGACGGGCCAGAGTGTTATTCACATTTTTGTTATTTATATTCCTCTCTTTCTCACTCCCTATCACTCACGTTCCCGTTCTCTCGCGCACCAGGCTCGTTGCTCACCATCATCCCCTCTCAATCAAACGATGAAACACGTTATTTTTAACAGCACGAGGAAAAAATTAATAACGACATTATTGCCAACCAACATTTATAAAATATCGTACGTTTGTTGGGCATGTATTGCGGATACGTCAACAAATTTGACATTAGGAATTTGAAATCAAAATTTATGCGATACCCTTTTTTATCGGTTTATCGTAAATAAATATTATATCTATAGGTACCGCGATACCTATATATCGATGTGACGACAATAAAAATTTAATCTGCCAAATAATGTTTCCTTATCGTATAAATAGTAATTATTATACAATATACGGTATTTTTTAGTCTAACCGGTTTTCCGAATCGCATATGAAAATCCTTAATGAGTTTAAATTGCATGTGGGTTTTTTTTCGTGATTGAGTCGAATTGCGTGCTTAGAATTTTAAAGTAAATTATTAACTAAAGTAAGTAAACAATAAATATTCAAAAAACATTCTGTGCTGAATATCAGTCAAAAAGTCAGTCATAACAAATTTAATAAAATTTAAATTGTGAAAATAATAATACATAGGTATCAGTCAAAAAAATGTACGAAAATAATTGTATCAATAAATTAAACTTTGTAAGCTAATTTTTCTATGAACTCCAAACTTGTAATTATAACTTCATGCCGACACATATATCTGATAAAATCTATTATTATTTTTTTTTTTGATCTTACCTAAATTTGTTAGAGCCAAACTAAATACATCTAAATTCGTAGACAACTTTGGAATCATGATTGAACGTGCATGGTGAATATTTTTTCTTATACGCGTGGTGTCCGTAGCAGTCAAGCAAGCAATATCTTCTTCGCGAAATTCTCGGTGCAAAATCTTACAGGGCTTTTCACATGGATCATCTAGAGCTTTACGTTTTAATTTATTGCATACTTTTTGTCGAATTAAAATATTTACATCATCTTTTTCATGGTTGTGATTTAAGACACTAAAAAAAATTTCAGCATTTTCATTTAATTTAATGTATGATTTACACATTCGTTTTGTGCATGCCCATCTCTGAATATTATTATTTAAAAATTTGTTGAAATGAAATTTATAGCCATTAATTATGTATAATTTTTTATTTTTTTCACTGTACATGACACTAACTTCCATTTGTATCGTTAGTCGTTTCTGGATGCTAACCGACTGTTAAAATAGTCTCGACTCTCAAACTTTTATGCACGCAACTCCATTCTGTCACAAAAAAACTACGCACGCAATTCGATTGTTGACTATAAGTGTTCATTTTTTGGCACGCAATTCGTGTTTGCAGCCAGTCAAACCTAGAACCCAATAAGGCAATAACATATTATAACTGTTGTACTGCCTGAACTAAAACGTCTAAAACGCGCTGTTATTGCTTTTTCTAAATTATGTTTAGGTACCTGTACGTCTGTACAAAACCAAAATAAAATGTATAGTTAATGAAATAATTTAGGTGTACATTTTGACATTTTGATATCAATTTTATGCAAAACACGCAATTAAAATAATATTTTGTAAAATATTTGAATATGGGTACAATCTACAAAATATGTAAAATACCATTAGCCAATAACAATAGATAGTATACAAATTGTAGATACAGGATTCGACGAGGGATTCGAGTAAAGAAATTACCCTCATGTTTTAATTATTATAATTTTCAAATACGAATATTCAATAAAAATAAATAATAATAATATTGAATTATATAATTAGGCCAATTAAGGTATTGAATACTGAATGCAATTACAAAATCGAATTCATGTACAATAATTATAGACTATACCAGGGGTTACCAAATGGCAGCCCGTGGACCACATTCGGCTAGTAGAAAATTTTATCCGAACCGCTGACAAGAGAAAAAAAGTAATGACTGTTAATATTATACGTTCTACAGAACACTATGTCGTTGTAATTCTTCATTTTTGATTATTTTTTTTTACTAACGTTTGCAATTTTGATGCCCAGCAAATAATTATTTCAAGATTCCTAATGTAGCCCTTCAAAAAAATTTATTGGTGATCCCTGGACTATACCTTATTTATCATAATAATTCTAAGTCTTGTGTTTTAATATAACTATAAATAATTTGATAAATTCAATCCCTACCATTATAGAAGATGGGTAAGAAAATATTTATTATGTTATCTATAATCGTGATCTCTACAGAAATAATGCCCAAAAAAAAAAATAAGGTTCAAGTTGTTGATAATTTATCACTACTCACATCAACATCACACCAGATAAGACAACTGTATAGTGCGTATATATAAAATATTTTTTTAACGCTCTATCTTAATTACACATTTATAGGTAATATTATAACAATTTATTTTTATTAAAACTACAATGTGTATTTATTATTACATAGAATTTATAAAAAAATATCATTATAATTTATTCGTTAAAAAATGCGATATTTACGAATTAACTGATTTAAAACTTTCGAGGGTTATAAAAATGGCAATTTTGAAGATATCAACAAACAACTGTAAAGATCAAAGTTGCTCAAAAAAAAATAGAGCAATCCAAATCCAGTGTCAAAAATTATGGTTCCTATTTAAGAAGTTTTTATTTTACTGCGCATGCACAGATAATAAAAAGTTAAAAATTTAAATTTATCAAAAAAATGTGTATTTATATGTCCTGTATCCTGTAAAAAGAACCCGAATCAAATTCAAGGTCATGCGTTCGAAATATTTCCTGTTACCTTTAAAATTGAACACACAGTATAATAAACTAATAATGAATAAATATATATTTATATTTAACATTGTATCATCATTAAAGTAAAAAAATGTAATTAAATATATTTTTTTAAATTGCTAAATATTAATAAGCATCATTATTAAATACATTGAAAGTAATACTATTAACTCATCAAATTACCACTAAAAATATTTTGGTTTAATAAATGTAATAATTTGTCTATAAATAATATAAGCTATAAAATATATATTGTGAGTATTATAATAATAATATAAGAACATTAATAATTATACATAGGGCATATCGGCTATCACCATCATACTGTTATTATAGCATGTATATTATAATCACTGGTTATAGTCGTTATAGATATCCAACTAATTATCATAACAACCAAAATGACTAAATAGTTAAAATAAATTGATCAGGGCAATGAACATACTTCCACAAGAATTTATGTATAGTAAATCGAAAAATATAAAAATATATTATATTATCATACTACACAAACATACATTACACGCATGAATTTTTTGGGTATGTCACTTAGTACTTACTCACGTCCTACCACAGGTTCTGGAAGTCACAAAACGCTGGAGACTATATATATTATACATTAAAAAAGATCATAGACGTACGCAGGCCTTTTTTTAGATTATGCAAAAGGCTGCCACTGGTGTGTTCTGAAAGTTATTTTAAGCATGTAAAATTTTATATACCTACACAATACACAAGTATTGAAAAATTTTACTGTTTAATTAAAAAAATATTGTAACAAATAACATGACAAATTACAAAAAGTATGTATTTCAAAAATACTTGGTAGTTAATAACTTATAATTGAATGTTTCAATTTGCTAATAACACCCAGCCATAAGTATGTTTATACTTGAACAATGGTTAGCATAGTAATCACATTATTATGATTTTATACGTGAAATGAAAGTTGTCACTGCTGTCAGTCTGATATAATTTCTTTTTAATTATTTGTTATAATTAATTATAAATATTTTAATATATGTATTAATTATTATTTTTACACAAAAAAGGTTTTTTTCTAGCATCAATTTTCACCCTTCAAAGAGCTTCAAAGTATGCAGCTGCATACCCTCTATGCACGCCTATGAAAAAGTTATCAGTGCTCAAAATCATTCATAGAATCGAGGGAAGTCGCTCAGATTGTTGGCATTAAAATTTATTTATAGATGTTAATGTTTTATAATGTATATTATTGATTTTTTATGAACTTGTTAAAAATAGAAAATGTAATGAATAAAATAAAACATATTTTAAACCCATAACCATTGAAAAAGAAGTATACCTATTCTGTTATGTAGTATAATTAGTCGACTTTAATTTGATTGGATACAATTTTTTTCTGTTATAAACTAGTTATGAGCATTAAATTAAAGCATTCATCTTTTAAATGAAAATAGAATCAATAACATTATAATATTATGTACCTATATGCGAATTGTTGCAGTTAAAACTGTACTCAAATACTTGATCAATGAAGGCTACATTTTTTTTCCTATAAATTTGACCCATTGAAAGTTTCTTGTTTAAATGAGTAGTAACTAAAATATACCTAAGCTTTTTTCTCATTTGTATTACTAATTAGCATTAAATGCATTATAATTAATAAAATTAATTGAGAAAATTAGAATGTATAAACAATAAACCATGAATTAATCATATATTTTGTGTAGTACCAGCACCAACTATTGTTTTATTTTACCATAATAATTTATATCGTATAAAACACTGAGTTAGTAGCTACTAGTGTTACCTATGTCTTAAATTAAGTGAAGAAAACATATTTTAATTCATTAGTTAATATTAAAAGTTAATAATAGACTTGTGATTTATTTTTATACTACTCCAAAGGTACCATCAATACCTAAATAAAATTTAATTGAAGTATCTTATTACCGTTTGTTCATACTTAAAATAGTTAAAATATGTAAATTGCAGGGACTTAATATCATTTTTTCTACACAACAGATAACATGTGTAATTTTAGTAATATTTTAATGAGTACATATTTTATAATGAAGATGAAAACATTAAAATTAAGTAATACTTTCAAATGAAATTATTTTGGATTTTCTCTGATTTATTGAATATTTTTAGTTATTATTATTTAAATTTTCCTGACTTTTTATCACCTAAACTTAATAATAAGAACATTAGGTACTTAAACTAATAATGCAGTAAGTATTTTCAATATTTTCAAATTATTTAATTAAAAATATTTTACTATTAAGTACTTAGGTAGGTAACTGAACCTTAAAATAAATCATTATGTTTTTATTCAAATAACTGAGTTTTAATATAATTCAAGTTTAAGACACTATAAGGTTTTAATAAAATACCTATTAAAATACCGACAAGAGTACTTAAATTAATAATGATATTATTAAAATCTAAAATAATAAAAATGAAAGGTCACAAATTGTTTTTGACTTAAATTTATGTACTCAATGCATAAATTGCGCTAATTTATTTATTTATTTATTTAACACCAAAAAACTACATAACTAAATACATACTATTTTAAAGTTAAACTAGGTACCTACATTTCTATGATACTTTTGTTTTTGAATAAATAACCAAAACAGAAGTGAATAAAGTAAATTGAAGTAAAAATTAATTTTGAATCAATTCAAACAGATGTCTAATACAATATAAAGAATAGCAATTGTACATTTTAGTTATTAGTTACAAACCGCATACATCATAATTTAACTATCTATTACATACATATTATTATATATGTATGGATATTAATGTTTGTTAATAAACCATTAATGCTTGCGTTTTGACCCGAATAAACATTATATAAAGTTTAAAAAATAGTTAGTGCACTTACCCACTGTGAGAGTACTCATTCTTGAATAATTTAATACAACAGACTAAAGTAGATAATATTGTATTTACACAGTTTTATAACACACGTTTGCACAAATATTATACTATAATGATTAAAAGTGCGAAGTTCAACTTTAAGTTGTATGTAGCGATTTTTCTAGACGGCTTATCATTTATCAATGACGTCGGTGTTTTCTTCTGGGGCAACAATAGATAAAATAATAAATATATATTGTGTAGACATTATTCCATACGTATATATATTTTAAAAATATCAGTGTGACCAACCAGAATGAATTTTATTTTGTAAATAATTGATTAATTTTATTCATAACTTTAAGTCATAAACTCATAAGCATTATGCACCAATTATAAAATGCTCATATTATGCATAATAACTAATAAATCATCACAATAAAATAACATTAAACGCAAACACAGACTTGAGACTTCTATAGTTCTTTAATCTACCAATATGTCCTATAAATTATTGGTAGATACTATAAGTTTTGATTTGTATAGACGTATAGTTTAATAAATTATAAATTATTTAATTATAATGTAATATATCATATAACTTATGACCTAATTCTAATGGACTGTAAATTATGCTGTAGAAGTGTAGAACCTAGAACTGTAGAAGTTCATGTACTTAAATACGAATCCCGAATGAAAAGTCCATTTTGAAAAAAAATGAACAAAAAGTCCTGATTCATTTTTTTAATGTCGGACAAAAAGGCCGAGCACATTTTTATTGTCAAACAAAAAGACCGAAAATATCATTAAAATATTTTATTACATTTTCGTCTATAATTATATTATATATAGTTATTTCATACTACACAAAACAAATAATTCAATACAAATATCGACCAGTTTTACAGTAATATTAATAATTTAAATTACTAAGTCAAAATAAACATGTTTTAAAAAATTGTCAACATTGCCTAAATTTAATATAGATTACGTTTTCTTAAACAGTGGCCTATACGATTTAAAACTCTTCTACTGTCAACTCATTTTTACTATTTTTTTCACATAAATATTGTAATTTAGAAAAATAGCATTACATGAGACATGGCATGGGACCCGTAAGAAAAAAACACGGATCAGAAAAAAATATAAAATTACACCCCACACTCAATTGGCTATGTTGCCACAGGTTCTACTTACAAAAAAAAAAAAAATCATATAGGACACTGTTTAAGTAATCGTAATTTGTATTAAATGATTTAAATATAGGCAATATTGAAAAAATTTTAAAACATGTTTATTTTGACTTAGTATAATTTTAATTATTAATATTACTGTAAAAATGGTCGATATTTGTATTGAATTATTTGTTTTGTGTAGTATGAAATAACTATTTACTATATATAATATAATTAAAGATGAAAATATAATAAACTATTTTAAGGATATTTTCGGACTTTTTGTCTGACAACAAAAATGTGCTCCGACTTTTTGTTCCTTCTTTTTCAAAATGCCAAATGAAATTTTTGTCCCCAGACTTTTTGACCGATTACCCTTAAATACATTCCTCCTTTGTAAAGTTATAATTATAATAAATTTTTTTAAATTTTTTTTAGTGTATTATAATATATTTTATTTATGGCGGGGCGATAACAAACAAGTGCCGAAATAGGTACAATCACTGATTAAAATATAAATACTAGTATATATAATCAATGGTACAATGTACCACAAATGTGTAATGGAGATTTCATATAACTGACATTTAGGATAATAAAATCAGGACTCATAGTCTAATCGATCTCTATATCGTATTTGATTTTATTATTGTCATCAATCTAATTAATTCTTGTGTACACTTACTCATTATTACCAATAGTCATAAAATATTGAATAATTTATAATTATACATGATAGGTATTCGTATTAATTGTACTACAAGCTTTAACGACATCGCAGATCGACTTATTAATGTAGTAGAGTAAAAAGTATAAACACTTTTTGGGATATTTAAATGCGAATATAATGCAATAATTGCAGGTATCTGGTATATAATATATACGATATATTATACTTTTTGAATTCTTATAATCGAATCAAATACTAACTAATTTGTAAAACATATTATTTAGTCTTTATTTAGTCAACAAGACATTTATTTATTTTACAATTAGATGGCGCTGCTGTGTACGATATTACCATTAATTTTTTCATTACATAGGCGCAAATAGACAAATTATTTTTGGGGGACTAAAGCCCCTCCTATAATATTTTCTAAAAATTATATATTCTCAGTACTAATTAATGACTTTTGAACCGGGGGGACTTAATCCCCCCAAGCCCCCATCTATTTGCGCCAATGGGTTGACATGTAATAAATGTTATTTATATTTATTCCAAGAGGTAAGTACATTATAATCTATTTCTTTCGTTTTATACAGGGTGTTGCACGATAAATGTGTCAAACTTCAAGAGGTACTTCTACACCTCAGAATCCTCAAATGCAACAAAAAAAAGTTCTTATTACTATTATCGAGTAGTCAATAATAAGGGAAATATTTAAAATGTATTTTTTTTGATTGAACGCAAGTTTCATTCATAATAATGTTAATATCTGTTGAACCGTTGATCCTACAACAAATTTGAATATACCGCTGAAAAGCTCATAAAAATTAAGATTAGGAAAACATACCCTCCAAGGTTCCCACCTCATTTTTTGGGTTAAAGGAATAACACAAATCATTTGAAATTTTAAACTGTCGAAATTTTAATACATTACAATGTTATTTGACAACAATTAATTTATATGGCAAGGGTGCAAATTTCACAAAAACTTTAAAATATAAGCTTTTGAACGGTGCACTCAATTGTTTCATTAAACTTTCTGGAGTGCCCAATATTCCACATTTCCACCTTGTGTGAGGAAAAAGGAAAACAAATTCTAATTGATAAATACAAAACCAGTAAAACGCGGTAAACTAATGTAAATTTTATTTTATGAAATTTAAAATAACTATGAACACATTTATTAGTACATTGTACATGTAGTTTTATTTTCCATTGATATCCTTATTTGTTTCTTATTTATATAATATTATTTGCATAGGTTTACCTAATGCACCCCTAATGCACAATCTACACCGACCGGTAATCGGAAAAAATCCCCGGAAATAAAACTCCCAGATAAAAAATCCACGGGAAAAAATCTCCAAAGCTATACTTACTTAACTGTTGTTTACAGCTGTTTAAAATAATAATTGATAATGTAAAAAAATGTAAAATTTGAAAGATAACTATTATAATATTATTTTTTAATTAGATGACGCAAAAAAATAAAAATAATTATGATAATAGTGAACAATAGTAAAAAAAAAAAAAAAAATCATATTGCGTATAAAATAAAAATATTATATAATATACAATAAAAAGTTCTCTTGCGTAAGTTATTACTCACAGCAGTCAAATATTCCCCAATGGTTATGTTACCTTAATTTTGTCTTTTGACTAATTCTTTTAAATGTGTGTTTACAGTTTTATTGTGGTTTCTTTTTGTTCTGCTCGGTGGTAGTTTTCAAAGCCTAATATTATTTTCATTATTTCTAATTCTTCGATATTTGTCATTAAAGCAGTATGCATCAAAATAATCTAATATAGATTCGTGAGATTTTTGGAAAAATTATTTATTTTAAATGCCATACTTTCTTCTATGAGGTGCAAAGAAGAAATGCAAGTACGTCAAGTGTAAACCATTCCACAATGTTTCCGAAATTCTTCATCCCTTTTGTACATTGTGGCAAGTACTTGTACTTTCCGGAACGTTGATTGATACAAATGATAGAAGCAGCCTCTTACATTTTACATGAACAGTATAAGCAAACTTTTCAAACTCTACAAAGCAAACTTTTAGGATTTTTTTTCAGGGGTTTTTTTTCCGGAGATTTTTTATCCGGGAATTTTTCCTAAATTCCATCGATCGTAATCAGTTGATGCGTTACCTACAATCAGGGCCATATTTAGGCACTGACAAAATAGACATTTGTCCTGGTTTAACCGGTGACTACACTGACTATGTTATGTATAATATATTACATATGGCCTAATTTTTTATTTTGTCCCGGACTATATATTTGATAAACCAGGCTCTACCTACTACAGTGAAACCTCCTTTAACGGACACCTCTCAATAGCGGAAACCTCCAAATAACGGACGGAATTTTGGGAACGGTGAAATGTGTACTCACTATATTTCCCCTCTTAATAGCGGACACCTCCAAATAGCGAACGACGTTTAAGCGACCGAGAGTGTCCGGTATTTAGAGGTTTCACTTTATTGGTAAAGTCAATATTCGCTAGTCGTATTGAATGATGGGCAAATTGATGGAACAAAACTGATGAATGGTGACTGATGACTGATGAGTTACGAGAATTCGGAAAATTGTATATATAAATTTAATGTACATAATATAAATTATATGCATAATATGAACAATGTATATTTAAGGTTGAAGGAGTTTGTTTGTACTATTATGTATACGAGTATACCCGATGTCGCGGTCTCTCGTCTATCACCAGTATTTAATTGAATACATGTCGTATTATCCAATGGTATTCTAATTTGGAGAAAAAATCTAAATCGTTTTGTTTTGACGATTTTATTAAATACGTATTGTAATTCCATTTCCATATTATACGATTAAAATTACGTATATTTTATTTATCAATCGTAGGTGGCTATATCTATCAACAATCGTAACCATCATGGGTGCAAATAGGGAATTTCAATAGGGGGGGGGGGGGAGCTTCAGTCCTACTAGTCATATTTTAATTTTTTCTTTACAACAATTACACGAATACGATAATAAATCCGGGGGGATGAATTCACATTGGGGGGGATTGCCCTCCCAAGCACCACCTTATTTGAGCCATAGTAATTATTTACTGTCTTACTGATAAATAATGGACGTCCGGACATAACAGGCAGTGGCGCCAATAAAAACTATACTTGGTGTCAGGGGCGAACGCAGGGGGGTAGGGGTTTAAACACCCCCCGAAATAGTAGGTACAAAAAATAAATTATCTGACCTACAAATGTATTAGTGTATTACTAATAACATTTCAAAAAAATTAAAATAAATTATTAGTTATCATAGGCGGTTTTACGGGTGCAGCCACTGCAGCCTTGGCTGCATTTGACATTTCAGCCGCCGCAAAAATTTTACCATGGGGTTATATAATAATTAGCAAATGGAAATAAAATATAACATTGTAACATGCAAATTACAATTTTCATCGGAAATTCTGCCAATGCCAAATTTGAAAAATGATCAATGTTAACTTTTAAGTGATATTGGCGGTAGGTACTCTCTAAGGTTTATAGATAATATAAACATTGCGTACTCTCACAGTAAATAAATATATATACTGCGTATCATGTAAGGTATAACGATTACTAATAATTACTATGCGTCTATGCTGCGATGCTGCGTACAATATTACTGACTATTGTTTACATGGTTTTTCCGTGATCGATAGTGTAACATGTTATCTACACAAGCGCTCGGACACATGGAATAGATAGAGGTGGTATTCTAATATGTTATGTCTTGTATAATATATAATAATAGGTATATTATATACGGTAATCTAGAAACCTAACCATGAGTAAAACCATGGGTCATTGATTATAGTTACTAATGTGTTTGTTGAACAAGAGAAAATAAACTCTGTGAATATTGATGATGTTATTGAAGAGTTCAAAACTTTAAATGATACGACACGTCGAATAGTTTTAAAATTTATTACTTGTTGGATTATTTTTTTTAGAATACTTAATGTTAAGTGTTAAAATTTAAGTTTTTTGACTCATAATATTAATATTTTTCTGTATTTTATTTTGTCTTGTATGAACAATTTTTTATAATTTATAACTAATAAAATAAAAAATCCCAAAAGGAAATTTATATGGAATACATTTATGATATGTTTGTGTGTGTGTGTAAATACAAATAATTCCAGTAGGTGGACATAATTGGTTGAATAGTTGGTGAGGGTGGCTAGCAAGTAGCATTACTCATAGTAAAGTGACCTGCAGAGTCTTGGCCGAAGGCCTTAGCAACCAATATAACTAATTATTAGTATTTCTTTTTTCTGTAAAAAAATTTTAATTTGTAGAAGTTTCAAGACTTCCCCCCTCCTTTAAATTTTAACATATGGCTGCACCTGAGATTCATTCCTGGAGCCACCTATGTTAGTTATTAAAAAGTTTCCCTTCTCTCGTGGTTTGTAAATTAATGGATACAGTAAAATCACCAATAAAATGTATGATAATGCAGTTTCGAAGTGAGTGTGACAGTATGTTATAACTTATTAATAACTGATCGACATCGAAGGCCGCCAATCCGATGATGTACGTAATGTAGACAGACGACGAGTGTAATTGCCGTCTACCACTACGTCCTACAACCAGTGGCGTGCCCAGAAAATTTCAATGGGGGGGGGAGATATATGTTATTCATTTTTTAGTAAAAGTGCATTTAAATTAATCATGGTTATCCAAACACAAAAATTGCTAAACATATGTACATTCATGCATATTGAGTATCATTCTACAATTAGAATTAATTTAAATAGCCATACACTATACACTATTGTTTAAATAAAATGACAACATTAAACTAAAAACATTTATAACCTTTATTAAAATAATTAATATACAAAAGAAAAATAATTCTTATATTAAAAATTTAAAAATCGAATTGATTCGTTTTTTGGATTAGCTAATTTTACTATTTTACTATAGCTTCAGGTGATTCAACATTTTATAACATAAAACAATAATAATTACATTGATTATTTATTTAATATAAATGCAAACATTAAACTTAACTTTTATATTTAAAAGTAATATCCATATCCATATATAAATGTTTATATATGTCTACGGTAATTCTAATAAGTTGAAGTTAACAAAAAAAATCCAATGGGGGGGATATAACCCCTAACCTCCCCCCCATGGGCACGCCACTGCCTACAACTAACCTACACTAACCTACAAATTGTAATAATTAGTTATTAATTATTATCTATATTATATTATTATGTAATATGTATATTATATATGTATTATGTATTTATGTATATAGTATAAGTGACTAAAATAAATTATAGAAAAGTGTAATACAGTATGAATAATATGATATTTATGAATACCTACTTTAAATTTTTTCAAACCCCCCCCCCAGAAATTTTTTCCTGCGTTCGCCCCTGCTTTGGTGTAACTAGTAAGGTAATTATAAGAAATAGATGAATGTCAAAATTGTATGTGGAGGAATCTAATACCTATCATAGGTAAAATTTTAGACTTTGGCGCGCTACTGATAAGGAGATTATAACTATATAATTAGTGTATAACGTGTTTTAAACTTAGGATTTTATCGACTCCGCCGGCTATCGAATCCACCAAATAATTGTTTATGTTGATTCCGCTGGATATTTTTTTTAAAATTAATTCCGCCAATTATTCATTAAACAATTAGCGATAAAAACATTTCAAAAAACAATTCAAACAATGTCGTCTAAAAAGAACAATTATATTTATTAAAATAATATAAATAAAATATCTTATAAGCCGTTATTTAGCACTCTTGTCTCACTTTTTTCCTCTTGTAGGCGGTTAGTTGTCTATTACTAAGCATGTTGTTAAGTAGTGTGAGTAATGTTTTACACTTTTAAAGGGGAATGGGGATTACATCGAGGAATTTAGATAGTAGTCCTTTTTGCCAAACTGTGTCGACAAAAGCTACAGCCGTTTTTAGTTTTTTATCGTAGCCGTTTTCGATTTGAGTGGTTAACGCTATGCCTTAGATGAATATCAACTGCTGATATACAATAATTGAATAATACAATATTGGTCTAAGGTCGATTTTATTCATAATACTATATAATAATAATTATTATTATTGAACGACGGTCGACAATATATTGACGCTTGTTGGTGGGTAAGGTAGGGTAGCTCGTTTAGGTTAGGTAATAAGCCGAATTGGAAGAAATATTGTTAAAATCAGTGCCTTCATTGGTTCTCGATGCCACATAAAAAAAAAGGTAATAAGCAGAACTCTAAAAAAAATATCTATGTTTCACTAAAAATGTATAAACACATAACATGAATTCAATATATTTTTTGCTACATAGCTATATTATGTCTGTGGTCCAATTGTCTACTATTGTTCTTATACAAATATAACTTCTTACACATTTATTTTTTGTATGCCTTTTTAAGTACCTATATAATTAAGTATTTTTTTTTGTATTAGAAATGTATAATTTTAAACGATAAAAATAAGTAAAAGTGATTAATTATATATTATTTTAAAAAAAGTATAAGAAATAAAATAAAATATTTTATTTTTATTTTACCTACGTGGATAAGTTATAGATTTGTACTTCTTGAACCCTTTCCCCTTTGAAAATATCCTGGTTAAACTATTACTCGGAACAACCGCTATAAATTTAGTTCTAGTTTCTATAATAACTTAACAAAACTTTTGATAGACACATCCACATAGAAAACAACTAAAAAAAAAAAATTGTCTTTATATCTTAGATAGACATTCATAATAGTTTTTCTTTTTAAATCTAAGATTTGAAAATTTAATACAAGGCTCCAAACATATTTTTTCATTAGTAGTATAATATTAGTATATTTCTGCAAATAGAGATGTGATTTGATACGCATTGAACGGGTGTTTTTATCAGCGCGCATATAATTATTTATATAAATTATAAAATGTAATCGCAATTTAACATTCGTAGAATTTCTTTCTTTATTAACTTTTTTCCTAATAATAACATAAATATTAAATATTTTCGTTGGTATCGGTTGATAAGAGACTAACGGGCAACGGGCATCTGCTGCCAACGGATATTAAACGGATATTATTCAATACAGCTACGATAGTATAAATATACCCAACACAATTATACAGTTGTTATTATTTAATATTTATCTGTTAAACACTACTGACTACTAAGCATTAAAAATATTTAGGCCAAAGAAAAAAATTAATATTGGTAACCAGTTCTTAAAAACAGTTAAACAGTATATTATAAAATAAATGATTGTTGCAGGTATACTGTTGTCTGCCATATGAAACAATATGGAGTAAATAACAGGTATAAGTTCATTAATTTTAAAATTGTATGAAAAGAATGAATCAAATTACTTAGGGGGATAAGTTTTCCGTAATTAAGGAGCAGTGTATGAGATTTTTATCAATAATAAGACATGTTTGATTTATAAATCTATAGTAATATTATTGTATTTAAAATAAACTTTAATTTCTTGGAAAATGTCTATATTTTGTCTATACTTATGTCTATAAGTTAATATGTTACCTACTTGAGATTAAATGTTTTGTTAAAACAAATTTCTAATTTCAAAGATAATATATGACATTTAAACATTGTTTTTTTTTCAAAAAATATACAAAGTATTTAGTGACAGAATCACTTATAATATTTTTATAAAGAATTATAATTATCATAATATAATTCAAAACTCAATTTTTTTTTTATGAAAAGTACGAATATACATGTTTTTTGGTTTTATACTTATGTTATAATAGCTTAAAAATATTACTATTTCACATCTATTTACACTTATAACAGTGAAATTTAAATATCATAATAATTCATAACCTTTAATGTTTGTAGAAGTAATGCTTACGCAGTTCCCACGGTCACAGGTCGATTAAAAAATGAAAAAAAAAACTTATGTATAGGAATTCTAGGAATGGCTATTGACTAGGTACCTAAAGACATTTACGATTGTAAAATTAGTATGTATAGTAATTACTGTAGGGCTAGGATTTTAAAGCATAATAAATAACAAAAAAAGCACAAAATTGTTGTAAAAAAGTAAAAATGAAGCATATTTATTTTTAGAAAAGCAATAAAAAAGCATGACTAAAAATTAACATTAATTAGTTATAATTTTATAAAACTGAATAAAAAAAATTGAAAAATTAATTTAAGTTAAAAAAACAGTTTACTACCAAGTATTTAGCAAGGTTTTCAGTACCTAGCAAAACTGACTCTTATTGTCCGATAAGATGTTTTTATACATAAAAAACGAACGCTCTACATCCACTGAAGTGATCGGTGCATATACTTCATGCAAGAGGTTTCGTTTAGATCAAACTCATGATAATTAATTTCGTTTGACGTAACTCCACACAATATATTATTTATGTCCAGTAATTGTTTCCAGCCTTTGTTTTTCAAAAGAACACGATAGTTTACCCAAAATTGCAGTTGCAATATCTCCATTGGATATAAATAATATACTATATTATAAATGATTATTGCAGGTTTTCACATTTCTTAATAATTAAATAAAATTTTTTTATTATTATTATGACATAAGAAACGTTTAAAAATTCCACAGCTAGAAAAACTGAAAAAAGCTATAAAAAAGCAAAAATAAATTCGTTTATTTGGAATCAGAATGACGTGAAACGAATTTATATATGAAAATTAGATTTATATCTAATATATATAAAAAGAAGCATTTGCTTTAAAATCCGAGCACTAGTAATTAGTAATATAGTAACAGATTTACTATTTACTATATATACCTATTCATAAATGGACAATAGGTTGGGTAAATCTTATTTGAACTACCAGTTTCAATTTCATTCGTCTCGTTTGTAAACACCGCAGTATTAAATGCGTGAATATGTTTTGTACAAAAACTCATACAAAAATAAAATTATACTTTACTTCATACAGTAGTGGCTTAGTATTATTTGTATAATATGAAACTCTAAAATATTAATTTGCAAATTGCTATTGTTAATAATGACCTCTTTAGGCCGTTTGCTTAGATTAGATCTTTTGTTCTAATTCTAATTAAAATAATGTGTGATTTATTAATTGTGCATTATTTATTAACTCACAAAAAAAAAAATATATATATATATATTACAAAATTATAAATTATTGTTATTGTAGTAAGAAAAATTATCTAATTATCTTTTTTCATATGCTCTGGATTGGAATAGACAAGATTTCAACATATTTATCTTGTAGAACCACAGTCTTCTCTTGTCTTCCTTTTTTAGAATATCTCTCTCCTGATATATTGTTAAATTGCATATTAGAATACTATGAAAACAAGTATTTTTTTTTAAAACAAAATAATTATTAAATTCCATTTAAATCTCAATATTTAAATTTAAAAAAATGTTCGTATAGATTAAAAAAACATGTTTACATGGAAGTATAGAACTGACAGCGCTAATATGATTCTTGTTCACTAAGTCCTAAAGACCACCCTACTGTATATTTAATGTAATAAACTATTATACATACAATAAATTATAGATTTAATTTATATATGTATATATTATATATGTGTTATGTATTATGTATATAATAACAGTGCCGGCGGTATGATTTGCGAGGCCCTGTGCAAATTATAAACGCGAGGCCTCGCACCTAAATCCAAATTATCATATTTCATTGGTAAATAAATAATTAAAATATTTTAATAATAAAACAGTTTTTTTTTTTTTAATTTGTATTAAATATTTTATATTTTTATCACTGTCAATAGTTATTATAACATAATGTATAACATAGTCAATACTTCTATAGGTTTTAGAATAAAAAATAAAAAAAAATACTAAAATTAAGCACATTAAAAAATATAAAACTAGGTAAAAAATATACAAATTAAAATATCCAATAAGGGTGATTAAATAATAATTGTTTAAATTATAAAATTTTTTTTCTGGCTTTCTGTGCTGCAAAAGTATCTAGAATATTGTCTAAACTTAAACTGTCCCCTATTTAATTTTCTATGGCGATTAATGCTAAACCAGCCAATTTCAATTGTGACAAACTATTTCTTAGAAAATTTTTTATTAATTTTAATTTTGAAAAGCTTCTGTTGAAGCTATCGGGATTGTTAATTAAATTCTTAGTTACTAACTTAAAATGAATTTAATTAATTAATTGTATGAATTGTTCGAAGTTTTCGCCATTATGTTCTAAACATGATTCCAGAGTCCAGTCATCTCAAAAATTCAGTAGAAATTGCCACCTTGATTTGATTACAACAGATTACAAAACAAAAATCATCACATACTCGAGATACTCAATGTAGTGACCAACAATATTAATAAATTATTATTTGTAAACAGATAAAGTAAATTAAACATATTTTATTTGACACTTATGTTATTATTTCTAGTGATTATAAATGAAAATTGCATTAAACACGTATTAAACACACTGCAGCGGTGGCGGTAAAATTCTTTTGTCTTGGCGGTGCCGCCACCGCTGCAGTGTGTGGCGACCTTAAATCCAAATTTTGACTTACTCTAACTTGGTCAATTTTGTAAATAGCAAAAAACTTTTGATACAAAAAATACTTTAAAAAAATAATAATCTAAAAAAAATGTTAAAAAAAAAGTAATCTAGCTGAATATGAAAAAAAAATGGTGTTTCCATTAAAAAAAAAAAATGTAAGTTGTATTGAGCATGCGCACATCAATAGTGTTTACTGTTTAGTACACCAATAATTATTTCTGTTTTTAAATTTAAATTTATAGTGTTCACCATTACTATCTTTTTTATGGTAAAATTACGGACAAAGGTTATAGTTGTTTTACTTATTATAGGCGGTATGTCAGTATTTCAGTAATAGTTAAAATAGTTAAATATTTTATTATTTTATAAAATAATAATATGTAAATATGCCTAATATACCAACTGTTAGCTATACCAATCCCAATCATTGAACATAATATTTTAACACAGGTTTAATATTTATAATTTATATACTTTATTATATAATATTATAATTTATAATTATATAAATAGTGTGTTAAATGTAAATTGTAAATTTTATTGAACATACTTGTATACAGGCAGTTATATCTTATATGTACAGAACATTACACAATGCAATATTTTATTTTCAAACTATTTTAACTATATATTGTGATCACTTGTAAATATATAATATACATAAGTTATTTATATAACATAATTATATATTTTATGTACACATTTGGACAGCAATTTTGTTTATATTAGTCAGTCGATGATAAAATGAATACATCGTCAAGTTGCTCATTTTCATAACTTTCTATTATTACACAAAATCAGTGAAACTATATCATTTCCCTATTCTGTGTTATTACTGTAGCTTGTAGCCTGTAGGTATTAAATATATTTAGTATTTAATACTCACTAAATATATAAATTAATTTTTTACGGCCTAATTTAGATAGCTCATGAATACTACTTTGTACTTAATATAATTCGATTTAATTATATAAAAATTAAAAATATAAAATTAACTTAAAATATACGGATATAATATGATACATCAAAACCGTCATATTATTATAGATGTCTTATTCATTAAACTTAAACCTCGGAGAACAGTATACAATATATATATATATATTATTTTTCATATAGAGTATAGACATATTATATAGTCAATACTCGAACATTAAACTTTTAAAAAAAATACTATAAAATATTTTGTTTTGATATCAGAGTAAAAAAAAAAAAAATAACATAAGATTAGTTTAGGCTTTTATTTAATCAGATATCACTAATCAGAGGTCAGGATATCCTATTAGCAGTGATATTGAATCTATGATATTTCCGCAAATAACGGTAATTTTACTATCATAATTGAATTGATTTTTAATGATAGTAAATAAAACTGTATATAAGCACAGACTTCTATACTTACTATACTTCTATACTTCTATACTTATTATAGAAGTCTGTGTATATAAGTAATAAAATATATATACTATGCACTACAACTTGACGAAATAAAAAAACAGGAGAAGTAAGGTAAAAGATTTTTTATATCGTGGAGCGGTTTTTTGATTTAATTTTTCATCCAAATAAAATAATTAAAAAAATTAAATTTGAAAAAATCAACATTTGTCAATAAAACATATTGAATTAATTTCTAAACTTAAAACTATTTAAATTTTACTGAAGATATAAATAAAAAACAATAACTAAAAAATCAAGGGACCAGTTTTTAAATCTATGTTCGATATACCATAAACATGTATATTGTATATACGTACATTATGTATATACGTCGAGGACCTCCAAACTTCTCTAGACTATGGATATAATAACTTCTAGGGACCAAAAATATTAAATTATTATATTAAAAAAAAAATAATGTCTTAAATCGTATATTCCTATACTATTTTTTTAGAACTTTTAGTACAATTATAATAATAGACTTGAAATTTACATTATTGTATATAGGATAATATATTATAACTTATAAATAGCATAAATTAACATTATCATAATATTCATACGTAATATAATAATATATTATATTTTAGCGTACCATAAACGTTAATAATGTGGGAAGTTTCTAAAAAGCAAATTGTGCCGAGGTACTGTTGTAGTGCTGTCTGTTGTGGGTGTAGCAAAGGAGTTCTGGAGTCCTGCCTCGTATAATTTCGGCAGGTGTGTTTGTGTGTGTGTGTGTGTGACGGTCTTCGTAGCGGATAGGCTACGTTATTTTGTGTTTGTTTTGAATGCAATAAAAGTATTTCCCACCATAAATTGTATTCAACTTTTCTTGCAATTTCTTGACATTCGGTCTTCGAAAACTAAGGGATACTGTCGAATACTGATTACTGGGTTATAGTTTTATAAATATCATTGAGTCAACGAAGGTCGAAGTCTTATTATAGGACGTAAAACGATATAAACATATATCAATATATCATTGTCCTCACCTCAAGTTAATAGTTCTAGCCTAATTTTATTTCGGTCTTCAGAATTTCAGATAGTCATTAACTCGCGTTCCCTGGTAAAAGACGTTGGTTTTAGCGCGTGCCTGTCGTCATTATTTAAATATTAATGATGCAATTTAATTTAATTTGACAAATTACTGGTGAGTAATACTATAATAATATGATATTTGCAGTTTTCATCTCCCTTCCATGGCCCCAGTGTAGCGTCACTGCTGTTGTATAATTGTGTATATTCCAAAAGTTTGGGGAAAAATCGATGTAATTTGTATTTAAAAAATATAAACTGATTTGAATGGCACCGAAAAATTTTAATTTCTTAATATTTTTTTTCGTGTGGGGGAGAGGGTTAAAATTTCTCCTTGGGATTTAAATGATGACAAAAATACACTCAAAGAAGTAACAATAATAAGTAATATTATACATTACACCCGTTGTCCATAATAATATTATATTTTGTATTAAACACTAGAAATTCATGCTTAAGCAGTCAAGCGTTTCCCTTGGCGGCCATTAGCAAGGCATTTCGGTTCAACAACGAAAAAAAAGGAACACATCTAACATAATATTTTACAATCTTTATAAAATTATATTATTTATATTTTAATTATACAGTCTCAAAAAATATGTCTTGTCAATTTCAAACGTTTTAGTTGTTTTTGATTATTGCTTATCGAATTAATATCATTCATCAGTAAATATAAATGAGTTTGTAATTTTGTATACATTCATATATTTTATTTTATCATTTTAGATTCTGAGCAGAGCGATGGATGTATTGATTAATGTTGTGGGTGTATTTTTTGTGTTGCTATGATTAATTATTTTTATACATTATTTACTATTGTTAATACCTAGTTTGAATAAATACAATTAAAATGTGTTATCGATTATATACAATATGGTATGAATTATATTCTAGTGATAAGTGATAACCAAGAAACTTGGTTATTAAATGAAAATTCTCGGTAACCATCAATAGCTCACCTGGAATTATTTATCAGATCGTCGACTGTTAAACTTCGCAGAAAAAGGTCTAGAAATAACATATACCTGAAGATTGAAAGGCGGGTCGCCGGTGAACAGGCAGTAGGCACGCTGTGCTTATATTGAACCTCTCAAATAAGTACCCAACTCATGGTTATTACTTATTAGTTTATTACAGTCAATTTTTTTCACAATTGTCGAGACTTACTCACGTACTACCTACTTATCATAAAAAATATTTACTTCTTTCTATAAGGTTGTATTCCGGTGTTCAAAAAAGATAGGTTATATTTGTATTTTGTCATAGGGAACACTTACATACAGACATACATTATTACAGTTTCTAAGGTCAAATTTTGAGATGAATTTATCGAATATAGTCAATACGTTTTGAGTTTAATTTTTACTTTTAATCTTGAACGAGTTTGGTATTAGTTGTTACTTGTTAGATCCAAAATACTGAAGATCTTCAAATATTTTATAAATTTTAAAATATTAAATATTAAATTTTAAATATTTTTATATTATTATAGTTTACCTAAGATAAGATCGGATATTTGGATCGCCTTCTAAAGATACGGAGTATAATAAAATTACAAATATAAAAGTCAGCGTGTAGTTAGACGAGTAAATCACATTAAATTCTATCGAACCATAATTGATTATTGATTGATATTGATGTATGATAAGATCAGTGAAATAATGAATTTGAGAAAAATGATCATGCTTAGTATAAAACATAGAGACTATATATATATATATAGTACGCGAGTACACCAAGTGCCTACAATATCAGTGTGCCACAATGGAAAACGTTGAACTTCTGTATTTTATTCTTCTATTTATACATAAAATAAATTTGTAAAGTTTTATATGTTTGAGGTTTTTAATAATTGCAGATACATATTATATACAATAGTATGTCATTATAATATTATATATAGCCATATAGGTTACCTAGGTATATATTTGTGATCATAATAATATGTACGTTATAACTTAATATGTACGATAATCGTTAATTCTTACAATGAAAAAAAATTAAAAAAAAATATTTTGCATACAACATAATACGCTTAAGTCGTCGAATAATGAAATATAATCATATTCTTACGACTGCAGCATTCAGAAATTAAGGATTTTTTTAATTGTTATCTGAATGGTGAATGCACACGGTGCACTGCAGGAACATAAAATGACAATGAATAAGTGAACAAATTTATAGAATTAAAAAAAATATGCGTTTTGAAATATGCTATTTCTATAACAATATAAAATAGATTTAATTTAATTTTCATAATATTTTCAGTGAACAATATGATCGTTTTCCTAAACGATTGACGAGTATCTACTGAAATATTATTCTTATTTGTAAATAGTTGTACAGTTATGTAAATATATTATTTGTTCAGATTCGTGCGATTAAATTTTAGATTCTGAGCGGAGCGAGGAATGTATTGATTTTATCATGATGTGTATTTTTTTTTGTGTCTGTCATCACGTTTTGTAGAGATAAAAATGCTTCGATTTTCGACTTCAGCACCTTGTTAGATCAGAAAGTGAATCTAGTTGGTAGTTTTGGAGTGAAAAGTTAAAAATTCTCAATATTTTTCTAAATAATCGGGATAAACAAACTAAAAATTTAGGGAAAATGGGAAATTTTACTCACAATCAGTTTTCGACAAAATCGATTTTGGTTTTTGATGTAACTTTAAAACAAATGAGTATAGATACATGAAATTTTCTCCGAATGTGTATATAAATATATTCTATCCACCATGCAATTTTTAAAAAAAATCGACTTTAGTTGAACTATTTATAGGCATATGCAATTTTCGATCATTATTAGTTTTTTTAAAATTAATATCGTTAAAAATGTATTTGTTGGGTAGAAAAGCTTGAAAATTTAATACAAGGCTCCTAACATATTGTTACAATAGCAGTTGAAAAATAAAATAAATTCATAGTCACAACTTATTTTTATAAGCATTCAAAGTTAGAATTTTGACAAAATACTTAAAAATAACAAAAATTCGCAAATTATTTTAAGCTAGAAATTCATAAAAAATTTTCTTTTTAAATCTAAGATTTATAAATTTTTAATAATCTATAATATATTCTAGTCAGATAAACCGTCTCCGCTCAGAATCGTTTTTCGTATCCAATGATATGATATCATTGGATTCGGTGCAAACTATTTGCACTCATCATACCTTTTTTATAACTCATTTGCGCCCGAAATATTTTTAATAAATTTAATTCCACCCATTACAGCAGTCAGCAACCTACTTGGCCACTTGTAACCTACTGTATAGCAGAGCGATATCCAATTTCCCGCTTTTTTTATTTGAAAACATTTAAGCATTTATAATTCACAATATTATTAAATGTGTAACTAAATAAATCGTATAGGTACCTATTTATTACCTACATAGGTATAAACAATAAACATGATATTGTTGTTAATTGCGTGTCGATAAGTCATACCTATATGGCCAATATATATAACACAAATGTCAGATAAATGATTAAATGTATTAATGTATTATGTATTATTACATAATATTATCACTATAGTATTTCTTTAGGCACTATAATCCGGTTGCATTGTTTTCGTGATCTACAAGAGACAACTGCTGAACTGCTAACGTTAAAAGCGGCGTAATAATAAACAATAATATTGACTTATAATTGTTGTCGTTCTTGAGTTTATTTGAAAAGGGTCGTGGGAGCAAAATCGTTCAGCCGTTTACGATTGAAGAGAAATTGAGGATACCTTCTGCACAGACGACAGACGCACAGTAATCGAATGGTTGGCAGACAGGGGAGTGGGGACGGCGTTTAATTTATGCCGGGCACTCGTTTGGTCTATTCAGCCGTTTCGACCGCCATACGTTATTTTAATTCAAATTTGTCTCATACGCACTATAATAATATGCGACCTGCAACACGTAAATGCCGTGGTATGCGTTATTTTATTTATGGTCTCAAAACGATAAACCCGCCTCGCGCGCTTTGCATTACAATAATTATTTTTATAATAGCATAATACATAACATTAAATAATTATGTATATAGTATACGGGTCTCTGCAATCTTGCTACTTTGAGAACCAATACGGCAAAGATTCTCTACGCGCGTAAATATAATTATATTGTGAGCTCGAACAAACGCAATTGATTTAATAGTACTCGGGATGCTGATGAACACTCTGATATTTTTATGGCTTTTATACTGCGGTTTAGAATATTTATGTATCTACCTACAATCTACATAGGTGGTACGCACTGACACGCGATCCTATATTATATTATATTATTTTTATTATTATTACTATTTTTATTTTTATTACTATTATTTATTATCTATATTATCCTATCCTATAATATTGTGGAATGTGGAAAACTGACGGAAATAGCAAATTATTGTAAAAAACTAAAAACGTTGATCTCGATATTCCTCAATAATAATGATAATAATAATAATGATATTATTATCAGCACACATTTATTAATTTACATTATGCGTCTATATTTAATTTATACGACGAAGTGTTGTGCGGGAATAACCCGGCGTAAAATTACACCAAGAAAATTGTTTGAAATTTAAACAAATCGCATTTCATGCTATCGCAGTAATGTATAATTTCCAACAAGACAGTGTTGAAGTTTAGGTACCCACTAATAAAATTAGATACAACAATATCTTTGATTTTTAGTTTTTAATATTATGGAATCCAAATCCTCCTTTTTGCGTATACATAATACCAGAAATTCGGTGAATACCATAGTAGCTTTCTACTAATAAAAGTAACTTGGTTGCTATAGTCACGAGTTACGTTACTACTTAAATTTTCGAATTGTGAAAGGCCGTTAACGACACAACCATTTTAAAACTATCACAATAGGATCAGGATGCAATTCGTGTCGGGTTGTGTGTGGTCGTACCAGTCTACCCTCCCAGGGAGGGGGCGCCGGCTATTAAACAATGCGAAGGATGAAAATACAAACGAATTTTGCAAAAATGCAAAATATTATGTTCTGCACACATCGGACTAGATATTGTTATTGGATCTGTTTTTCTACGAATTATGATTTCGTACGAATACTCTTCTCAGTCGACCGGCCAATATCCATTCAGTATTTTACACAATAGTCAACTACCAAGTATAAGTGCCCTACGACTACGAGTAACGACTAACAAGGCGGTCAACCGGTCGTCGTAACTCTGGACGATCTACACTTCTACAGTCTAGTCTACACTACTACAGAGCTACAGTATACACAGTACACACTACGCACTATGGCTATACAATCCACAGAGTAATGATACAATCACATGAATCACAGAAAACGCGTTTGGATTATTTGGAATTGGAATTTTTTTTTTCTTTCTTTTCTCATCGAGTTTCGGCCGAGCATGTTGTTGTGTACATTTTTGATCGTTCGGCTCTGTTCGTGTCCGGTTGCCGCCGCCGTCGTAGCCACCGCCGCATCCGCAGCCTCCCATTGGCCGACCGGCCGGCTGTTACCTTGTTCCCGCCCGTCCGCCTGTCCACCCCACCACGCGCGCTAACGGCACGGTACACATGTTCTCCGGTTCCCGTCAGCCGAGACCGAGTTTCGAATCCTAACCGACAATCCGGTCCGGCATTCCTAGTGAGTAGTGATAAAATTCGGTTTGTTGCCGCGGAAGAATTGTCGTCTCGTCCAGCAGTATTATCGACTTAACGACGCATCATGTGCCGCCGCCGCTGCGATCCCACGCCAGAAGGACGTAAATCGTCGGCGTGACCCACCGAAAACCGTCGTGTATATTACGCGAGTGAAAACTTCGTCAGAGGGACGTTTCGCGTCTCATCGACCATCTTAGAACTCGCCTGACGACCGGAACAGGTAAAGTTATGATAACTAATATACAACGACGACTAATTATTGTTTAATCGGTGCTCATGCCGTAGTAGTTAGTTAATGGGCAATAACGATGCACACAAAACGTACCGCTGCTAATTAGCGTAATTGAGCGTCGTTAGGGGTGCTCGATAGTCGTGCGTTTGACCTTCGCCGTCCATTTGTCGCGAAATCAACAATTAACAATAATTACACTAGCCTGTGTGCGTATTGTCACGTTTAAATGTGTACGACGTTAAGTCTGCGATGATAGCCCACCTTGGGGGTTTGTAGTTGTTTTTCGCGCTGGACAAAACCAATTAATGTTGGAATATTGGAAACGGTCGAGCGCGCCAAATCTGAGGACACTGTTCTCCAAATAAGTGGGTCGCGAACATGCTCGAACAGGGATGCTGTCGCGCTTGAGATTTTGCGGATCTTACCGCAGACTCTTTGGTTTTCACATCCGTTAGGGTTTGACAGCAATTTCATAGTACCTACCTACCTACTTACGACTAGTGGATTAATACTTTGATATCCAAAATCATAATTATTATTATTAAACACATCCTACAAGGTTTCGGCTCGTCGATCGCCGTTCGATTTCTGCTCGACGCGTCCGTTACGATGATAATGGTACTTACCTTTGTCCGTGTACTTGCCGCCAAATTTTTTTCATCGCGTTTTTGCGGTGACGATTTTCTCACCGATCGTTCATATTCGTTTTTTGATGCTGCAAAAGCGATCGGATTTGTGGTTTACAAAATATTATTCTTTTTTCTCTTACCTATTTTTAAATAATAAATAATCTCGTTTTCTGGCATTCTATATTAGGTCATAACTTAACTTAGATATGGGTTTCTTGGACGAAATGTACCTAATTATAATTAATGTAGCATAATTATTCATAACCAAACATTAATTACCTATTATTTTTTTAAACCTACCTAATGTTTATAAGAATACAGTTTTTTAATCCAGTAATTAATTGCTATTTATGTAATGTAATTTAATGGTAGGTACCTAAATATTCGTTTTAAAAATATTTTTATTAAATTACCTACTTAATATTTTGACATGTTTTTCTTCATGCCACACTATTTATTGTTATTTTGTTAATTTTAACATAATTTACATTTTAATATATAAAATATAATCTCGTAACTAATTCAATTGTATGTTTACCTACATATGAACTCAAAGTCATTTAATAATAACCATTTATTTTTTGTTCGAGTAGGTGCCAATAATTTGAACACATTAGTATTATCATTATTTCTATTTTTTCCTTCTCTAGACATTAGGACAATGTAAATTAACGTATTTTTCGGTACAACTAACAACCATTGATGTTCCTTATAGTTCAGGTGATAATAATTTGACCCTAATGTTAGGCTTATATAGTTGTACACCAAGATTTGAATGAATACCACTTAATTATTCTTAACTGATTGAATGAGTTGAGTTTAATTTGTATTTTGAATTTTATTTCAAAGAATAAGATAAAATGTTAATAACAATATTCTAGCTACACATATCGGTATGATTGTAATGAATTGATGATAACATTAGGTTACCTTTTATTTTATTATGTAACTATTTTAGTAAATATATAAAATAAATTTCTTTAGTATTTTTAATTCCTAATTTTTGTATATTGTTTTTGATTTGTTCTTTTTTAATAGATACATAGGTAGGTATGATACATTAACATTAACCTAAGTGGAAATAGACTAAGGTCAAATTATGATTGTTGAATACACAAATTTCATTGGCATTTATTTAAATTGATTGAAGTACCTGTTTAACTTAGACAGTACAAATTTATTCATTAATTATTTAACTTTTTAGCAAACTTTAAAAATATGGGTTTTGTAAATACCTTTAGACGTTGTTAATTATGAAAAATAAAGAGTAAAAGGTACAAATAAGACAGCTAATTATAAGTAATCAGAATATTAAGCATTATCGCAGTTACATTTTAGTTGAATTAATTATTTACCTGAGCCCTAAATAATGTATTTAGTGTTTCGATTTCACATGTATCTAATTATTTTGTATATTTAAGCACATACCTTTATTTTTTTAATTCTAATTAAAATTTTTTCTAGATAATCAAAAAGGAAACAATGGCAGACATATCTCTAAAAGAATCTCCTTATTACAATAAATCATTAGTAATTACTTCAACACCTTACAAAAGCATAGATGACAGTGGTTACAATACTCCAAGTTATAATGTTTCCTCTAACCTAAGTCAGATATCTGAAGTGTCTATTTCATTTGATCACACACCATCAGATATTGATTCACTTCAACTATCTTCACCAACCCTAGACAAAAACCATCGTAAATTAGAAGATATTACCAATACAGTCGAGTCTCCTACAAAAAAATTTAAATTGTGCTCTGACGCACAATTTAGTGTTCGCTTAAATGATAGTTCAAACAATGATGACAGTCAGTTCTTAAAAAGAAAAAACTACATTTTACCAAAAAATGTAAACTATGAACGTAACTCTATAGAAGGCCGTGAAAAAGTTGATATAATGTATTTTCTATCGGAGCGTTATCATTTTCAACCAGTCATAGAAAAAATATTATCTTTTTTATCCGGTAGTGATATTCTGTCCATGTCTATGGTATCTAAAATTTGGTCTACTGCTGTTGAAAATTCCCCAATTGCTCAAAAAAAAAAACAAAAGTATTTTAAATTATCCAAAGAAAATCGATGTGGACATGTTGGCCGAGACCGTTCAGCATTTAATAACAAAGGATGTCTAGCAAACATTAGCAATGTTATGTGTTCTCCGTCAAAAAAAGAATTACCTCAAAGAAGTCCACCTGTAAGTCCGAGCAAATATAGGTTCCATGTATTTCAAAAAGTAAGTTAAATTGTATTTATATTTGTAGTTGATCATAGTTCAATTGACCAACAATATTTATGAGTTTATGAATGTTAACTTCGTTTAAAGATTAATTTTGTAATTTGAAAAATTATTAGATTGGTCTGTTCTATATTGACACTTATATTTATTTAAATTAAGTTTTTTTCAAAAATAATAAATTATATATAGATAATGTAATATTGACTTTGAACATTTTTAATTTAGGAAGCCAAAAAATTAAGTTCAGATCAGCAATTGGTGCCATGTCCACGGTGTTCAAGACCAGCATCATGGTCACCCTCCCAATCAACTCGAGCTGAATGTAAAGGTTTTCATTGTAAATTTATCTTTTGCACTGAGTGTAAGTGTGAATATTCTAACACATTTGATCACAAATGTTTATCTATACCAATTTTATCAATGTCATCATATAACTGTCGTCCAATGGTATATAATTTAAGCAGAAGGAAACGTAACTTGCGAAGATTGTAAGTAAATGTAAATTTTATCAAAACATTTTACCTCTCAACGTAGTGTCTTAAAATGTTACCTAAACATTAGGAGTTGTATGCCTTTTATTAAAAATGTATTAGTATCAGTATGAAAATCATAATTTTTTTTTATGTTGTTGTTATTAATATAATAAATTTTTTTTTTTAATGTCCTGACCAATTCGGTTTTTAGATAGTTACTTGTTTATAATTATAATTTTTTTTTTTTTGAATTTTAATTATGTAACTTTAATTTATTTCACATAATTATTATTTTTCAAGTCGATAATTGAAATTATTTGCTCAAAATATTAATATATACAGAAAAAAAAAGGAAATGATTACATATAAGATTTATAATTAAATTTTCAATCGACTGAACTTAAAAAGTAATGTTACCAATGGCTTATTGTCATAACATGTATCTGTATACTATTATAAGAAAATAGTGTTAGTTGAAAACTCATGTACAAATCGAAGAAGCTTAGCTCTCTAATTATTTTTTAAGTACTTTGTTTTTATATTTTTAAATATACAATTAACAGTTCTACTTAATTTTTGTATCTTTTTTATTTTGAATTAGGTTTTTATATTTACGTAAAGTGATTTTTTAATAATAATTAATGTATTGTAATATAATTTAATTTGTGTTCCCATATTTTACAACTTTACGGGTACAATTTTTTGATTTTCATGACTTAATTTTACACTTGAATCTCATTTAATTTAATTTTGTATTATTAATCACTTTGTTTATTTGCCATATGGTTTTTACTAACCTGAATTATTTCATTATGAATTGAATACCTTTTATATTTTATAAATATGTACTTGATGAAACATTCCTCTGCTCAATTTTTTTTATACTGTCAATCTTTTGTATACCTAGTTCTTAATAGTTAAGTAATACAAACAATTGTATGTACTTATAGTTTGATTTACTTAAATTTATTTTTATAAAATAAGAAAATTGTACATACATAAAAAAATATTAAATTAATTTGAAATAAAAATTAATTGATATTTTATTGTTTACTACTTATTATTTTTATTCTAAATGCTATTATTTATAAAATAATTGTATTCACTGCCACTACAATTATTTTTGGAAATAAATATGTTATTTTATTTATAACATGTTTCATCTTAAATTGAAAATATTATTTAGCACACCTTAGTAATATTATTTGGATTTTAGTATGGGTAGAAATAACATTAAGCAGGAACTTGAAATCTAATGATCTGTAAATTTAAGTTGTAATCAAAATAATTTAAGTTTGTCTTTGGTTGATTTAGTAATTAATAGAACATAATATTTAAAAAAGTAAAAAATCTCCTCAATAATCAAAAAAGTAAAAAAAAAAATTTTTATAATCTTTTTATTTATTTACAATTAAATTATTTTATTTTCCTAATTTAAAATTCTATATATAATAAATAGTATCCATCAACAGACTTTTTAGCACATAATTAATAAATATGTTTACATTAATAGTTGTATATAACATGATAATGCTGGTAAAAATGTATGTCAATAATTTATACGCAAACATACTTGCACATACGTATTAGCGTGTGTTTGTGTGTATGTATATTTAAATCCATATTATGGCCCATGGCCGTATGTTGTTTGATTATTCTCTAAATGTAAAAGCAACCTACTTTTAATCACATCACTTTAGTTTGATCGTTGTAATGAGCAAATGTTTCAGAATAAATGTTTTGTCATCCAACCTATTTGATCTGATCGTGGCTGTAGTTTGTACTCCGTTAAATTGTTATTTCACATTGCTTCACAATTCTGCTCACCTTGTATATCCTAGTAGGTATTTAGGTATCTGGTATGTGTAGCGAGGTATGGACATGATAACAGACATCCTAATAATAACACAATTTGCATATTAATTTAACAGTTTAAATAAAGTAGTAAATGAATAGATGTTGCTTATTGTAATATTGAATTATTGTTTTGTACATGCCACCTACTGTGCTATTCATTTTGTCTATTAAATTGTTTTTTAATTGAACATGTGGCAAGCACAAATAAAACTACTATACAGTATTCAATAATTAATATAACTATTAAGTAACAGTCAAATACAGTAAGTTCCAGAACTGTAGCCGATTGTTCAGTAAATGATTTATTGATTGATTTATTTGTTTCATATTATTCTATGCTATTTATTTATCTCTTGGATCGAACATTAAACTGTATTTTTAAATAATTAATAATAACTTAATTGTGTGGGACTGGAACAGGCTGTGTATGGGAATGATATTCTAATTTTTAAGACAAAACTGAATTCGTTTATCATTTTTTATACAATAATATTGAAAGTTACAGTTTTCAGTTAAATATATTTGTTTTTTAAATCAAATAAAAATTATTTTATTCTTATATTTTAGTCAGAACTTACAAAAAATGTTAATTTGGTTTTTTTTAAAGCTATTTGTATGTATAATGTTTAATGAAATTGATCAAATTTCTTATCTAGCTATTTATTAAATATTGCTGAAAAGATAAAATAAAATTGAACTGTCATTTAAAAAAAAAAAAAAAATGGTATGTAGGTATCTAA
The DNA here is from genome assembly GCF_037042655.1 of Diuraphis noxia. NCBI lineage: Eukaryota > Metazoa > Arthropoda > Insecta > Hemiptera > Aphididae > Diuraphis > Diuraphis noxia. The sequence goes on along the minus strand of NW_028301712.1, from coordinate 17,268,698 downwards.
TATTGTTTCAAAAGATTATGAGAGTTTGTAAAATATTAACATTTTAATTAGTAGTATTGTAATTAAAATTGTTTCTCATCTATTTTGTCATAATATTTTCTATAAAAGTATTTATATAAGGTACTAAAATTAACCCACTCACCAATAAATAGAAGATTGCTGTAGGTGAATATACAGTGATAGTTACAGATGACCGTCACCTTAGAATCTAGATCATTGTCACTCTTAGAAATAGTAAAAATGAAAATATTATTATTTTTTCTTTTTGTGTTAAGTTATTAAAAAGCAGGTATAGCGGTTAGTATAGCATTAGTCGTAAGATCAAGCCCTGTGTTGTATTGACTGGCATGTATGGAACTATAGCAGGCACCCAATAATATTTTATAGATATTAGAGAAACATACGATGCAGTGAACCCATTGTATAGCCACGCACTCCAACTAATTCGTGAACCGGCATCAATACGTGATTCAATTTCTTGACATAAGATCTTTCGATCATGCGAACGGCCTGATCTGAGATCACATATCATACGTTTTTTGCACTCTGCATCACATGCAGGTCTTGTTGGAGAGTTTTTCCAGTAATGCCTGTGAAAATCATTAACAAATTTTATATTTCACTTTATGATTATTTATTTCAGTGTAATGTTACTTGTAATATAGATCAAATAAAGTTTGATCTTCAGCTAAATTATTAACAAACACATCCCAGTCCTCGGGCCTCAATGAAGGTAGACTATAAGCCGTTTGTGTAGAATATAATTTTTGCCAGATCGGATAGTCATATAAATTAGCTTCTTTCAAATTCATTACCCATGTTTCATGGTCTAGCACTGCCTGCAGATAGATAAGTAAATATTATGTTCACTTAGCACTTGTTAGTTGGATAATTTAAATTTTATTACTCTAGTTGAATGCTCTCTATCACCATCTACATAATATATTCTGTAACCTGGATTGAGATCATAGTATGGAGTGACAGAAGGACCAACATATGCTATGCTTACTGGTCTACCAAGATCTTGCGTATCATAGAACAGTTCGAATTCATCAAAATGGGTATGACCAAAAAATTGAGCTGCAATTGTGCTTTCGTACCTATTGAAATAAATATTTAGTGTGTAATTTAGTTTAATTTTTAATGTAATAATTATATTTTGATATTTATAAGCAAATTGTTTATAATCTTTTGGTTTTGGTAGGTTAATTTTAATTTGAAATTGTACACAATGTTATTTAAATTATAAGCATTTCTTATGAATGTTGAATGGGTAGATCATACAATTTAATGGATCTTTTTATGTTACTTATATTTTAGTATTATTAGTGCTTAATGGGTAGGTAAATTCCAATTCCAATATAAGTAGGTATACCAGAAAAGGTAGATATAGCCATTAGCCAAGTAGGTATTATTTTTTTTTAATCTATAACAATTAAAAAAATATTTTCATATGTACAGTCATTTATCAATAGACATTTGTACTTTCAACACGTAAATTGTTCTTAATTTATAAAGTTATTACTAATAATTAAGTAAGTAGACAGGTACTAGGTAGTAGGTACATTGGAAACAAAATAATACTATAATAGTTATAGTTGGTATGGATTTTGAAGGCAATTGTTTTATTAAACCTATTGTTTCAAAATGAAGCAGAGCCAACTATAAATTTAATTTCTACTTCCTATTTAAAAGTAAATATACTTTTAATTCTTTTTCGGTTTTTTATTTACCTACTTTATATTATAAACTGTAATGCATAATTATAATATAAATGTTAAGGTATAGCATATTGCCTAAATCCGACCCCTTAAAAATAGTTCTTTCAATGTGTTCCCAAGACATGGATCAATCGATATTATCCTGTTAATCTTTGATTAAATTTTAGATTTATCGATAAAAGTAGGTACCTTTCAGTCATTTCTGGTCGACCTTTCGCCATACGTCATTTTTTTGGATTTTAGAGCTTTATTTTAATTTTTAGGTGCACTTCTTTAGTTTTTTTTTTCTGAATTGAAATGGTAATCGGTAAAAAAGTCCATTTTGAAAAAAAATGAACAAAATGTCCAGATTCATTTTTTTTAATGTCGGACAAAAAGCCTAAGCACATTTTTACTGTCAGACAAAAAGTCCGAAAATATAATTAAAATATTTTATTACATTTTCATTTTCATTCAGACAAAATAAGCCATTGTATCCACCTTAAACATGGAATGTACACGAGACTACATTACACTCCAGACACCGTACAAATAATATTTGTGAACGCTGGAACAATAGGTTTGCGCATTTAATCGGGCATAGTCGTCCAACATTTTGGAAGCTTATTATTAAATTTCGAGAAAAGTGGGATTCGATAAAGCAAAAATAGCATTAAATGGCATGGGATCCGTAAGAAAATTCACGGATCAGAAAAAAATATGAAATTTCAATATTTATGTGAAAAAATTAGTAATATTGTAATAATGAATTGACAGTAGAAGTGTTTTTAAATCGTATAGGCCACTGTTTAATAAAACGTAATTTATATCAAATGTAGGTAATAGGTATTGACAATTTTTTAAAACATGTTTGTTTTGACTTAAGTAATTTAAATTATTGATATTACTGTAAAAATGGTCGATATTTGTATTGAATTAATTGTTTTGTGTAGTATGAAATACCTATATATAATATAATTATAAATGAAAATGTAATAAAATATTTTAATTATATTTTCGGACTTTTTGTCTGACAATAAAATGTGCTTGGACTTTTTGTCAGACATTAAAAAAAATGAATCAGGACTTTTTGTTCATTTTTTTTCAAAAAGGACTTTTTGTCCCCAGACTTCCATCCGGGATTCAATGAAATCTAATGGTTGAAATGTAATGTTTTTTTAAAAAATTTTTTGTAAAATTTGTAGAACTTGATTGCTTTAAATTAAGTTCTTTTCATTTGTTTTTTTATTGTTTAAAAATTCGTGCTTTAGATACAATAGTTAACACTTTAATAGTGTAATACTAGTTTATAGTTATCCAATAGTTAAATAGTTCATTTTAGATGGGCGTCGTAAATGTTTCGCCGGCCAATAAAATTATATAAAACTCACCTGGAGATAATAGCATAATAGTTTCGACTCCAGACTTTCAAACAATCCGGATGCCCAGGCGGTATGTGTCCTAAAACGTGGACCTTTTCACCGTTAAATTCAGCATTCTGCAGCTCGTAAATGAACCATTGGAGTTCTTTGACTGGATCAGTACTATTCATTAATAGCCACCAATTTTTGTTGTTGCAATAGTTCATGTTCAACGATATGATGCGAAACCCTGGCCGGACCAATACACTGTAGAACGCTCCACGTTTGATGGTCCTGCTGACGGAGCCCGGTAGCCAACGTCGCCATTGTGTGTCCAATTCGCTGTACAGCCAGTCGATGGCATATTCTGGTTTGTTTACCAACGGAGCCGGTGGGAAACTGAATATTAGATTGATTTTAGCACACATCATATTTTATGATCGTAAAAATCGTTTTAATTTTTCAAAATTTCAATAATACACTCGCGCACAATATAATTGAACGTTTGGCACGATGGAAACGTAAATATATGTAATATAAGTACCTATTCACTGGAACGGCTTCGTGATTCCCAAGAGCTGGAAATATGGGAATTCCAGGAAACATTTTGAGTAACTGCGCCACAGTTTCCTTTAATATGCTCAAGTTTTCTTCTTTTGTCTGGTTCCAAATATCGTGTGCTGGTAGGTCACCCGTCCATATGATGTAGTCGATGTCCTTAAATCAAATATTAATTTTTAGTTCCTAATTTTACAATTATTAATGTATTTTGAAATCGTTTACTGTGTGTGTAGAAACAATATGTTGAAGCATATTGTCAATGGTACGTTTAGGAGTATCGCATTTTCTGTAGTCTCCCCATCTCCCCGCTCGGTTTTGAGGGCTAACTGCTGGGCCATTGGTCAATCGGCAACATAAAGGTTCGTTGCAATCGGCATTTGTTCCTTCTTCGTAATATGGATCAAAATGGGTGTCAGACAAATGGAGAACTTTGAACTGAGGAACTGGTTCCTAAACATTTTTAAATCGAACAATAATTTTAAATTTAGAGATCGGATTAACATGATATCTATGCCCTATGGACTATGGATATTAACCTTCTAAGTACTTTAATTACGAGCAATTATTAATGGAGATACTCACATTTTAATACATTTATGATATATTATGTATGTTTGATTAGAAGTACCTACTTTCATAAAACGTTTAAAGTGTAAAATAATTTATTTATAACTTGCCGTCTACCAATACCCATTTTTTTTTTTTTTACCAATAATACCGGTGATTTACCGGTGATTAAGTTACTTATGTTATATTTCATTTTAATTCAGTTGTGACAAATTCTATTGATACTGACAACAATCTTTACATTTAAATTATTTCCAATTCGACAAATGACTTTGGTGTCTATGTGTTTTAGATATGTTCACCTACTCCATACCTAATACTGCAAACAATATTTATAATTAACTACCTATATATTACTTTTAATATTTTAATTTCGTTCGGAGTAGGTTTTGGAACAGGAGGAAAAACTACATCCCATTCGTGTGTAGGGTTATACACATCTCCACAGGCGTCGCCAATGACAAAGCTGCAGATTTCTTCAGGTCCAATATTTATTCTTTGTAGAACGTAAACCACTTCACCCTAAAGTTAGTAAATTAATTAACCATATTAGTTATAGTTTAAAAGCATATTAATCCTTTCCAGCCTGGTGATTACTTCCGGAGTAATAGTTTCTGATCAGTTTTTTTTTTTTTTTGATGATATGAAATATGATGGTAGCTGGTAGCAAGATTATAAAGAACTTAAATATAAAAATAACTTATTCTTTACAATCATAATTACTTACTAGATACACGTACAAAAGCGCTTTAAAATGTATGCACACACAAAAAAAAAAGCTTGTTATTAACAATGTTTTTACTATTAAACGGACTGAAAAGGATTAAGGTATATTATATTATTCAACAATATTGTCAAAGAACTTACACTAAATAGTTCAGTAATGCCTTCACAGACACGTGGTGTCTGTAATTTAAAGCTTGTGCAGAACTGGTAGGTAATTTTTACAATGTCATCGCGTGTTTTACCGTGTTTTATATAGTGTTGTAGAAGGCCAGCACCAGCTTTACAAGCGGTACATGACATTTTAGACATCACGCTAGTTTCTACTTCTCCCACAACTTGGTTTAAATTGAGTAATTGTAACGCTTTGTCCACGAACCCAGGAAGCGCTGCCCGTGAAGCTCGGCTGTCTTCTTTATTTTTTCCATTACTATCATAGAAATACTTTGTGTAATTTGCCTGTATAAAAAAAAGAAATACACTTAAAACGTATTATCTTTAATTTAGTTATATTATAGGTATGTAAAAATAAATACCGATAATTTATTTATTAAAATTACACAATTTATATAATTTTACACGAGAATAAGTAATTTCTAAATCAGCTTATAATGTATAAAACGTTTTACATAATAAGCTTTAATTAAGAATCCCTCCATCCAGTAAAATGTGATGAAGCTCAAATGTGTTTTGGCACCTAACTCATTTTTGAAACACATACTATTAAAAATTAACGATGTTCTTCACTTAAAATTATAAAGTTAATTCTTGTAACGTGTTATTATAGTTATTTAAAACAATTTTTTGTTTTTAATAAATTACTTTTAATATGTGGAACTTTCTTAATGTCTCGTTTTCCATTTTTTCGATGTCTGGGGCAGTGTAAACACCAGTTTGGTTGATCATTAGCAACGGCTGATGATCGGAATCTGAGCTCAATAATATTACATCTTCCCATAGTGACATGTTGTGAGTGGTCCATTGAGGCGCCGTCGTTCGTGGTTTTTCTATTGGAACACCTAAAAATAAATTCAACAATATTAAAATAACACGATGATTAATGTCATACTCATAATATACCTACCTATGATTTTATGATATGTATAGAACGTCTGATTCAAACGTATTATATATAAGTACGTCATTTTAAAACACGAAAAAAATATTTTAGTCCGAAGATTAATGTGTTTTTTGTATACTTATTCAAGTTGTAAATCGAATAATAATACAAAGCAATAAAAATAAAAATTTTTAATTTTTAAACGTAGTTTTAGAAGGTTTAGTTTTAAAAATATAGTGATACAATGTTTTATGACACTCATTCAACGTATTAACTAACATAATATAGGTAATTAAAATAAAATTTACTATTTGAGTCATGGAGTTTCGATTAAGAGTTAATCATCTAGTTTTTTTTTAAAAAAACAATCATTTTTCATCTAGGTAAAAATAGCACAACTTAGAATAAACCAAAGGATATGGTTAATATAGACTAAATATTAAAACAAACTTCAGCCTAACGTCCATCAAATTATCATTTTCTTCAAATCGGTGGCCTTTTATTCGATATACGGAGAATGTGTGGGTTTTTAATACTTAAGAATTTAAAATGTGGTGTGCTTGTATTTACATTATGATTTGTCATCATCATTATTATGTATTGTAGTTACCTGCTGTGAAGACTGCACACACAGTAATGAACGTTACTATCTGACGTGACCATGTTGTTAACAGACTGAACTGCATAATATGTTGAGAATCTAAAGATAACAACACAAAAATAATAATAATTAAAAATAAGTTCACGTTGTAGTTTGTAAGAACATTTGCAATGATGTATAAACGGTAGAATATTATCTTAATATTTAATTTGTTCATGGTCGCACGAATTTGGATACTGCTGAAAGTGTTTGTGTAAAAAAATTATTCATCCAGGTATACATTATGATATATAATAGTCAGTCTACTTAAGTACTAACATTTTAGTTCTTTGGAAAAATATTGTCTCACTTAACATGTTTGACTCATTTTTTAGTTAGTAGCTACGTATTACATTTATAAAACATAGGTATAAATATTATTTATAATATCATGTTATTTAAGACGTAAATCGCCTCAATTACTTTTGGTAAATGTAAAATATGTAAGTATATATTCTGTTAAATCATTATATTTCACAGAAATATTTGGAAGTATATTATAGTATATACTGACATTTCTGTGTAAAAACAAATCGTCCATATATTATATTATTATTATATTAGGTCAGTGGTGACTGGTTGTCTATGGTGAAATGATTAGTAAAGGTCATGCGGGGATCTATCATCCCTATTTTTTTTTTTTTTTTTATTACTTTAAAGCCTCAACAACTAAGGTTATTAGCTTACATATTTTATCACCTCTGCATTAGGTAGGTATTCCGGTATTCGTAAACTTGTACCTAATCGTAACTAGGTATAAGTACCAAGTACATACGAAAATATAGGTCGTATCCCATTTCGCCGCGGTACCATTTCGCTGCCAAATTAATCCCATTTCGCCGCAAAAAATTATTTTTGTCTTAAAACATGGTTATGAATTTGTGATTTGAAAAGTGATAAATAGACACAGAGAAATATTTATCGTTTGAAATGATCTAAGTGAAATACTATCTCAATTTTGAAGTTATCGATTGATAAATCCCCAATAATTTTATAAAGAAAATAGAATGAATAGTGTGTCGTCGCAGCGATAACTGTAAAGTCAACAATTTACTGATTAATTTTTGAAAATTAATTACTAATTATTACTATTTTTACATAAATACATATTACATAAATATAACTAATTAGTTTGTAATTTTTAATCTTAAGTTTACTTAAAAGAGCTACTTGAAAAATAAATTCGGCAAAATTGAACTGCGAAAAATTAAAGTCGGCGAAATGGTACCGCGGCAAAATGAAACGGCGGCGAAATGGGAGCTGACCAAAATATACAGCCATATTAGGTACAACATTTGTTTTTATTATTGTTCCGATAATATATAGGGATATATGACGAATTATATATATTATGATATTTACAACAAATATTACGTGATTACATATTTTAACATACCATTAAGATCTCCGGATTTATATTCAATTAGTTTGTTGAAAGAGATAAAAAAATTGATTGTATTTAACCAATTAATCAATAATTTTTTGTATATAAATGATTCATTTTAATTTTATTTCAAATTAGAAACTATTATGATACGAAAAAAATCATTTCATATAATGTTACTGAAAATATGTTAAATTTGGCCTTATAATATATAGAACGATTAGGACATTTAAAGAATGTTTATATTCAACACTTAGACGTTTAACTGTTAACATATAAAAATTAAAAGTAATATATTCCTTGTTTCGCTTAGAGTTTAAAACATAAGGTGACTAAAGCTTATCCAAACGTGTAAAGATAAATCATGTAAATTATTCACTGATAAAATTTCCTAATTGTGTAATGTACCTACCGGCAATTAATAATTCTATACATTTTTATTCATACACGTAGTAGAAAAGTATACAGTAATATTTTCATTATTTTATTGATTATTTTCAAAGAATAAATAACTTATGCTTTAAGCATACTATTATTAAAGTAATATATTTTTTAAATATTGATGTTAAGACTATACATAAATGAAAATTGTTTTTATACCTACAAAGTTATAAATTATAATCGTATATAATCAGTTTTTCCAATAGGAAATACAATTTATACTTATATTACTTAAAAAACTCATATGAATATTGTCTTGATTAGTAATTCACTTTATGTATATAAAAAAAATCATTTTATTTATATGAAGTTTATAACTTATATTTAATAAGAATAAGTTTGGGATTGTTGATGATTGTATCTAAAATATACCAATCTTTTATCCATTATACTGATAGACATAATAATTCGATATTAATTTTAATTTGTTACACTGTCTAATTGAAATCAATCAGTCTACTTTTCTCAATTTAATACTCGAACTCCTATAAATTTAATTTGGATATTTTCAATTTTTCAAATTCTTGCAAACGGTGATTATTCGGAATTAAAATTAGATATCTTAAAATGTAGATTGATGAAGCTCAAGTAAATATTAAAACAAATTTAGATCACTTTTCTTAAATGTAATCGTATTATTAGGTCGATTGATAGGATGGTCGAAAATTACAAACAAATGAGCATAAATTGTTTATCATTTACATGCGTAAGGCGTAACGCCGAGGTGTTTAATTAATAATTATTAACGTGCATGCGGGAGCGTTCCGATATTATTTTTTTTACATTTCAGTCACACACACTAATAAACACTTACTATGCACACGTTTACAAGATTTGTATTTGAAAATTGCCTATTTTGAATTCCTTAAAAATTATCAGCCACCAATCCCCTTAAGCTATTGTTTCGTAAGAAATGTTTCTTTGGATAAATTATTATAACATAATATATTAAATTTTGATCACTAAGCATAATAAATGAAATTTGACTACCTACCTAATAATCATTTTTAATTTTCACGTTATATTTATATTTATTTTATTGTTTCGTTGATAAAAAACTCACAATTTTCAATTGGATATATTGATTTTCACTTTTCAATATATGTTTGCGTTGCAATTCGTATATTAATTATTAGGTAGTTATTTGTATACGTGCACCGTTTTATGATGACCTGATTAGATACAGTATTTATATAATATACATTTCGTACAAATGTATAGTTCAACCAAATTTTTTATTTTTGAAATGTTATAACGGCATTTTGATGAATAGTTACGCTAATATAATTGGTATACACATTTTTTCATTAATGATTTTGAAATATTATTGACAACATTAATGGATACAGTTAGTAGTTTGGCCATCAGTTAATGTCTTTAAATATTATCTAATAGGGATAATATATGAATCGCAATAATCTGGTATATTTGGAATTATTCGAGAATCTATTTCGCTATCATTGGATGATTGAAAGTCAAAACTTTTTATTTTAGTTGTCGATATTTGTTCATTGATAATTTGACGTAGGCTATGTTAATAGCTTTTCCGAATTTAATGTTAACAATAAGTAGGTATTTAGTTAAGTTATAAAAGGTATTAGATTTGTTAAATTTATATGAGGCTGAAAATAAATGGATTTCTGTGTGTTAATAATTAATAATTCATATACACATTATATTTCATGTTATAATACACATATAATAATCTATATTATAAATTAAAAAATATATTTCTTAGACAAACATTTTACTTTTTCTTTTTAAGAGTGTTTGTTGTATATCATACAGAAGCTTATAGGTTTCTACAAATAAATTGACAACAATAAAATAACATAAACGATTTAAATTATGGTTTAAACCACATCCTCTGAACGAGATAAAAAATGATTGAATAATAAAACGCCAATGTAGTTTAAATTTAATAATTTAATTTAGTTAACAATAAAACAAGGAATAATATTTGCATAATGCATAATATAAGTTATTATTCATATGATATATTATAAAAAGTACATAACTAAACGTTCCTATTATAATTTATATTGATATATACTGAAGTATGCAATACTTGAATAAAAAGTTAAAAGATAAAGGTATTAGCAATAAGGAATGGTACAAGCTACGTATTAAGTATATATTATATAGTAAGTTGAGAACATCAATGACGTAAAAATGTAAAATCAATATTGTTATTTATTTAAACTGTTTAATAATACATAGGTAAGAAAGGTATTATTGAAAGTCAAGGTGAAATCAATTGCATACCTATATAAAGATATTGTGTTGGTATTTTTTTTTTAATGCGCTAATAGGTACGTATGATAATTTAAATAATCGGGCGAATATACATATATATTTTATTATGTTATCATAAATTCGTAGGATTCTTTACCTATTTAAAATATTTTAGAATATCGTAGGTATTAGGATAATCGATTGATTATCTTTTTGTATTTATTTATAAATATATTAAATCTATAGGTATAGGTACTTAGGATTTTGAATATTATACGTTTGGTGTGGTGAAAGATATATGTGTCTAAATGAGATAAGAAAAAAAAAGTAGTATCATAAAAAACCGCCAAAATCGTATCGTATACATAACAGCCAAAATCCTAGGTGTTTGTATGCCATTATTGCACGGTTAATAGAAAATAATGAATAACATATATTAAATTTAGAACCAACCGATTTTTTTTATAAGATGGCAATTTTTGAATAACTACTTATGTAAAATATTAATTTTGGCGCAAATGATATGTCATATATTTTTGTACCTTTGGCGCTTATGTCATATAGCCGTTTGGTGTTTAAATAATTTCTCTACATAAATGAGACCAGATCAGACAGACCTCTTATGTTTAGACGTATATAGTACCTATATACCTACCTATAGGCTATATGCACAAGATTTATATTTTGTTCATAAAAAGATTTAATATAAATTGAAGCCATATTTATATTTAAGACATTTTATTAAAAAGGTTGTAATAAATAATTTTTAATATGATTTATGTGTGTGACCGAACTATATACAGAAATCCTAAATGATTATAGCCTAGTACTCTAGACTCTAGTGTACCTATCTGTCTAATATGTGACTTAAATTTTCTCTTGTTATCATTATGAAATGTGTAGAAACACGTATGTTTCTCTTTTCTATATGTCACTAATCATTTAAAATCGAAAACAAACAACAATCCGTAATAATCTTGTCAAGCATTTTATATACATATATAGTTAATACAAATAAAACTAACATTTTTCACATCTCTCGAGTTTCACTCTTTTTTTTATAATAATTGTTTGTGTATAATATGAGCAACTGGTCACTGGTGAGAAGTAATGATTACTCTGACTACCTACTATTTACCAGCATGCATTTTATTTTCTCGTTTGATAATATTTTGTTAGTTAATAACTATGTCTCTAAAAACGTAAACGTTTAATATTTTATTTAAAATTAAAATGAATTTATTTACCAAAAAAGTCATAAAATTTCGATTTTCAATAGATTGCACTATCTAGTTTTATTAAAAAATAAAATAATTACTACTTAAAGTATGAGTTGATTATAGCGGTTTTTATTAGTTTACAGAAACAAATTAAATTTAGTCGCGAGTCTTTTTATCTTGGAAATATTTGAATTTATAAAGAAAACATACTTACCTATAAGAAAAATAAAATATTATTTATAGTTTAAAATGTTTAAATTTTTGTGTAAGCCCATTGCCGAAGGTCTAATAAAAAAAAATATATAAGAAAAAAATAATTGATTGTTATTCAAGTGCACATTAGACTGAAATAGTACAAATAAGTTCGTGTATACCTACAAAATATATAGATTGTTGTACGTCTATGTCCTTTTCTGTCTAGTAAAATACATTGGTTTAAATATTTTACTTGCGTTTTATTGGTATTTACTTATAATAAAGTTCAGATGTTTTTATCTAATTTAATTGATTATGATAATATAGAGGCACTTTCAAGACTAGACCTTCAGGCTACAGTGTATGGTTAACATAGCACTAGGTAATTTTTAAAGCTGTTGTTTTTTAATTTCTATTCATACCAACCAATTAGCTATGATTTATGATTACAAAATAAACCATAAGGCTTTAAAATCATACTATACGTATTAATCTAATATAAAACATTTTATGTGTGTAGGTATTGAGAATAAACATTATATACCACCAGCCAATGGCCCAGCTACCGTGACTTAATATCAATAAACCAATATATTTACTTATATTTTGTGTAAAATCAATGTTTGACGAATTTAGTAATTTATTTTGTATTGATTCCATAAGTTTTAATATAAATTTCTTTAAATATGCAATTCTATAAAAACGACATCATATTTTGAATTTCGTTCAGAATTTTAAATATATGGGTAATAATCTAATAACTATTAACTAATAAACGTTTAAATTATTCCTGAGTTAAAATATGATAAAAATTGTCTGAAGTATAGCATTCGTCCTTGACCATTCATAATAGTTGTAGTAGGATATAGGTTTAGGTACTAGGTAGTCTTATACTATTGGCGCTGTGCTACAATCGTCTGTATCTGATCAATTGCCACCGTTCTCTTTTATACATCGATAATATTTATAACGGTATTAATGTGTATTTAATAATACATGTTTTATTTGGCCAAATAACCTTTTAAAAACATAATCAGGGTCACATTAATCTCGTCACGAAACTATGTAGTAAGTATAGCTTCGAATCTGATATTAAAAAATATTCGCAAGCATAATATGTATTATGGTTTATGATTATAAATAAAAATAATTAATGCGTAATTTATATTCAATCATTTCAATCTCGATAAAACAAATTTAAGTACTTTATTATTTAAAATTGTTTAATTATTTAATTCAATCAGATTTATAAGAACAAAATATTTGTAAGTAATCTGCATACTTCCAACATGTTATAATATTTTTGTACTTTAAAGTATATTGTTTAGAAACTCTTATAAAGTAATGAGTGAGGTATCTGCATCTAACCAGCACATTTTAGTGTCATAAATATAGAAATAACTTAAGCTCTAATTAGTAATTACACAACAGCACCCGTTCTTCTATTATAAGTAATAATTATATAAAATACTGATCAACTAACAAAAATTTTAATTTGGCAAGTGTATTTTAAATATAACTATGAATTATAAATCTCTACAATAAAAATCAAAATATTATAAAATTTCTGAAAAATTTAAGATTTCGGAAATTTTTAAAGAACTTATAACATATTTGAACATTAAGACCATTATTTAATTCAAAAATTTGTAATTTATTAAGTGTAAATGTACACCTGTTTAATAAGTAGGTAGATATTATGTCAAATATATTCAGTGTCCATGTTTAAGTATTTGCGCAAAAAATTAATAAAATTATAAATACTATAAACTGTAAAGTATTAACTATTATTATATATTTATATGTAGGTATTATATATACATATATATATATATATATATATATATATATATAAATATTAAATGAAAATAAATAACTTAGATTATTTTTTTATTTTTAAATCGGGCTTTAAAAAAAGAAATAGTAATTTAGCTACAATAATATTAATGATTATTGATTAGTATTAGTTTGCAAAATGGCGATTAGAAATATGAATTGGAAAATTTATTGATGGAGATAGAGGATATAGCCTGTATAGTGCATACCTATTTTATAATGGTACCTAATTTATTAAATTTTTTATTGTAAATATCTTAATGTGGAATATAGGTATCTATTTATACTAATAAACTAAAATTACACTAAGTGAATTATTATTCAATAATAAATCTTTTCATCGATAATCATAATTATAAAAATAAATATTTGGTTGATATACATACCTTATTTATAAAATGTATTAATTTTGTCAATAATTTGAAATAGAAATACTGGAAAACTACGTAAGAACCTTCATATCCTACTACTTGTAACCGATCACCGAATGGTGAATTGCCAATGGGCTATGGCATAGGTTCTAATAATGCATTGCTATTCTCACCCCATCTTAATAGCAATGAACTAGTGTTTTTTTAATATTGCGGTAATCAGTAGGCTTATTTATTATTTTATAATACAATCATAAGTTTCATTTATACAATAAAAAGTTAATTAAAACACTTAAAATGTAATTAAAAGATTATACTAAGATAACAAATTACCAAATTTATTAAGAAAATTAAATGTACTACCCTAGAAAAATTATGGTAATGATTTAAATATATTTAATTAATTATAATAATAAAACAATTTAGTTATAACTATTATACTGACTTATTAATTAAGAAACATTCTTTCAAAGTATGTAAATGAGTCCATTCAATAATCAGAAACTTATTATAGTTATTTAATTATTAGATTTTAAGCATTTTAATGTTTTTATTATAAAATAGATAAGTTAGTCATGAATCATGATCATAAGGTATACCTATTACAAGTATAATTTAAGTGGATACTAAATGTGTACAAGTGTACAACATTCCAATGGTGGTATATTGACATCCGAGGAAACATAAAAAAATAACCTTGTTGATATATAATAATTTAAACAAATACGAATTAATACATTATTATTTAATTATGTCCATATTATTTATTCAAAAAAAGTGTAAGATCAAATTTAACAAATACTTTTTTGTCTTATGATTCAAAATAGTATCGACCATTATTGGAAAGTAATTGGAGAGGTTTATTTTTTTTTTTAGCCTCGGCTGTATTTAACTCTAAATTATTTACAAGTTATATAAGTTACATATTAAATACTATTGATAAGGTTGGACTTAGTATAATAAAGGTTATTATTTGTCTTATGTTGTCTGGGTGGAGGGCTTCTGACGGGATGTTTGAGATGCCTGCTTCCGTAGGGGTTTTTTGTTTTAACTTATTGCATTTATTTTTATTAGCGAAACACATTGTTATTTACTTATTTTTACTTTAGTAATTTTTTGTTTGTTCTAAAGATACTATAGGTGCAAAAGATTATAGATTAAATACATAGATTATTTTTTGTTAAGGTCATTTTTTGAAGTAGGAAATTATGTTGAATGTTTAGATTATATTATAAACTATTTAAAGTACTCTTTTTATATAATATAGTATAGTTATTTATTTTCATTTTGAATTATATATAGCTATGTAGGTATACACTATATTAAGCAATTTCAATATAATTATTAAATTTTAAAAACCAATTACAGTGTGTACAAGAAATTCCTTCATGGAGGAGTATTTTTCCGGTTGAAATATAATATATTTTATTCACGTACATATTCATATTTCAAAAATCCTTGACTCAGTAGAAATTAATTCTTATAACACCAATAACGGAACTAGAAATTAAACATAATATTACAGGTTTAAAATATAACTATTTGAAGGTAATTCCGTAATACAAATTTAATGAGGACTTCGTTAAAAATTTGATCCTTAAATAGGTAGGTATTAAATATCTGTTGAAATGAGTTTGTTAGTAACTATATTATATTATAAAGAATTTTTACGATATATTCTCCGTTAGTTGACATCCATTCATTGTTGCAAATATTATGTAAATTAGATAATGTAAGTAGGTAATATATACATTTTTAAAGGAGTGAAAGTAAGTTAAAATTAAAATAGAATCCTAATTCAAATTTAGGATTATACGGCATAAGATGAGTATTTTCCAAATAAAGTATCTCTGTTTTGTAAAAAAATAACAGTTAAGTATTAATTTATAGTTGTAATTATTTGTATTGTTTTAATCTAAAGAAAATATATAATATGGTCTTATAATACAGTTTAAAATTGTAGACAGGGTCGGAATAAACTTAAATCAATCAAATAATTTTCATTTTCATTTTTTTTTCTTGTTTATTTCAAATAACTCTCGAGGAATGGGAAAAATACCAAGATAGCCTATAGGTATAAAAACAAAATAATAACTCAACGATAAGATCTTTGAGGGGGATACGGAATAAATCTATACGCATTAAAAATAGAAAGGAGAGAAATTATCGTTGTTTCATGTTATTGTAAAAGGGCTGTTTGGTAAAAATTAAAACTCCACAGGGTGCCATAAAACTACCTGTAAATAAATATTGATTTATTTTTGATTTAAAAATACGTATAATTTCATAAATATTTGGCGGATTTTTATTATTTGACGTATATAAAAAATATGATTTTAGCTTTTTGTTTAACTGATGGGTAGTAATAAAACAAAATTACATTGTTTTTAGGTTTGTTTGATGTTTGAAATACATAAAAATAATACATACCTTCATACCTAAACATTAATATATTATATACTATATAAGTTCGTATGTATATCTATTTAAATAACCTGATAGTATTTTTATCTTGTATAATTGGCATACATAAGTCTCAATACCTGAGGATATAATTTGAATCTTAGTAATCTTACGCAATTTCAAATGACATGTTTAGTCTTATGAATGTTGTTAATTTCACTGTTCAATAGAACTTCATAGGTACCAAATTCTAAGATGAAATTTGAATGTATTTCACTATTAAAACCGTAGGCTGTAGGCCGTAGCACATATAAAGCTTGTTTTTATTAAATTTTATATAAATTGGAAAAAATTAAAACATGGTTTGTGATTTTTTTATCATAAAGAAAGTATTTTTGTGCGATTAATTATGATACAGACTTTTAAATAGTTATTTCAATTTATTATTGGTACACATATTCAGCTTATTTGGAATATTAAAATATTTAATAAAAATAAAAATATTTAATTTAACTAATGAATTCAAAAGCAATTAAAAATTTTAGTACTTGTATCAAAAACTTACAATTCATATATATTTAATAAATACATACCTAACACAGAGTATATATTATGGTAAGTAGAAAATCCAAGAAAAGGTGATATTGTACTATAAATGGTAAATGAAAAATAGTGAAGCATACACTATGCACTAATATTGTCATATTGACCAAGAACTTGGGTATATGTATAATATAAATATAATAAATTGTGTATAGGTTAGTACCTAAATATTATTTTGTAATGGGTTAACTTGGAAATATTTTGTAGTGCATTCGAATTCTAGTAATATTCTTTTTTATTTCATTTTTTGTAATCGGACTATTTAACATTTAACTACTTAACGATAAAAATCCTTCAAGGCTTTTTAATAACTTCACGAATTTAAGTAGACACATCACACATGTGTAAGCGATAAAGATTTCACGCAGTAACCTTTAATCTAAGATCGTGGTAAGACGCATTTCAATCTTGTTTACGGTGTTAATCAAATCACTTTAACTATGTAAGTAAGAATACAACCCTCATGACTTTGTAGGTACCTCATTAATTTTTCGAGATAAAATTTTATCGTTATTACATAGCTGCACAATTCATTTATTTTTTATCGTATATATTTGAATGATGATAGTTATGGCTTATACTAATTAGGTCTTTCGTGTATCTACATAATATATTTTTATCATGCTTTGATTATAGAAATAACGTTCATGAGTGGCGGGAGTTGTTACCTAACGGCTAACAATACGGTAGTCATTATTGAGCGTATTAAAGTAGTAAGCAATTGTTATAATTTTATAACGTACTTAAGCCATAATATGTTTTTTTGAAAACAACTTAAAATGTAAATTACTATGCTTGTAATAGAAAAATCTATAGGTATATTTGATAGGGTTAAATTATCGGTATTTTATCCCAAAAAGACATAAATTATTCAACCATAAAAAACTACAGTGCAACTCAACACAAAAATAAAATTGTGCTATCTAATATCAAAAACTATTATCACTAGCATTAAATATATACATTAATTTTCGATTTTTATTTATGAAATATTATTTGTTCATGAATTTATGCAAAATTAAAATAAAGAAGTGACATTATATCTTTTTATGGTTCTAAATTTAAATTAGTTGTTTTTGACACGTAAATCACTTTTCACTGTATATTAGATCTTTGTCAAGCGTGGAATTACGAAATAGGACAGGTATAGTTTTCAAAATAAGTGGCCAATTATATGTTTTAAGAACGTATTGAAAATAAATGGGAAATAGAAATTATTGTGAAAATAAAATAAAAAACGTGTTTCATTTGCCAGAAATACATGGAAATTCAAACAATATATTTTGAATTGGAAATATATTTAAAACCTTATTGTTTTGTCTACAAAATAAATGCGCCTATAGTGAAGGAATTATGTATAAAACAACGTTTGATACAGAAATTAAAAAACAGTTAGGTACCTAACAATTTTTTTCTTTAATCATTATCCAGTTCCTAAAAAAATAGTTTTGTATCAATATTTAACAAGTATTATAAAGTTTGTTGCTATTGTAACCTTGACCTAGTCTCGGTGGTCCGCTACATGACCGAATCGTCAACCGGTTGATATAGTATTTTTTTTTTTTTTTTTTTTTTTTGGAATTGTTGTATTAAATTGTCATGGTTGTTACACCCGGGGAGTCTTGTTGAATCATAACTTAAGTACAATTACGTTTCTTATAGTGCTATTATTTTTAACACCATTAGATATAATACCAAAATTATAACGGAAACACTAGCATACTCTAAATTTGCATAGTCTTAAAACATTTATATTATAAAATGCGTGCATTTGAAGAATTCAAGGTATTGTTAGGAATAATAATGTGGACAATAGTCTAACCAAACTAAATAAATATATAAATATATATATAGGTGGTTGATAATATTGTAATGTACTTTGTAACATAATAACATATATATTATATAGTATATTATTATATGCTCATAATGCAGTGATTTTTAACAATATGATGAAGGAGAAACACATAGTTAACGAATAATCGTACAAATCACTGTACAGTTTTCATTTCGATGATTTATTTTTTTGATGTTTGTTAGGTACTGACGAATGTGATTGAAAAATGTTATAACTCTTAAGGTTATTATGAACGTTTTAAACGTTAATCTCAGTATTTTTTTTATGGGAAAACGAGAGTGTGAAATAAATATAATATTATGCCATGTAACTACCTATGCGTGCAAATAAATGAAAAAATAATTAACTCAAAGTTAAGTTAAGTTACATGATCGTGAAGTTAAATTTTAATATAGTTAATTATAAATTATAAATTTAACTTGATAAGTTAAAAGTTAATATGAAAAACAATATTAACTTAACTCAGTTTATAACAAGTTAATTTATTTTTTAATTTGTATATAAATCACATAAAAAGTGACTGTTTCTATCTAATCTAATAAAATATATATTAATACAAAATTAATTAGTCAAGAAAAAGACAGTAATGTTTGTGTTATTATAGCACTGGATTATTTTTATTTTATATTAATATTTACGTATAGACGAAAAATTTTAAAATGTTTTTAACTTAATGGATTATTATTAAATCAACTGAGAAAAGCTAAGTTAGGTTAATTAAACTAGTTAAGTTAATAAGTTGATTAGAAAATAAACTATCCAGGTAGTTAAGTTAATGCTCATCTTTGCCTACATGTTAATTAAAAGCCGAGTGTACGAAATGGTTAAAAAAAGTTTGATGTTTATGCAAATATATTTTTAATATACATATGTAATATTTAATAGGCAACAGCTGATACATCTTAATACGATTAGCACAATATTGTCGTCTATGTTCGTTAATTTGTCTTGGCTCCTCTGGGTCATATTATTCTTAAACAATCGTATACACATTTCATTTCCCGGTGCCCTGCAGCAGATGTCGTCGACCATACTATAGCGATAATATAATAATATCGGTACGTGACCAGTGTACCGAGATTAACCTACTTGGAAATGACACTCACCACCGATCGACAGTCATACAACCGTTTTGACGTGCCACTCTCACTATAATATAATGTTATACATTACACACACATGCTAGGTAATAGCAGCATAGAACACGCGTACCGCAACAGACCATCATCATCAATCTACATCCAGATGAAAATCATAACTAACCACATCGCCTGATTTTGCGATCGAAGATTTGAGAAAAAACTACTTTCGCTCACATTTGATCACTAATAGTTATGGTGCGCGCCCAAATATTATGGATGGCGTGTGGTCAGAAGCGGTAAAATAATTTCCGGATGTGAAAAATTATTACGCTGAAAGCGCATGTTTGAAATTATCCATAATGTTAAAAATTAATTTAATGTCTACGGCAATTTTTGGAAATCTATGAAACACATTTACTATTGTATTCAACTGACTAAGTTGAATGAAAATTGATGATTTTCGAGGTTTATAATTATATTATTCTACTATCACTGTGATGTATCAAGAAAAAATTAAATCTGAGAAATTTACATTAAGCTATTTAAAATTAATTTTGATTGATTATTTTAAATCATAGAATAGCATTCTATGGGATATAAACAAAGAAAATGAATAATAGACAGGAAGAAAAGCTTAAACTTTTTAAAGGTTAATTTGTTATGTAGGTGCATTGCTTATTTATCATTATTGATTTACAAGAACTATAATTTTCTATTCTGTATAAGTAAATATAAAAATATCCAGGGAAACTAACAAAATTGATTGATAGTATTTAAAATGTGATATTTTTCGTACTTGAGTTTTTGAAAATAATTCGATATTTTATGAGGACCATGCTTATGGAATTAATTTAATTGTAAACCATAATACATAGCTATTTAGATGATATGGTCCAACAATGGACTTGTATTTAAGGTAAATTGTATTATTATACGTATTATATAGTTGTGTAGTATTATTATAATATTCTCACTAAAAATTTTTTTTTTTTTTTTTTATTCAAACCATCGAGAAACGGGTTTATTATTTTAGAATAATATTCATAAAAAATAGAAGAATCTAATTTGTTATAATTATGTATTTTTACATTTTTTCATATCTTTTATGACTGATATGAGTTATTTCCACGGTTAAATCTTATGAATAATCTGCATTCTACAACTAGAGTAGTATTTTACATTACCGCTAATAATTTGAGTACCACGTATTAATATTTTGATTGAAATACCATCGTTAAGCAACAACAAAACACAAATTGTCAATCCGGGTAACAATAGTCTGTTAGACTAATGATATTGATATTATTTATTATTATGTTTACATGGTTAGAGATGACTCCCTGTTGAGACTTACCTACTGTTATTATTATTAACATATTATAAAAAGGAAATACGATGAACCCGTTTGGTGTATTTACGCTGGATGAATAATTATTTTATATTGGGGTAAATATTACAGTGTTTTAAATAAAAATTGGCAAAAACTTGTTTTACTCGATTGTGGTTACCAACAGAATAGTGGATTATAATGTATGTGTATGCGCATAGGAGCCAACTAAAATGAAAAAATTCAGTCATAGTGAATTTCTTCTACAACTAGAGTAGATTTAATATTATTTTATCTATTCTATATTAATACAATATAGTCCGTTATACATCACAAATGATCGCACTCGGAACTATGGTAAACCAGCTATTTATATAGCAATCGGGTTATTATTTACATATTTGATATTTCTTAAAAACACAATCTTGTATACCACCATATATAGGTGTTAATATCAGTATATTTTGTACATTAAAGGCAGCGTGAGATTTGTAAGAATATCGTTCGTCTATAATATATGTAGGTACTTGTGATCTTTTGCACAGAAGACGTGAAGATAAAAATACTACCGGAGAACCAGCCATTTCCGGATCCAAAAGATTTCACCTCCGTTCCCGGAACTTTAAAAAAATGTGTTTACAATGGTCGTGTGCGTGTACTTACGACTTGGATAGGTTCGAGTGAAAGCGATATTCACATGTATGAGTGTGTCAATACAACGTATGATTTATTAATTTCTTTTTTTTATACTCACGTGCGAGCCACTTATTTCGTGTTCAAAATAACCACCATGAATCGGCGATCAACACGCTTTTTCCTCTTTTTCTTTTTGTCGTAATTTTTTACGTTCCGTCGAGAAAAATAGCGTTTTACAGAGTCGACATACCTACCAAGATCACGTTTATTGTAACACTATGTATCGGGGGAAAAAAAATTGAATTTCCAAGAATAAAATGCGATTTTGAACAAATGCACTATAATTAAAATCTTTAATTTATTTATTATTATGTATCGCGGTAGTTGAAATAGATGCGTCAGAAGAATATATTATTAGAACATATAATCGCGAGTTAATTGTAAAAAATAACATCGAGTGAGCACAATAAATTATGTTATTATAATATTATAATACTGTTTTAAGTAAACCATTTATTTTTATTTCACTGTTTTATTTTTTTCGAATACGGGACGGCGCGCGGCGTGGCGACGGCGACGACTGCGGTGTCGATAGGTATATACACGAGAAAGTATCACAGTGGACACGATATTACCGACTGCACCAGTGCAACAGTGGATTTTCGTATACCGTTGGCCGCGAGAACACACACACACGCAC
The DNA here is from genome assembly GCF_037042655.1 of Diuraphis noxia. NCBI lineage: Eukaryota > Metazoa > Arthropoda > Insecta > Hemiptera > Aphididae > Diuraphis > Diuraphis noxia. The sequence continues at coordinate 17,245,795 of NW_028301712.1, read as the reverse complement.
ACACACACAAACGCGCGCACGCACACCGACACGTATAAAATAGATATAGTAATAATTAGCACAGTGCTGCCACGTACCGGACGCTCACTCAAGTCTCCGAGGAACTATTTATATTATTTTTACATATTATTATTAAATTATCATAATACTACCTAAACATATACATTAAAATACAAGTTTGGGGTGTGTTGTTAATTATTATTATTGGCGTTCGTCTTCGTTTATAGGTGTTTGTTTTTTTTTTCACGCTGTCTGTACCAAAAATTGTGAACAACATTACTATAATATTGTTCACTTGTTCGTTATTTACAATAATATAATAATTCATACTTCCTTCAGGCGACGTTTGTTAGTTGGTCGTTGTTATACGACCACTGAGCTCTTTGTAGAATTCTCGAACTTATGTATATTTTCTCACAAAAAACGCCGTTGTTGAAGACGATTTTCGAAAATTATTATTGCACAGGTACATTAAAAGTATTTGGGATACAACTCTAGGAGACTACATTTTTTAGATTATGCTATTATTTTATACCAGAGTTTGTAACAAGTTTTGAAATAGTATTTGTAAACCGGTTAAAACTCAAATAAAATTGAAATTGAAATCAAGAAAATAACTGAAAATATAATTGTAAATCGAAAATGAAGATAAATTTATCGCAGGATTGTAAATTTAACGAAATTATTTGCCTTGAAATTTTCTTCTAAAATTAGTTATTTATAGCCTATAGCTATACAATATATAGGTGTAGATGAATAAAATTGGATTGTCATACGAATAGTTACTTTATAATATAATGTAGGAACTATATAGTATAGAAATTATGTAATCGATTGATTGTATGATCAATTATTCAACGTCACAACTCACTGTTTTCATTTAATTACTTAATATATATATATATTTATTTTTTATTGAAAATAAAGAAGCGATATAATTGTAAGTTTTTTTATTTAATTATAATTTGAACTTGATTTGAACACGTATAAAATAATTCTAGATTTAAAAATATTTATACAGGTATTAACAATTAATTAATATAAAGGTAGGTACACGAATGAACCATATTTAATGAACATAATGTACTATATTGTTATCACACTGCTATAGTACCTATCAATTAAATGATAATTAATTATTTTAATATTAAACTAAAATCACTGTTATTTATATGCATAGAGTTCATACTTTACGATAGTCGTTAATTTTTCTGATCGTAATTCAAACATACTGAAACTGATTAAAATACATTATAGATATAATTTATGTAATATGTCTTGTAAAATACTAAAACAATGATTTAGATTTGATGTAAAATATTAGTTATTGAACTTTAAACCATTTAGAATTGTGAATTGCGGGTACAAATTTTTTCAATTAAAATTTGAATTAGTATTTTAACTATTTACATTTATTCTTATAAAATAAATTATAAAAATTAAGTCAAGAAGTGGTGCTATAACATTTTTACTACGTAATTTATGAAGACATATAAACTAATTCGAATGGTCTTTTTATCTTTTATCATAATTCAGATTATTTGTTGGTAATGACATTACTAATTTTTATTTTTGTTCATAATTCAATGAACCATATTATGTTGTTGTTAAATTTATAAAATTAGTCTATTTTAAAGTATTTAGATTTCACATCATGAAATATTCATCTTTATGATCGATGTTGTTTAATCAAGTGATTAAATACGGATTATAAATAAGAAAATGTTGGACAAATACTGCGAGTTTATTCTAAAGTTGAGAGATGTGTGTTTATAAACTTATAAAATTTCTTTGCATTAGAAAAACGATTTTGAGTGGAGCTCAATTTATTTTAATGTTAATAATATGTAGGACAACTTTTTAAATTTTAAATTGCTTATTGAAGAAGTTGTACTGAATAAATAAGAAATAAAAGAACATTGTTAAGTAGTTAAATTGTTGATAAATTTTAGGTGTAGTTAGGTAGTATAACTATAAGTAGGTGTATACTTTATAATATAAAGATCAATTTGAAATGTTGAATACGATTAGAATAAATAAACAATAATATTTTTCATTGTTTAAAAATCATATTTTTTGTAGAGAACTTATCTAGATAATTGATTCAACATTTTACAATTTAGGTACCTAATTATTGGTTAGAACAAATTGAGTCATAATAATAATCTTAAATCTTTTTTACTTCCAAAGACCAAACAGGTACTACGTTTTTATGTTGTTATTATATAATAAAATCTATTGTTAAATACGTAGAACAAAAGAGGAGGGCTAGATAACGAATAAGCGACTACTGTTTCGTGATAAAATGACAAGAATTGAACCATTTTTATTTTATAATAACAGGTAATTTTCAACTAAGCTGGTGGTCACCTAAGAATTTGAACAGACGGTGGAAATAATTTTACAGGTAGTTAGTATAATATCTACATTAAATCTTATTTCTGAAAGTTTTAAACATAGATATGGATATCATTAAATAATAAGGTTGTCAGCGCGTCCTTCATATTTAATTTAAAGTTTTTATGTTTGGACTAAGGTTCACACGAACAAGTGGACAATTCAGATTGAAATCTCTCATAAAACACACAAAGCAAGAACTTATCACTAGGTACATTTCTAATTATAACTCTAACGTAATTTAATATTTATAAATGTATAATAGATTATAAATTTATAACACAAAATTAATAGTTAGTTTTTGCATGTAGTTTTTTTATAATAATAAAATATGGTAGTGATTATAGAAGTAAAGTCAATATTATATAGCCATAAAGGTTCACGAAGTTCACAAAGTTCAATCATTTTTAAAATTAGTTTTAAAACTTAATTTAAAATTAATTTTAGTTAATTTTAATTTTACTCTATCATATTTTGTAAACGCTATCCAGCGGCTAATTGAACTTACCGAGTCGAACAAAACATACCACATTTTCAATAGACATATTGAATTAAAAATAATACACATATCACATATGAAGTATTATATAAGTGAATAGTTAATTTAAATACATAATATTTTACTATTAATATATTATATTAAATAATATTTACTATATTTAATACCCAATTACTTACTTAGGTTTAGGTACTTACTTTTCCTTCCTACTTAAATATTCTAATAAAAAAAGTAAAATAAATATTGCATAATATTTTTACTGTAAACAGTAAACAGTAAACTTTTATTTTAATTAAATATTTAAAGGGAGTGTATAAGTTCAAATCAATTTAATAAAATAAGTATAATGTTTATAGTATAGGCACTAAACACCAATCCATTACATATAAGTTACCTATAAGTTACAGCAAACAATAATGGCAATAGCCATTACAGATATTTAAAAAGATTAGGGGGGATTAGAAATTAAATGAAAATCATTAAGTAGAAAGCGAGATGCTTGAAAACATTTACCAATTATTATTCAGGATTGGGTTTGTCGAATTCAAAACAAAAAAAAATTCAAAACTAAAAAGCCAAACATAATTAGCTTACAAAGAAACCTTAACATATATTCGTAGATACTCGGATAAATAAGGTCACTGGGTAGGCCATCATAATTTTGCCATTTTAGTATACAGGGTGTTCCACAGAGATCTGACATTCTGACAAATGAAATAACTTTTGTTCTAGGTAACCAATAAGTAAATTTAAGCGCGTATGTAATTTGTGCCAATAGATATATAAAAATATAACATGTATTTTGCGCTACACCTAAAAATTAATTTGGTCATTAGCACCACAATAAAAAAACGAAACGGAATATTTAATCTGCGTCACACTTTTAACTTCAACTGTTTAAATTTATTATTTTTGATAATAATATCGCTGATTTTTATATGTTTTATTAATAATCGAAATTATATTTATTTATCTATTTTACTTTACGTACCTATATTTTAAAATTGTCTATAAATTTAACTATTGAATTGAATTTGGTTGATAAATTATTGTAAATATAGTATATTAGTCTGTTTGAAAAAATGTTTAGTTATTTTGAAATGGTACAAATTATAATTTAATAAGGTGAACTATGGTACAAAATAAAAATTGTGAAGACACAAGATAGCGCAAACGACATAATGCCTTTTTATTTAGCGAAAATCACAAAAATGAATTATTAGAATTGGCGAAAATTAAGATACACCTAGAAGTCGTAGTACATAAAAATTTATGTGTACATAATAATGATTTAATTTGTGAGGTATAATATCGAATACGGTCTATACGGAACACGGCGGCATAGTGGAATACCGCTACAGCACATTGCAGACATTCAACGGAAAATATATTTTGCATATACATTACACTAAGGTCGTGAGTGGGTTACCGCGATATTTCCGCATTCGCGGTAGGTCAGCTAGAAGAAAACTCGGTCATCGTGCCGTCCCATTCGATTTTAACCAAACCGTTTTCGCGAGTCTATATGAAGTTTTGTACAGTGTGCTGATCTCGGCGAATCGAATCCTAGTATGATCTTTGAAAATCTCGACACTTCCGGTCCGACGAAAACCCGTTTTTTTGGAGGATTTGCAGTGGGTGGCATTGGTTAAATATTTAACAAATAATGGTACGATTACTATGCATCCGTTTAGAGACAAGCGGCTAAGATCGGCCAAGATCGGCTAGGTCGTCGGGTCGACAGTCACCCGTTCAGTGTTATTATTCACAGTCGTTACTCATATGCAAGAATCACAATTAAAGCGTTACACGTGGTTTTTTAATAGTCGTTTAGTATGATGTCACCTTTTCTGAATTCAAAAGCCAACGAATAACCAGTGTAATATTTTAAAATAAACCATTCTCAATTCTCATACGTTTTGCAGGACTCCTCTACGGCTATCGCTTACAATTATTAACCGTAGTTGCGTATATGAAGCAGTGTGATTAGAGATGTAACATTTTTTTGTTGGTATTTTACCGAGAACAATTTACTATAAATTCTGTAAATTGCTACCTATAGTAGTGATTATTGACTTTTGCATATATTTTAAATTATCATTTTATTTGAACATAAATATTAAAAATTGGGTAAGCGGGCAATGCTTAGCTGTATATTAGCTAGGTGTCTAGAGAGTCACTGTTGTGTTAAATTTGAATTCAACTATGTACATTCGTTGTAGACGGAAAACAATTCTTAGCGAAGACGGTCATTTCTAAAGTTTCATATTATGCCTGCAAATAGTTCAATATGAGTCGAAATACTTCGTCGGGCTTACTATCATAAGATTAAGGTATACCTATACTACTCGTGATCTTTAATAACACTAATAAGTAATAGGTAATATCGAAGAGTTATTTGTATGGTCGAAATAAGACGTACTCATTGTTTAGGTCGCGATACGCGTTACTATATATATTATATTGCATACACGATTGTTGTCTGAAATTTCTTCTGTTCCTTACTGTCGGAACAAAAGCTTGGTTGCGTTATCTCACGCGTTACGACAATCATTATTCGCACTGTGATAAACGGTATCGGCGCTAATGCAATACAATACTGTCTGGAAAGAACCGTAAAGAAGAGTATTTACTATTAGTTCGACATAGACGTCGAGTGGAGGTAAAGTGTATAAGTCTCTCCACGCGAGATCAACGGTCGGATACGACGGCGATAATAATAATAATAAATAATATTATTATATTATGCAACATTAATTACCATTGTTCAAACTCAACGGGTTGTCATTTGTCTCTGCAGTACGATACGTCTATCATATACCTATGCCCAGCTACATAATGTGCCTAAATAATCGACGGCTGAAATTGTATCAAACGAAAAATTCTAGGAGAAACACAACACTCGTAGTTTACTATGTGGAGGTGACCACGTTCGATCATATGTAATTATTGTAATTTTGGCGGCGAACGATGTGCAACAGATTCTGCAGAAGGTACTGCGGATTTTGTCGGTTTACGAGTAATATTGTGAAGTAATATTTTCCGTTCACAAATGTCAAATACCGTCGCAGTATTATGTCAAATAAAACTATTTAACAAATTTAACATCGTGTATATAACTATTGATAATATTACCTATGATGTATACCTAGTGAGAACGTTGAACGATTGTAGAGACATCGTCAACGTGATTTATAACTTTCGTGGTGTTATAATTGAACATATTATACTTAATAACGTTAATTTGCTTTTAATCCTTTTAAAACTCAAATATGGAAATTTTCAGTGATAACCATCACAGCTAGTTATTACCAGTACCGGATCTAGGGGGGGGGGCGATCCGGTGCTTATCATAGAGGGGCGCAAATTTCAAATTTTAAACTCATCATTTTTATGATTTGGTGACTTTTAGGGGCGCTAATATTATGTTGTGCCCCGGGTTGCATAATTTGTAGATCCGGTACTGGTTATTACGTGGATAAAAGACGAATCATGATAATTTATATAATGTTACAGTGATTCAATCATCGAATATTCCGTTGTTGATCATTGGTTTTCGTAAATAGACATGTAAATTGGTAAATGGTACCTATTATTACATAATACCTACTACGTAGACTACGACTGTCTCCACTCTCCATAGTTTTACACACGTACGCGACATACCAAAGTTTCATTAACCAGTTTCAATAGTGTGCTGTTAGTTTAAAAATTAAAGTGAATTGATCTATTATATAATGTAAAGGTAAGATAATTATCTGGGACCCCATATAGGCTGTATATATAGCATAATATCACTTAATATAAAAACTACAGAATAAATAAAATGTTTTGTCTAAATTAACAGTACTATTGTGCCTAACTATTGAAACTGGTGATCGAAAGTTATCTGTGTCGTTGGTGTGTTGGACGGAGACAGTACATTTGGGTGTGAAGTCCTCTCAAAGTTATATTGTATGACTTGGTAATGAATAGTAGGGGTATTCTGATGTCTAATAACATACAGAATATGTTTTCAGCACATTAGCATATCTTAGATTAGCTTCAGCCCCCTCTCACACACACACACCCACCCTCTTTCCCTCTTAAATAATGTGTTTTCTTATTCTAGCAATCATTTCATCATGTGCGAAATAATACGATATTTCATGTTCATATTTTGCTTAGATTTTTTTTTAAAACAAACATAAACAATATTGTTAACCAACTAAGTAGCTAGAGTGCAATATTTGTCTACTTACCAGGATAGTGTTAGATAACGCATATAATTAGTATTCAAGCATCATACGACAGTTCAAGAGTAATTCCGTAATAGATAAGCGGCTATAATACTTACAGGTGAAGTTCGCCATAATGGTTGTAGCGTTTGTTCGATCGTGGTCTGCCGACTACTGAATGGTTACTGCCTGGTATCAGCGACCGTATACATAATTTTAATAATGTATATATGATTATTGATTACCTTCGATATTACTGTAAGTTTTTTAGTAATTCAAATACGTCATAGTAATTTATTATTTTAATTTTTTGAAATTCCTATATTAAATTACTTACTTAAAAAAAGTATTGCTTATAATTTCATATAATTGTTTTCGTTTTTATTTAAAAAAAATTGCTTATTCAATTAGTTCCTGCACCAACGCCACAGTCTAAACAGTCATTATATTTTATAAGTCACAATTGTCTCGATCTCCATAGTAAATACTTCTCAATTAACTCTTGGAGCTATTGCATAGTAATTACTAATAAATAATAATCAATTTAAAATACTACAGTATAATATTATATGTAAGTATTCCTCAACATTAGGTATTAATTTCAATAATATCTTGGAATATTTAATAGGATTTTAATATAATTATTCATCCTACCTAAAGTTATTATAGTAATTTATTATTAAAGGATTTTCAAACGTTGAACGATTATAATATGTAATGAGATAATTGAGTTAAATACTCACTAAAATAACAATAACTATTATACGGTAAAGAACTAATGGTGATTATATAAATATAGTTACTAATGTTAACCAATATTTACGTGTCAATGTACATTTGTCACATTTATATTTTAGAGTAATTTGTATGTATCACAAGTCATAACCAATATTTAAATTTAATTACATAAGTAAACTTAATTGTAGAAATCGTTCGGGAACTGTTCATTTCTGTCAATAGTTATAAAACATTCAACATTTTAAGTACCAATCTAACTCTATAGATTAACTTATCAGTATATATGTATATAAACGTTAAAGTCCAACAGTTATAGGCATAGCAGAATAAGATATAATATTGACGAAGTAGACAATAAAAAATAATCAGGACGTTGGCAAAATATTATTTCCAAATAACAATAGGTATTTATAAATGCCTCTTACTCTTTTAATATATCATTACATTGTTTATTATTTAAAAATTCCACGAGTTTATAATATTTATTATTTAATTTTAGTATATAATACACATTACAATTTACCTATACATTGTTATGGTTGCATGCACTACGTTGCACTTAATATTATAAAAAATAATACAGTTCACTTGATAACATAATTGAATTTCATCGTAGTAATTGTCATGAATGTTTTTTTTCTAAAAATATTTTCAACGTTTTACGTATTTAATTTTTTGTTGTATGAGAAATACAAGGTCATCAGCCTTGGTTATATTGTATTGATGATATAATTTTTTTTTTTATAATACATGTTTTTTTAGATTCAAATCGAGAAAAATAGTATATCATGTTTTTATTTGTTACCTATTTAAATTATTTTTTGTTGTGAACACTGGATCGGAGGGTGATATAAAAGTTTTTTGTACATACTTCAATTACTAGATATCTAGTTGGTCTGTCTGGGACCCGGGTGGTACTTAATCATTTTTCTCAATGTTTCTCAAATCATAATGAAAACGACTGTCGAAAATAATAAGAAATTGTATTAAAATAGTAACTATAAATGTTTTAATATTTTCTATTAAATGTTTACAATTACAAAATAATAAATAATAAATTGATTATTCTATAAAAAAATATTGTGTTAAAGTTGAAATATCCAATTCAAATATAATATTGTCTTATCCTATAGTTCTTTACTTTCAAATTCATTTTAATACCGAACCACTGACTCATCCATTTCCTGAGTTGACCCACTTACAATGTGTCTTGCTACTCTTTCTAACGATATGAATTAAATGCATTAGGATATATTATGCATTAATGCATTTTAGAAATTAAAAATCGAAAATTTAATAGGGTCTTAATGTTAACAATTTCATCAAACACTTGAAGTATGTGAAAACGATTTAAAGATAATAGTTATTTCTTTTCTCTACTGTATGATATCGTCGAGGTAATAAACTTTCATACCATAATATTATGATACTATAATGTTAACATGCGTTTAATTTCATTTACAATAGCTACGTTTATTTATATTGACATTTGACGTAATTATATGTTACACATGATTATTATTTATCAATAGTATTATACATGATGTGTAGGTATAATCGATTAATAACATTATAACCAATTAATAAAATATGTGAAAATTACTTGAAGTCATTACATAACGTCTTCAATAAGGTGTAAAAAGTGCAAATTCAGTATTTACGTACATGGTCTTATTAAAATATATACAGTGTGATCACGATTTAAGTTAATACTAAATATTCCAGGTGGATGACCTTGTATCACAATTAGATTTTCGGGAGGTGATAGGGAGTAATTAAATACATATTTTCTTATTAATATTATATCTAAGTATCATATATTTATCAAATCTAGGTAAGTTCTCATACCTCACAGTATATGAGTTTTACAGGTTAGAATGATTGTGCGTATATTGTTTTTGTATTATTTTTCATTAATTCGCATAATATAATGTACCTACCCAATAAGAGATAAACGCAATTAATTAAAAATGATCTAAAAAAATTAAATTAAAAATAGATTGTTAGGTTTTATTAGATGAAATATTTTAATTATAGATTCTTTAAATTTAAATAAAACGTTATTTCTATGATTGTATGTAATACATTAATTCCGTGATTAATGTTACAATTATCCACTGAGAAATAAAAACTAATAAGGAATATAATTATGTTAATAAAGAACGTTTATTTTATTTTTATTATAATATGTTATGTATATTAAGATACAATTCATATATAGAGATAAAAAGTTACAAATCCTTTTCATTTAGGAAATACAGTAATTATATATGTTTATGTAATTGGCGGAGTCAGATCAAACCCTATCACTGTTTTCATTTCAGGATATATTTAAAGAAACGATTTTTAAGAATTCAGTTTGGATTGAGGTTCATTAATTATTATATTCAGTTGTTTTAATATTGGTATTATTTTTCGGATTAAAATTATCAAATAAGAAGTTTCATATTATTTTCTAGTTTTTGTTATTCAACAATCTGTTAATAGGCAACTATAGCTAGTATGATTTAATAACTATGTATATTTGATAGATGAACAGAAATGTCACTTTAGCAGTTGGATGATTTATTTAATAACAGTTAACATTGAAACAAACAAGATGTTTTAAATTTGTAAGTATAACAGGTTGTCTAATGAGATAAAATGCTTTTGCTCCTTCATGTACGAATTTAGTTTAAGATATGAAATTATGAACGGATAGTATCATTAGACACGTAGGATGTACTAAAAATTCTGTGTCGGAGGAAATGGTTTATAAAGTTTGTACTTTGCTTCGATCTTATTTTTTTGCATACATCCAATGTTGTAGATTGTGTATCCAAATAGATTTGATTAGTACTTAATGTATTAAAGATCGCACCAGTAAGATGAAATATATTACAACTGTGAAATGGCACAGCTATTTTTTAAGATTTATTTTTTTTAAAAGTCATTAATTTGATTGAACTCAAAAGTTAATATAATTTAACTGAAATTAGGTAATGCTAATATTTGAATTATCAAAACCAAAAAAAACAAAAAAATAATAAAATAATGACTGTTAATCCATGTTATATAGTTTTTATGTATTGTGTTTGGTAATTTAGAAATTATATATCCAGTCATATCAGTGTTTTTCCTGTGCCAAATTATAATTTTTCTATCATCACGTAATAACGACCAATAATGGTATTGACTTCTGATATAGAACAATTTGTATAAGCTATTTTACAACGGTCAACAGACAATCTTTAAATTTTCATTTTTATTTTTTGAAAACACTAATTAATGTTGACAAAGCATAAAACTCCTTGAAATGTAATGTATAGCCATTAAGAGGACGCCACACCTACATGTGTTGTATTCGTCTTACAAGTGATGGGTAACAGCAAATTTTACGACCAGCAGTTCCACTTTAGCTCTGTTAGTTTAAAATTTAGAATGAATTGTTCTGTTATAAAAATTAAAGGTAACATTATTATGTAGGTTATCACAGAGGATTTTTATTATATTTTAATTTTAAAGTGAGTTATGAGTATTTTTAAATAATGGGTTGTTATATCTCTTAAGAGTGAATATTTTAACCTTACTTTTAGTTGGATTTAGATTCAACATTCAATTTTTGGAATCAGGTAGTTATTTCATTTAGTGAGGATTGTAGGTTTTGAATCGCTAAATCTAAGGAACTCTGTTGTGTGAGAATTGTCGAATTGCCGTGTCGTACGCAAACATTGCTAAATGACAGTTGAGAGGGATTGGAATGTCGTGGCAGTAGATATTAAACAGAGTTGATTCCATGATTGATCTTTGGAGGACTCCAGCTTTGATGTGGTGTAATTGTGAAAAGTCTGATTCTACTTTAACTTTGAAAAATTATTAAGTATGAAGGACGTGATGGTTTTGAGTATTTAGGGAGATTTAGTATTTTTAATTTTTGTTCAAACCCGAGGTACTAGACCTTATCAAAAGTTTGTGTTAGGTCTAAGAATACTGCTATGGTATATTGTTTTTTTTTTTTGTAATAGTGTACAATCATTTCAGATATACGTTGGATTTGGTGGTATGTGGAGTGTTTGGTTTTAAATCTGAATTGGTGTTTCGGGATAACGCGAAGGTAGGGCCTTATCCTCTCCAACAATATAATATTGGCTGGCTTTCCTGGTTTGTGAATAGGGAATGCAATAGCGTGTTTCCATGTAGAGGGAAAGGTAGCGATGCTCATGGCTGCATTAAATAAAGGAGGCTTAGTAAGATAGTGCTTTTGATGTCAGGTTTTTTAGGATTTTGTTAGTTATTAGACCGTGATCAGGAATTGTCTTACTTTTTAAGTTAGATATGAGTAGTTGTATTTCTTTGGAAGATGTTAGGATGATGATATTGTTGTACCTTGTACTCATTGTTAGTTGTGTTCAATGATTCATCTGAGTTTTATCTTTGTGTGATGATGTCGTCTTCTTATAGACGAAGAAAACACACGTGGGCGTGGCGTTCTCTTAAAATTATGTTAAATAATATTGAATACTGTAAAGAATAATATACACATACTTTTATTCAAAAAGAATATGTTGATTAAATGATTTATTTTGTAGAAGTTTCTGTCACATAATCGATCGCAACACATTAATAAAAATTCAAAATTCAATAACTTAACTACTTTTTTGATACACAATTTTTAAATCTATTAGATCCAGCGACATCTGTCGTTTACTACGGTAGTAATTTAATAACTATTCAAAGATATGTGTAGTAATTCGTTAGTTTTAAAATCCCTAGGGCTCTGAAATTTAAAAATTGTTTTACGTATTAACTTTCAGTTTTACCAATAATCGGTATAATATAACAATTTTTAACTAATAAACGATTGCGTTTTAACTATGACTATCACAAACATGTAGTGTGTATGAGTGTACAACAGCAGTGTAATAGTGTAGTTATATAAATACTTGATTTAATGCTATTATACGGTTAGGTTTAGATGATATTTTTGCTAAGAAACTACAATTACTGAAATATTATTGGGTATACCTAATATTTACCTACATCAAATCTACCTACTAGAAAAACTTCTGTCATGATTTTTGTTATAGTTTCATTAATTAAGTACTGATATTCCAAATAAAGAATTAGTTTATAAAAACAATAAAAATCCAACTCTATATATTTAGCAATAAACATTGATAAATTAATGTAAAAATTAAACTTACAATAAATTGATTTATTAATTCGTATGATACTTTAATTACGGCCAACATCAAAATGGCCAATACTAGTTTGTAACTGATAAATTATAAAGTACAAACATTCATTCGGTCCTTGACATATCTTCTACCATTTTTACTGTACAATAATGTATGGAAGTATATACTTTATAGAAATAAAAATACCGATGGATATGCATCTCGAAAATGTAATTTAACACGATATATTATTTATTTCAAATTTAATATTAAGTACAACGCATCATTTAACTGCACTTAATTGAGCGACGGGGGACGAATATTCAATACAAAATGTGTCTGCGTGTATGTTTTTTTAAATTGTTTGTTTTGTTTATAATAACGTAATGTTATTACGCATATAAAAATAATGTTTGACCTTTGTAGACCTCTACTAAATGTGCCGACGCAAATCGAGTTGGTTTTTAATGCCAACGTTGACGGATATGTTTTGTTAACTTATTTGTTTTAATTTTTCACTAATATTAGATAGATCTATTCACGTCATTCTTCATTCGGTATGTTATCAGTTTATTTAAATATGTCAATATGATAAGTTATTGTGATGTCCATGACAAATGTTTGTAATAATTGCCCAACAATGTTGTTATTTAATAAAACTTTAAGATATAATTTGTATAAATGATTGGAAGTATTATACTATTATGTAATAATTATTGATTTTTTTTGGCGAACATGATGTGAAAAGTTGATAAAAAAAAATTTTATGAATTAAACTATATACATAGTTACTTTATTATTATTTTATCTACGAGAATGCTGATGGTTTAAAATACAAATAATTAAGATTCTAATTTAATTTAATTTAGTTATAGTTTAAAAATTTATAATTAATTTGTAAAGAGATCATTTGTTTTACTTATTGTATAATAACATACATACAAATAATGCAAACAAGTTAATCGTGGTGTTGGCCACTATCCATTGGGCCATTTGTGTTACTTTGATCACCTTGGCACAGAATACTGTTGCATTAGTACCTATTACCTGAAAGCAATACAAATCAACGATTCCTTAAATTATATTATCTTTAGTATTTTTATGGTTGTTGTTTTAAATAAAAACGAATAATAATAAATATGGTATAAATTAGCTAATATTTAATAAATGGAAATAACTCGCAAAACTTAAGATTTAATACTATATTATATTGGATATATTTTATAAAATGGATATTTATACATTCTACAAAATAAAAGAAACCATTATCAATACAATATATTTTATTATAGGCTTGGTGAGGCGCGGTCGTACGCTCAATCTGCGGAAACGCACTGAGCGTACGTACCGGTCGCAGTTGCTAGCTCCCGGATGGGTGACCACCCGGGATTTTTAGCAACATATCCTTGCCACACATACACAAACACGTGTTACAACCCTACCCAATTAAAAACCTACAAACAAACATACAAAAATAATCCCTACCGTACCACCCCACACCCAATGGCCTATGTTGCCGCGGGTTCTCCTTACAATAAAAAAAAAAAAAAAAAAAATATATATATTTTATCGACAATATTATTATAATATATGACTGAGACTTGGGTCTTGGAGTAAATAAATATATAAAATTTGATAGTTTAGCACAAAACTGGAATATCTGGGGAGGTTTTAAATTTGAATTCAATGATATAAAATCATTGAACACTGTTATGGATTTTACACACAACACAAAATAAAACGTACGCACCAATTGAATATTAAAATAGTTAATGTATTTATTATTAAATTGGTAGTACAAATTTTAAGTATAGCAACAAATTGTTAATCTAACACTGGCCATGCTACGACTGATTGACTATACCTGTGTGTTATAGTGACAATGCACCGTGCCACATCAAAAACCCTTATTCAGCGGATCCCACGGTAGCAGCTTCGTCCGACACACACTCTGCATTATGATTTTAATGAAATACTTCTATATATATGTTATTAAAATATATAGGTAGATGTATAAAAATAAAATATGTAATATTCATGGGTTCTTAATAACACGAAAAACGAATCTGAGGGAAGACGGTCCGCCAGCCTGTATTAGTAACTACTTAGTATATTTGTTGATATTATTGGTATTAAATTAATTTACTTCACTATACAGTAGGCACTATAGGATGAATTAATATTTTCCGAAAAATTGTATTTGAAAGTATTATTTAGTGTATAAAATATAATAATATACTTAGTAAATATACTAGTTTTCATGTACCCACGATTTAAAAAAATATTTTTAAATTACCTACAATAAAATAACTTAATTTGCTATACTCTGTCTAAATTTCTAATGTAAACAAATTGGGATTTAAAATATTTATTAAAAAATAACTGCGTTGTCCGTATAATTTGTTAGATTTTATGATTTCAGTATGAAATACTTATAAGAAATCTTGTCTTAAACTTAAATCCATAAAAAATTTGAACATTTTATACATTTTTAAGTACAGCATTTTATTAACCTTGTTTTAAAACTTTATCGTCTATGGAAAATGGTCATCTAAATATTTAGTGAAAATTTAAGTATTTAAGGTAATTAGTTTTTTAGTTACAATAGACTGTTTTTCACAAAAATTCTCAATTGTCTTTATTTTTTTTTTTTGATTTTTCTTGACACTTTTTTAATCAGCTGGAAATTATTTACCTTCCCCACAATATCAACTAGATTCACTTTTATATCAGAAAATATGCTGATGTAAAAAAAATTGAAGCGTTATGACTATCATAAGGTTATGTCAGATACGAAGAAAACATAACATACATCATTCTAAAATTAATGAATTCATTACTACGCTCAGAATTTAAAATATGAAAGTGAATGTTGTTGATTTAATTATTTTATACGACGGCGATTTAGATATGCAATTTCAATACAATTCAGACGAAAATGGTAAAATATGTCATCATGATTATTATTATTTATTATGTTGGTATAATATAAGTATATTACATCATGTTATATAATTTATTGTTGGAAATTCATATCTATGATTAATATTATGTTACCGTTTATTAAGGTTGTGAAGTTTATTGGGTTATTTTTCAATCACCTTGTAAGTGTGTACCACTCAGATGAGTCTTGTTAAGAAAATGTTAAGAAAACACAAGATTTTCAACGAATCCCAAATCACATAAACATATATATATATAGTTAACCAGAATATAACCCGCTTACAAGTTAAATGTAAGAATAAATCATTTGAATTAGTAGATACTTAAATTTTAATATTTTACATTAAATCAAAAATATCAAAACATTAATTACCCAGGTGCTGCACAATAGATCAAGATCCAAGGAATGATCATCATATTCGACAAGTAAACATCACTCAATAGTACTTTATAGTAGTATCAATGTTGGACTATTAGATATTTTTTAATCAATTCGCGAATTATAAGACAAAAATAATAAACTACTTTTCTTAGTGTCTACAGCCGTGTTAGATCTAATGTAGGCTACCCTATACACACGCATAATTTATGCGTAGCTAATATTCTAGAATTATTATCTTAGTTATTTTGATTACATAATAATCGAATGGCTTTAACAACTAATTAGTCATCCGTGTTAAAGTAAAAAGGTGACTGGCAAATGTGTACCGCAATACTAATTATTTTAGTGTTGTGTCTAATACTGGACTGGAAACAGATACAGTAATAACTCTTAGCAACATTACAGTCCATAAATATTGTGTCTATAGTATGTTTTGTTATTTAATGAAATATTAAATAAGTTTGTGGATGTATGGTGTTTTAAGTCAATTATGGTTCACAATTCTCATAGATAATTAAGCTATAATATAGTTGTAGTTAAAGTTGGACGAAAAAGGTGTTTAAAACCTATCTTCTTTATACAAATTTATGAATGCGATACATAATAATAATAATAATTATATGGTAAAAATGAATATTATTTACATGCATTAAAGTAAACAGTATCAACTATAAATATATTTCTGTTAGTAATTTATGGTTGTTTGCTCGTGCTATGTTGGAATATAATGGTAATGCATTGTATAAACATATTTTTTGTTAAAATAAAGACAATATTTGTCAAAATTGATAGTAATTATGTAAAACCGTTGTAGGTATTTAATTTTATAAATTTAAAATTTAAAACATTTGTAGGAATAATTTATTCATAAATACTATAATTCTATATAGGTATTGGGATTTATTACTTAGAATATTTTGTAAAACTACTGACGTTAGTAAGCGTATTCATTAATTTTTTTATTTAAGTTTGTTGAAATTATTTACAAAATGTTTAATTTATATCTATGCTTAGTTAGTGTTATTTTAGCCCCAATGGTATCTTCGAAGTAAGTAAACATATTATTATTTATTATTTTTGTCATATGATAACATAAATTATTTGAATTTTTAGAATTTCTTTAATATCTTTTGAAGGAAAAACATATTTGAATGGCCAGTACGAAGTCAAAGTACCTGATAATTTTAATATAAAAAATGGTATTTATATATTCTAATTATATTTATTTTAATTATACTTGAATAATTTAATATAGCCATATAGGTATTTACGACTTGATTTACTAAAAATACAATTTTTGTATATTCTATTAAACCTATATATCGTTAATATTTATAAAAGTATTATAGAATGATACATTTTAAGTATACATAACTGTATAAACATTTAATATATATCTATGTTTAAAATGTCATTATAATTACATATTTACATACATTTAATTCTTTCATAGATATAATTTTCAATCACTTATGATGGTTATATACAAACAAAAAAATAGTTAACAATTTTAAGATTATAATGAAAAAAATAATTTTAGATCACATTTATTTATTTGATACAATATTGTATAATAAACATATATAAATGGATTACAGATATAGCACTTAGCGTAGTTATGCACTGAAAGTCTATGTTGTAGCATATATAAATGAATACATTTTTAACGCAAAATAATTAAATAAATAACCGTGCTTGAAGACTATTTAAAATAAGTATAAAATCCAAATAATCACAATATTAAAATGTCTATCTATTAGGTTTTTTCAAAATGTAATCTGTATTTGGTTTATTTGTTAACTACCTATTATATTTTTACTTCTTCAGTTCTATGTATATATCACTTATTATGTAAGAGTAATATAAGTAGTGTGTTTTAACTTTTTTGAGTTTATTTGAACACTTTTTATAAACCATTTGTAAGTAAAATAATTTGATAGATTAAGAATATGCTACATCAGCATGTGTTGTCTCCATCTTACAAGTGCAAAACAGCAAATTTTACGCTCAGATCACGTTTTGCTCCATCAGTTTAAAATTTAGAGGGAATTGACCTTTTATAAAAATTAAAGGGAACATTATTTTTGAGGGCTTCTCATAGGATTTTTATTTAATTTTAATTTTAAAGCGAGTTATGTGTATTTTAAAATTGTAAATTGTTTGTTTATCTTAAAATACTCATAACTCAGTTTAAAATTAAAATATAATAAAAATCCTATGAGAAGCCATCAAAAATGATGTTACCTTTAATTTTTATAAAAAGTTACTCACTCTAATTATTTAATTATAGATTAAATACCTTTTAAAAGAATCTATGTAAATACAAACTTGTAAAAAAATATATACTAATTATTATATTGTAAATTATCAATATATATTACATATGTTTATGTAGTTTATATCATAAATATTTTACAATATGGTAAATTAATAAACTATTATTTTTTTTAACCTTTTTAGAAATTGTAAATGGTCATAGCCAAGGATTGAAATTAATCATTGTAAAAGAATTGAAGCTTAACGAAAGATTATCTCTTGGAGAGCGATTAAAAAGATCAAATGATATATTAGCTAAACAGGAGATGGAAAAAGTGAAAAGTTTAGAAGATCATGAAATTGAATTGGAGAAATTGTTAAAAACAATAGAGGAGGAACCACTCGAAAACTTGAGAAATGAAAATAAAGTCCCACAGGAAACTCTAAAACGTGAGAAACTTATTATTAAAAAAATGCCGGAACAATAGTATTCTCCAGGTAACTTTGAAATATTGTATTATAAAAATATACTAAATTTTTTTTGATTGATTTTTGTTCGTGAGTTTTTATTTAGATGAGTGAATGTTCAAAATACAACATTCAATCGTATATATCATACAAAATACAATTAAATTATATCAACTAGGCATTTAATACATTTTGTTGTTCCATATAAATTATTTAATGAATTATATACATTTTTAAATTTAATAATTTCAATTAAAATGCATTTTTGTACACATATTTATGCATATTATTTGAATGAAAATCATGTGCATAAATGTTTGCATATTTCGTACATTTTTAGTTCATATAACTCCGTGCACTTATATTTTATAATAATAAAACCGTTTAACTACGCTCGCCGCCCACTATCATTTTGATAACAAATCCACTATCATAAGCTAACAGTGGGACAATGCGCACAGTAGTGGACGCTAGTGGTGCGCTGCGCTGCACTGTGGGCACGAACAATATGTATGTTGTAAAGTGCGTACAAATATAAAATGAAGACATGAACACAGCACATCAAAACTATCAAATCTTCATTATATTTATAAATTAAACATGTAAACCATTGTAGGCTAATAAACCTTTGTATTTGAAGCCTTTAATTAATAAAAAAAAAAAAAAAAAAAAAAAATATATAAAATAATTTTTTTTTATCTAATTACAAATAATTGAAATTTTAGAGAATTTTAATCAGGACAGTCCCAAGGAGGTGGTATGCCCTGGCATCTTAACCAGGGTCAGCGCTTTTCCTTTCCAAAATTATACATAATCGTAAATTGTTGTCATTTTTAACATCTTTAACAATGCAAATAGTTAAAACGAAACTTTAATAATTGATTGATATATATGTAAAATTACGATTTATATAAGTATCCTTTGCTTATTTTTATGAGTATATGTAAAATATAATAATTTAAATATGTTCACAAATTTGCAGAAAAATTGAATTATTTAGTTTCGTGGTGTTGATACGTTGGTGGTGTCGCTCACTGAAGTGACACTTGCCCAGGGGGCCCACCCATGGCAATTAGGACTCTTGCTGTGAGGGGGAGGGATTTGTCCATGTATATCAGTGTCCCTCGACTATCCCACATTCAAACAGCGCTTATGCGATTTGGGTTGCCTGTATCCGGTTGAAGGATGTAGTAGTAACGTGACAGATATAAGTTGCGATAACGACCGCGACCGTTGAATCTATGGATTAATAACATTATTATAATCTGAATAATGAAATACGCCAATAAACTATTTGGCCACTTCAATATCGGATCGGTAAACAATTTGAAATCATCCGGAGGATACAATTATTACTAGCTATCTCGGACCATAATTAGCTACATTGCAAAAGGTAGGCAACTAAATGTGCACGCGTGTGATCAAACAAATCTTAGAAGATAATGGGAGCAAAAGTGTTCTATATCCTAGATAATCTATTAACCATTGTCACTTACGATAATTCTAGTGTAATGATATTATACTATAGAAAATTCACCCACCTTTATGGATGGAGGAATTAGTATTTATTTGTGTTAGTTCGATGTGCCAGTGGTTTGTGAAGATTGAATTGTGTTACTTTGTTAATTTTTCGTTTGTGCTGCAGTACCTATCTTGTGTGATACCTATACTTCTATAGTTTACATATTTAACTTAATTGTATACACTCTTGTGCTTCAAGTATCAATATAGAGTATGGATATTTCTGTTCGAACATGGTGACATTATCAGATATTTAGACATTAAGAATCTAGTGTTTGGTATTTGGAGTAAGTACAATAAACATGACAATTGAATGACCGATGACATGACCTTATTTTTGGCTTATTTTTTTTATATCGATTGAGTGACAAAGAAAAATTATTAAAATAAAAATGTATTGTAATTTGTATTTAATATTTACTATGTATTGACCATGTTCAATTTTATGTAACAGATTGTAAATAAAAAAAAAAAAAAAAAAAAAATGTATTGACCATGACCAATAATATCGATACTCTTGTTTAAAAATTTTTGTATACTCTTGTATAAGGATTTATGTACAGTATTTATTTTTATTTTGTGAATTTTTTGTAATAAGTGTTAACACTAGTCGAAATGGGTATGCCAGAAAAAATGGTTAACCAAAGAGTTAGGAAATAATGTGTCAGTGGCCTAAGGAGATAATAAGTGCTGTAATATTTCGATGGATCTCCCTCATCTAGTGTTAAAAAAGGTCCACGGGTTACGGACTCTTCGAAAAATTCTTTGTTTGTGTTGATCTACATACACTGCAGCATACATTGTACCAAAACATCCGAAATCCGTCAAGGCGTTTAAATAAATAATAATATATTAAATTATTTACAGATATTTGAGAGCTCTGAATACATGCGTCGCCTCACATCTATCTCTTAGGCACAGCTCACTGCGTAAATGATTTCTCTGGTGCATTTATTCATATTGAAATTTTGACTACACAGTGGAATAATTATTTAAAAAAAAATAATAAAAGGGTGTACCATAGTAACGTCACGTGAAACCATCACAAAAAATTGTGAAAGTAAAGGAAAAGTGGGAAACCAAAGATTGTTTTAGTAAGTATTTGACGTAAGTAGTCAACATAATAGGTTATAGACGCTTGGTGCGAGGTACTGGTTTAGATCAACCAAATGCACTAAATTGTGTTACAAAGTACTAATTTAATCGACATCTATATCAGTAATTAGCGAAGACTAAAATATGTGTCACAATGTTTGTTTCTTACGGACGCATGTGATACACAACATATTTTTACGGTTAATAATATTAAACTAATTTGTTTTTGCTGGTTGCTTTAAAGTTTAAGTACTAATAAAACGGTATCTGATAATCAAAGTGCTTATATTATATTATATGAATATGGTGACATCGACCTTATCAGACATTTAGGAATCAAAAATCCAATCTTTGGTGGTAGACAGTAGACACATTACTCCACTATACTATGTACCACTGTTAGTTGGTGTACGAAAAACACGACCGATCATATGTACCCTGTTCTTGGGTGATTTTGTTTTGATTGGCTCATACTCGTCTCTTTTGTACAAAAATTATCATACAGATATAGAGTACCCATCTCTTTATTGTGGATTTTCAGTACTAATTTACCATTCGTATAGCGTGTACCGGGGAAAATAGTTAACGGAGGAGTGAGTAGTAAGGAAAATTACGAGTATCATTGAGCAAAGCATACAAGTCATAAGATCAAAATAAATAATTTAAGCTGTTTGGTATTTTGATAATTTAAAATTCTTGTTGATTTTCATCAATTCGTAAAGAAATATAGGTATTATAAAAATAATCTTAAGACTTATTTTTTTTGAATAAGTATTGTTATGTGTTGATCATTTTCAGTTGTTCGCCAAATATATAAGCATAACGCGTTAGTAAACCGTAATTAATTAAACAGTAATTCGTCATGAGGTTTATGCTATGACGTAGAAATACTATGTGTCTATGTGATTACTGATTATAGATAACATGCCAGTTTTTTTCTTTTTTTTTAATAATTAAAGTTTTACAGATTATAATCATCTAAACTTAGGGATACAGAAGGAAGTTTTTGACATTTAGTATATCCGATCATGTTAGCGGTATAAGTAAGAACTAAGTTTTTTTGATGTACAGAAAAATAAAAATTATCACATTACGAAGTGATTTATTTACAATTACACAATTATATAAATTATATAAATTAGATTAATACATACATACATAATTACAAGTTTATTGATTTAAGATGCCATGGGGACGACTACGTAGGAGTCTGCGATTGGTTGGACGAATATTCAGTCTATAATACTGCAAACCATTTGCTTTTTGCAATAGACTGAAGAAGCTAGTTAGTAATTAAAAATCTGTGTGCAGTGCTTCATTATAAACAAACCAAAGTTCATTTCAGATTACTTGTAGGACTTTAGGGCTTGATTTTTTTTTATGTGAGTCGTAGCATATAATTACCCCAGACCGGGGTGGCATATAAGATTAGAGGACGAATGATTTATTTATATAAAAATTTAAAGTAATAAGCACTTCCAACTGAATGAAGTTTAACGATTAATTAGTGGTTATAGTACTTTAAAACGTTGATAACCTTGCTGTAATTTGAGAGATATGTGTGGATTGCAAGTGAGTTTTTTTAATCTAATATTACTCCAAGGTATTTGATATTATGATACTAAGCTATATTTTGTCCTTTGAACTTTAAGGTGTTGTAGTTTTTAGTTCTACGTAGAATGAAAAAAACCGCTGAGCTTTTCGATGAGTTGAGGAAAATTTTCCAACTTTGTGTCTATTTTTGAACTTCGTCGATATGACTTTGGAGGTTTTCTATTACCTTTTCTACTTTATCAGAGCTAGAATATATAACACTATCGTCCGCGTACCGAGCTATTTCAGTGTTCACTGTTTTGGGGAAGTCGGATATGTATAAGTTGAAAAGTATTAGAGATAGTTTTGATCCTTGTGGTACACCTGTATTAATTTGTTTGATATCCGAGTTAGTTTCATATAATTTGGACGGTAAAACTGCGTGAATAGAGAAAGGATTTAATGATGTTAAAGATAGCTGTAGGTGTGTTAAGGCATTTCAGTTTGTATTGTAGTCCGTCGTGCCAGACCTTATCGAACGCTTTTGCTATATTTAGGAAGACTGCTTCGGTGTGCTTTTTTTTCGAACCTATTATTTTTGTGTTCTGTAATATGGAGAAGTTGCCAGTAACACGGGGGGGGGGGGGATTTTTTTGGATTTATATTGTGTTAACAACATATATGTACGTATTAAAATTACAAAAATACAAGTGACTTGGAAAGTGGTGCACAACTATGTCTGAAGGATATATTGGCCCGCTGGCTGTCCATACATATAGTATATATATATCGAACTAATAATAAAACTAATTAGAAGAATTCCTGTTTATGGCTGTAGAGTAAAATATAGATAGTGAATAGTTTTGATTTGTTGAAGATATGACCGACGTTGTTAAAAATAAAAGTGATCTCTTCGGTAAAAACTATAAAATAATTATAGTTTTTGAAACAGTTGTCTTTAAGCATATTGAAAAATTCCATAGTCAGATTTTGAATATTTGCAGTTAAAGAAAAAAGGGGTGAGCACTGAGCATGCTTGGTGAATCACCCTACAAGAGTATTATGTTTTTAACACACCGACACCATAATAATTCGAACTTGAAGTATCTGAGTTTTTATAGCTTATAAAACTATATAAGGAAATTACTATAATTAACAGCTAAAGTGCTGCAGATATAGATAAAACGGACAATATTAGCATAACGTGTTTATTTTGATATGAACATGACGTAAGTACATTAAAAAAAAGAATTATTTATCACATCTGATCGTCTACAATTTATCGTACTTAGATTGTCGCTGGATGACTATTAATGCGTGTGTACCTATATAACTTTATTTCCCGCCATATACGCATTCACAATTATTTTAAACAACGGTTTTTGGGAATCAAAAACCAAGCAAAAGTCGTTTTCGAGTTTTCATATACGAACAGACTCGAGCATCAGGACAATATTGATTCATATTCGCAGAACTTGAAGAAAGAAGGACATTGCCACCGTAGATAACTGAAAACGCGTGAAAAAGGTACCATCAAAATATTTTTAACTGCATTTTAAAACTATTTCAACTCACCCGAAGTAAAGGAGATCGGTTTTAAGTTTAATATGTTCAAGTATTGTACGCCAACACTGCTGGCTATTTTGAAGGGATAAACTGTAGCAAAAAATATAACTTGAGAACGACTTATTGTCGTTATGACATCGTATCGTTTAATACGTCCGAAAACATGTCGACGATATAACTATAAATAGATGTACATAAGAGTGTATGATATTATTATTGTATTTCACAGACTAATGTTGAAAGCTGTTGTACCTAAGCAGCAGTCAATGACACAATTATAACATATTTATATGGTTGTTATGCAGTTGGATTGTTTTCAGAGTATTGTAACGATAAGATTTTTTTCTTACAATATCGAACCCTCCGGAATAGCCGGCAAGGTTGGCGTATAATACTTCAACGAGTTGAACTTCAAAAAATTTCTCCTTCTCTTTGGGGTTTTTCGGCTGAGTAGAAAATGTGATTTAAAACATTTCGATACAATCTTCTTTAATCGTTTTGGCGCATTTACTGTCCTTTTATCCACGGAAGAAATGCCTCTCATCTCATTAACGGTGTTGCGATTATTGACGAGGTGCGCGAGATTGTCAGTGTTACTTTTTGTGAGTCCATTTCGATTCACACGATATGGTGTACCTAGGTACAAAAAATAAGAGTAATACTACGTAAGAAAAGTGTGCTTATACGTTAATAAAGGTTCTCTACGTATTATTTTTACGTTATAAAAGTTTACTTTACAGAGTAAGTACTACTAATAAATTCCGACGATTTCAAAATGGTTTCCGACTTCATTAAGTTTTAATATGAAAATACAATAAATTATATTGTGTTATAAGTTATACTTGTATAACGATTTAATTTCATGGCAGATTTTATTGAATTGTCTGTCATCTTACGCACCGTATTGGTGCTATTTAATAGTGCTTGTAACTCCTTTCTGAATTTTTCCATCATTTACAAAAATGATTGACTTTCTGTATTATGTACCTGCTATTGAAAAAAAAAATTAAATATTTATTCATTAATACTAGTATTATGTTTGTAATTTGTATAAATAATTCAGTATTTAGTAAAAAATTATGATTAGAAAATCATGTAATTTCCCGGGCATTGTCTTTAGTGCTCAAAATTACTTATTTATGAAATGACATAATATTATTGTTAGACACGTATATTTTGCACTATAGTTTGACACAATTTCGTCTTTAAATGGCGTTATTATCAAGAATATATTGTCAACATAGTTCATGGGTGTAATATCAATAAAAGAAAACCTAAAGGTACTGAAGCCAATTGTTTCACTCTACATACACAAGCTTCACCATTCAATATTTATTTTAGTGTAGTACCTACTCTATAATGACTTTCTACTATTCCAATATCAGCATATTATATTAAAGGTGTATAAACATAAAATATATTTAAAATAAGTTATGAAATATATTTTATTGTAAAAATGCTGCTTGTTCCTAAGGAATAAATCATCATATTTTTATATTTCTACCTACCTTAGTCAATTTCGACCACATAAGCTTGAATTCCAAAAATGTTTTAACTTTTTAAGAACTGTAAAACTATGTATTGTTATTTATTATAAAACTTTTTTGGTTGCTCTTAGAAATACAAAATATTTAGTGGTTATGTACACCACGATATACGAAAAATATTATTATATTGGTATTAAAATTATTTAAAATATTACACAATATTTTATATTTAGGTGGCTAGGTATCATCTTAATAATATGAGGTGCATAATAAAAATTGAAATATAATGATAACGAATCGAAGGGAAATGTTTCACAATTATTACTGTTATAAGTTTATTTATACAAGATACATTATATTACAGTTGAAAATATTGTATTTCTACGAATTTCTATGAATTTATTAATATCTTTGAAAGAATTTGATGTCACATCATAATTATATATTATGTTATTATTATTACTATTATTGAGTTAAGAATTACTGAAAAATACTTAAACAGTATAGTTTAGTAGGTGTCTATTTATTATTTAGAATATACATACAAATAATATTATAGTTAATAAATAATATTTTATATCCCTATTTGTCAATTTTTTTTTATTAAATAAAGCATTAGCCATCAAATACCTAGGCATTTTACATATATGGGGCTATTAGGAAAAAAAATAACGTGATAATAAAATATTATTCAAATTATAAGTTACTGTGCAACATGGAAAACAATGTTACTCGTTAATTTAGATGTTATTTTTACAATTCGTTACGCAACTTAGGCAAACGCAAACTTCATTAAACCTAACAGGACGCTACATCCGCATGTGTTGTCTTCGTTTTACAAGTGCGTAACATACCAAATTTTACGCTCAGTAGATCACATTTAGCTCCATCAGTTTAAAATTTAGTGTGAATTGTCCTTTCATAAAAATTAAAGGTAACATTATTTTCGAGGGCTTCTCATAGGATTTTTTATTAAATTTTAATTTTAAAGCGAGTTATGTGTATTTTAAAATTGTAAATTGTTTGTATATCTTAAAACACTCATAACTCGCTTTAAAATTAAAATATAATAAAAAGCTTATGAGAAGCCTTCGATAATAATGTTGCCTTTAATTTTTATAACAGGTCACTCACTCAAAATTTTAAACTAACGGAGCTAAACGTGACCGTCTGAGCGTAAAGTTTGCTATGTTGTCCACTTGTAACTAGTAGATAGACATTTTAGTATTGTAGTTGTTTGGATTTTATACTTATTTTAAATAGTCTTCTAGTGCGATTATTTATTTTGCATTAAAAATTTATTCATTTATGTATGCTACAACATAGACTTTCAGTGCTTAAGTGTTTAAGTGCTATACAGATATAGATCTGTAGTCCATTCATATATGTTTACCATGATCTGCTGAGCTATGTTACACACTTGTAAGATGGAGACAATACATGTGGGTGTAGCGTCCTCTCAACGGTCTTTAATTTTGTTAAACGTCTGTGCCAGTGGTTGGCAAAGACTAAAATGTACTATACTGTCAGTTTCTCACGTGTGTGATGGTGGGTGTTTCAAGTACCAATATAGTGGTATGTGAAAATCACACGTGTTTTATATAATTTCTGAATACGATTCCATTGACGAGGAATGAAGAATCCAGTATTTGCAGGTAGTTGATTAACAATTTATACAACGACTAATGATGTAGACATATACCCTGCTGTCTTTGGATGGGTTTTTAAATATACCTATTCACTTTGGAATTTATATGTATTATGTATATATATAATAAATAAATCATATTAAATTATATTTTATTTATAATTGACATATTCTGATATCCTAATTACCCAGTTCTCGGTTAACTATTTTTTTCGATATATTCTATACGACTGGAGTTAACACTTAATATAGAAAATGCACAATACAGGGATAGGTACTATATATATTAAACACTAATGATATAGGTAAGTCCTCCCACTTTTTTTCCATCTGTCCTGTTAAAGTAGCGTTGAGTTTTTTGTTTTGGTTATATGTATAATTATCTATTGTAATAACATAGTTAACGTACACAAAACACTTTGTGTTTTATTTAATAATTAATTTCGTATAGTTGGTACATTTGTAAATTTATTACAGTTCATAGATTTTATTTTAGATTTCTTCAATGGTAAAATGTCGAGTAAAGATCATCTTAATTGGTGTTTCAAACTTAAAATGTCTAAAAAATCTTAAAATAATCGAATTTTTATTTTTATTAAATAAGTATTTATATAAAATATTTTACTAACGATAATTATTTTAATTATTCTTAAATTACACATATGAAAATTAGTAATAATAATAATCATAGCAAATATCAATAACCATAATAATCATAATAAAATTAAAATATTTCTTAAGTTCATACAATAAATTATTGTAATTGATGCCATTATTATCTAACGGCCAGTCTCAGGCATGATCATTCGATGAACTTTGCTCAACAGATTATAAAGAAGTAACGTTAGTCAAGGTAATTAATATTTTTGATTGATGAGTTGCTATGTATAGGAAAAAAAAGTTAAAAGTTATAATTAATTAAAAATTAACTTAAAAGTTAATATTAGAAATTGCTGATTAAGATAATTTGCTAACCAAATATAACATGCCTACTGTTCAAAAAAATAAAGCTCAATATGGCGTATAACTTAATAATTTTATTATACAATTATTATTTGTTAATAAAACTAGATATTTATTCGAAAATATTTAAAAAATAATTCTGAATTAAGATTGGTTTACCAAAAAACAAGTTGAAATCATCTGTATAATTCAGTATTACATGTTGGCAGAATATATAAATAATAATATCAGTTTTAAATGTACTTTTTCAAGCACGAAAATATAGTATGTTTAAATTATGTATAACTATGCTATTTAATGTTTTATTAAAGGAAAATCCTTATTTTATTAGCCTTATCCATAAACTATTTATTTTAACAATAATATAATTTATTTGTACTCAAACAATGAAAACTATGAGTCACAATATGGTTCATATATTGAGAGGTTATCTAATTTTATATATCTTTATGACTTAATATATTATTTCCTATCTTTCAAATTATAAACACTCCATAAATTAAATTTGTGGCAGTTAACAAATATTATTTTTGACTACAATAATAAAAGTTTATAGTGCGAATCACTTAAAATGCAATAAATGTGTAAGGTATATGTGAGTAAACCTATTATTAAGTAGTTAGATAATACAACTCAGAATAAAATAAAAGCAGACAGGTTAATGTTGTTTAGTTTATTTGATATTACCTATGGTAAAATTATATTTAAAAGTTACTCCTAAGAGTTTGTAACTTGCAAACATTTTCGTTATTTGGCTTGAATATTTTTTAATTGTATTAACTAGTTTACTAATTTTATATAGTCGATGATTATAAAATAAGTTGATTAACATTTAAAATATTATATTTATCAATATGGCACTAAATGTAAGTTTCAATATTCTACAAAATTTAAAAAATTTAATTAACAGTAACTTCAAATATTTAGTTAAATTTGTTTTATTTTTTAAATAATTAATACAGAAAGACGACGATGAGACTAAAAATGTTATAACAGATGCATTAGATAGGCATAACTTCTACAGAAAGAAACATAACGTGCCTCCTTTGGAAATCAATTCAAAGGTTTGTAATTTTATATTAATACTTTTTAGTAATTGAATAATTTACTTACATATATCTCACCTGAAATACTTTTTTTATGCTAAAATTATTAAATATATAAAAAAAAAAAATGTAAAATGTATAAAAAATAGAATTTATAGTGTTTGATACAATATAATGTAAATATTCTATTCATATACTAATCAAGGATTTTTTTTTGTGGGGAAGAGGTGTCATTGTAAAGATGACGAGATTATATAATTATTTTTTAAGGTGTTTTAAAGTAAATATTACAGAATTAGTGAGAAAAAATTTAACATTTACTTACATTTTTGAAGTAGGTATATCACTATTGATTTGTTGAGTAGTTACGAAATAATAGCTAATCTAACTCAGTAATTATGTATAATATATAATAACCAATTTTCATTCTAAATGAAAGAGAAATTTATAATTTATGTAACGTCTCTATTTTTATTCTAAAATATTTAAAAAAAAAATGGTATCTACTATCTAGTATCTATACTATAATAACATGTATTGAATTTCATTGTTTTAAATTATTTATTATATTTTAAAAATGGTTAGGTTAGGTATAAACTTAATACAACTGTTTATAATAAAATATAAATCATAATAGTAACTTCTTAATCCATTTAACAATAAATAATTTCACTTCAAATTTTCATTTTAATATTACTTGTTTTGTATAAATATTTTTTTCAGTTAAACGACATTAGTCAACATTGGGCTGATGAACTGGCTAAAAGAGACGTAGCGTCACATCGCCCAAATAATGCCTATGGTGAGAATATTTACATCATTAAGTCAACAGAACAAGTAACCGAATTGGGCATTAAAGCAGTAAATAGCTGGTATAATGAAATAAAATATTTTGATTTTCAAGGATCAAACGATGACATGGCTGCTTCCACAAGAGCTTGTAATTTAAAAATAATCTTTGACTATTTCCTGTCTTAAACATTTTTTCTTATGAGTAATTTAGAAATTAATTTATTAAACGTTTAAAACGTAAAATTATTCAATTTTTTAGATTTATTTTTAATAGTAGTGTTCAACATTTGAATTATTTTTGTTTTTAACATTCGTTTAATTTGCTTAAAAAGATATTTATTTGTTTAGTTTAACTATCATCGTGAATTGTGATATACAGTTTCATCAATGAAATTATATGATTTTTGGTTTTTAATTATATATTTTGTATACGTTATTGCTAATAGGTTTTAGTACATTCAATAGATACAAACACAGAAATAAACATTTTAGCAATAAATAGATTGATACATTTAAATATTTTATAATTTTAATGTAATTTCTAAATTAAATTAAAAAGTAGAATATACATTATACACGTATAAAAATAAATATATTTTCTCGTTACTTACCGGTAATTTATGAAATTCAATAATTTCATTATTTTTTTCAGTTCACTTTACTCAAGTTATTTGGAAGGACAGTAGTGAGCTGGGCGTTGGTGCAGCCAAAAGTTCTAAATCTGGAAAATTATACGTAGTGTGTAATTATGACCCACACGGAAATATTAGATCGCAATTTAAAGATCAAGTATTGCAAGCATCAATTGTTCCATGATCAGATGAGTCACAACTAAATTAATAAATGTATACACACTAAAATATTATATTCAAATCGATTCTTGTTTGGGAGATAAAAAAAAACACGATCAACAATGTTGTTTGAATTCAATTTTAAATTTTAATTTCATATAATAATTATTCAATAAAGATAACTTTACGCTAATAAGGCTTTTAGTTATGTCAATACAAAAGATACAAGGGTTCGAGAGTAAGATAATTAGTCTCTATTATTTATCATTGTTCCCACAGTTGAACAATATCGCATGTACCAAAACGTCAGCGTGTGATATTGTACTCGTAGTATAAGAAAATAATGCTATCACATTAATACATATTTAATATAATACGACAAATAGTCTATGACTTAAAATATAAATATACATGTACATACATTTATCGATTAAGTCTACTTTGTATGATTTTCATACATTGATATAATGTTATATAAATAGAGTCATAAATATATAGGAACTAAAGTCTAGACAAATTTCATCACCATGGCGATGTCCTATATATAAAATGTCTACAAGTTTAGTTAATTTTTTGCTTTGAGTTTAACGAACGACAAGATATACCTATAGGTATATATTTATATACCTACCTATTGGTATTTTTAATGTATTTTTTTCATTTTCGTATACTATAATAATATTTTAGTATAACACTCACATCAATCGCGTATTGACAAATCAAATGGTCCCAGGTTCATGTGTTCACCAATGACACAAAAACTTGCAAAATTTACAACATCAGGTATACATTTTATGAACGTCAACAAGAAAATAAAAACGGGGCACGATATATATATAACTATAATAATACAATAAAGCGTGCAAGTAAGAAAATATGTATACAATAATATCTTAGTTTATAACAATTAATACAATATAAAGGGAGGTACATCACTGATTTAATTTTGGGGTTTTCTAATAGAATCGTATACCTACTTTATTGTTTTAGTTTATATCTGTCTGGTATGCACTCTACAATGGCAATCAAACCCCTCATTTGTGTCAACAGCTTGAGTATTATTTTTCAATAACCAGGACCATGGAAAAATAAATATACAATCGTTAACATTATCTAGATTCTAGGACAATTTAAAAAAATCGAATTCCATCATCGTAATTAAAAATAATGTGCTAACTTGTAACACAATAGGTAGAAATGTAATTCATCGTCTGTGAATGAATGGATCTTGAAACACGTAAATAACAGTATTGAAACATTATAGTTATTTTAATTATATCTCGGAGTATTATCAAATCCCGAATGTCCATTTTAACATTGTAATCAAACCAAGAACAGAACTATGGAAAATATAAATATTTTCCCCTGTTTTTAGTAGATATAATATTATCTAGAAATATTTTTTCTTATTGTAATTATATTTCATTTAAATTATTTAAAATCGATACACAAAAACGTATTTAACATCTGCCGAAGAATATTGTAAACTGAAATCAAAATTCGGAAGTTGGAGTCAATAATTGTTTATCCTCACAAATCGTTTACATAATTATAATATTACTTTAATCAAAATTAATAATTGTGGTTACAATAAGATATTTACCAACACAGAGAATATTATGACGCAATATAAACACGGTGCATGATGACATCAATAATGATATGGTTATTGTTTAGTGAATAGAATATGAAAAATAATAAAATATATATATGTATATATTTCAATGTAATAAATCGCACGTAGATAGTCATAGCACATAGATAAGTCATATCGCCGAAAACTAATTGCTTGAAATGCATCAAATTTCGAAATATTTGATTGATATGTGTTTTAATGGTACCTTTATATGCATTTTTATATTGTTATGGTGAAAAATGTGGCTTGGAAAAGTTTTTGTTTTATTCGGAGTAACTAGATGGGTTTTATAGAAAAAAGTAAGAACCAATTATAGTGAAATAATATACTCAAATGTACTCGTCGCGTGTTGCAGTTACTCTTGTGTTGACGGAAAATTTCGCTTAGAAACAAAATCGTACAACCCTGTTTGTTGGTAATAAGGATCATCTCAAAAAAAAATAAAAATAAAAAAAATACCATTTCGCCGCCGACCGACGCTTCGTATGTACCAATCTACCTGTTTATTCTTTACCCTACGAGTTCCGTATAAGTCCCCAATCCTAACCGAATGAAATTGTATTCTCATTGTAGATTTTTTATACTTTTACATTTTTATTATTATACACATATATAGGTACATATAGTAGTTATGTGTATATTTATTTTGGCACATAATCGTTTTGATTTCCCACGTGACGGTGCCATAATTGCAGAAAAACATCGACTGCGTTCGCTCATCTTCACATACAAATAAAATATAATAACGGTGAATGTGAAGACTGCGTAGAATGTGATGATATTTTGTTACGGATATGTTGTATTTTTATCTTCAACAAATATACAATAACAGTAAAATATTGTAATATGAATCTGCGTACGCATTTATATATATGTGTAGACATTAGAGTTACCCATGAAATGCCAAGTCGGGATTTGAGTAGGATAAATCACAAGTTTTTATACATTACACACATTTTTCTTGTAACGATTACGTAAACATTTTTTCTTCTTCTTAAAAGTCGAAAACTCGTTTTGAAATATTTGCATGAGATTATTGTCTTTATTTACTTATTCGGTAGGTACCTATTTGTGTTTAAAGTTGATAAAAAACGAGAACAGTTATTTAATCACAATAATCAATATCCCTAAATGAATAATCTCATTATCAACGGAAAAAGGCGTGAGAATGGTTTAGTTCAGCTGCTCGTAATATTTTCAATACTGACGCCTCGTACCTAATAAAGTGTGAGTATTGTGTATAGGTATGTAGTGTATCATAAACAAAATAATTGTCGTGGTTGTCGTTGTCGTTGTCATTGTTGCTCGCGTGTGATGATGTATTTTATTATGATATTATATTATACAATTTTAGTAGGTAATATAATATCGGTGGACGGATGTGGAAGCAATCGGGAAGAACGTGAGTGACGTGCGTTCACAGCCACTTGTTGCGAGCGTTGTTGCTCTTCCGTTTGCCCCACATCAAGTTGTATCATACAATCGTGCCCTGCAAGTGTTCGTGCGACGAGTGCGGCGACATGACCGGCGACGGCAACGGCGGATGGTGCAATGACGGTACTGTCACCATGCTTGTGTTGCTGGACATGCCTGGCGAGGACACCTCTTCCGGCGGAGTCACCTCCAGCCCGATGCTGCCGTTCAGCGCGATCTTAATGGCACTGCCGCTCATCTCGCTCGGGTGCAGCTGCAAACAGACAACGGTGGCCGGCATGAGCGTCGTCGTGCAGGAGGCGTTTGTCACCGGCCGAATCGGGTCAGTGGGTGTCGTAACGGCGGTGGTGGCGGGTTTGGGGTGTAGGCGTTAGTTAGGATGGTGGAGGGCGGTGGTGGTTGGGGTTGAAGGGTTGTGGCCTGAACGTGTGCTGTACATGGTATATTACGGAATAGTTTAAAGTGGTGGTTTTTTGTGGAGGTAGTGGGGATGAAGGTATCTAGTCATTAAAGTCGTATTATTTCGTTTGATATGGGCTGTTGCGTGTTTTTTATTTTTGATGCAAGACACTCGCTTTCTTAGTCAATTTTGTTTTTTGTACAATTGTAGAAATATACAAGTCTGAAGTATGTAGTACTTACACTATATTTTTTTTGGGTTAATTTAAAGTTCATTAAAGAGTGGAAACTAACGAACAATAATTACATTCTTCAAAATATACTGAGTGATGCAGTGGCGCATACAGGTGTTTTAAGAGCACGTACAGTTAAAAAAAGTTAGTCAACTACCCACCCAAATTTTTATTTATAAAATATTTCACTTATTAATCACTGTAATTCAAGGAATTATTGGTTATAGACTAGCTTATGTTATAAATTTATAAAATTCCCTGTGACACCTGCAGTAATATACAACCGCCCCCTCGAGAACAAATATAGTTGCATTATACTTGTTAACTTTCCTGGGCGCCACCGGTCGAGTGAAGATTGTTGTACCGAAATTCCTACAGCTTTAGTTTTTATTTTATTTTCATCAGAACTCATATCTCATTTGTTGCAAAATATTTAATTAATAATTTATTGTAGTAAAAAACAAAAAAAGTGGTAAGTCGTGGATGTCGATCTGCTGTACAGTAGATTAAAAGTGGGTTACTGTAATGGATGGAATTAAATTTGAATACATATTCATAAGCCATGACATATTTGATATAATATCATTGTATACGAAAAACGATTCTGAGCGGAGACGGTTTATCTGTCTAGGCAGTGGCGGCGTGATAGGGTGTTTCATGAGGCAATTGCCTCACGACCGATTAGGTGGTGGTACCTCCTTGAATGGATATTAAAATACACATATTGTCAAGTGGTCAACTAATACTATTTATAATAATTATACAATGATTAGGATAATTTGTACCTCATGGTTACTGGAAAGTGGAAATACACTATGTGTAGTGTGTACAATAACGTGGTATCGTGGTAACTGAACGAAACCGGAAACACTATAAAGTTGTATCGTTATTATTTTATTAATATATTATAAAATATAAGTTATGAAGCGTCTGTGTGATAATATTTAGGTGGTGGTGGTCGAGCATATATACTTGCCTCATGAAATAAAATAGTTCACGCCGCCACTGTGTCTAGGAAACATTATAGATTATTAAAAATGTTCAAATCTCAGATTTAAAAAGTCGCTCAAATTTTTTGAAAATTTTACCATGTAAGGCTAATATAAGAAAGCAGCCCAAATTTCAAGTTTTCACTAATGTTTTTAACCGAATTACAATAAAAAAACTCCCAAAACTAAAATGTCTATAAATAGCTCAACAATTTCCGAACTCTGAACCGTAAAGAACAAAATGCAAAATACAACAAAAAAGATCTTTTGTTATTTTTCATTTGAAGCAATATTTCTGGTAGAAAATGTCATCCGCAATTATTTGATATTATGAAATCGTGAAATCGTACGTTTTTTCTCCTTTAACCGTTTTTGTTTCGAGTGCTGTTTCGAATATCAAAAAATGACCTCTTTAAAGTACCAGCTCAAGAATATGACCTTTCGGAAAAGATGCTACTCTTGATACTTTTGAGCAAGTTTACTAAGAAGAAAAGTGTTTACAGAATAAAAAAGAAAAAGAAATAAACATCATTGTAAAACCAATACATTCCTCGTTCCGCTCAGAATCTAAAATTATAACTGACAAAGATCGATTTTTTTGAAAACATGTAGGAACTATCATACAATAATGTTACTAACAATTAATTCTACTATACAGATATAAATAGGTAGTATCATTTATTATAAATATTGTTATAATAATAATAATAATAATAATAATATAATATAATTAATATTATAATTATCGGTATTTATAATCAATGGTAATATGCAGTGTACAAAATTGACTGTGAAAACAAACGTAGTACGTCAAATGGATAATTCTAAGTGGTAAATAAAATAATATTCTACTTAATATTATCGTTATAAAATAATACTGATTAGCCATAAAAATTATAAGCTCGTACACCGTTAATAATGATGATTTAGTTGCAGTCTACTTGATATTATTAATGTTTAGTGTGTTATCAATACAAAAATACAATGATATTATATTTTATGAAAAGTAGTTTACTGAATGTCAATATTAACTATGTAGAGAGTATACTATAGATTACAATATACGCATGCGTCGGTGGCGATGAAATCAAAAGGTCCCGTCTCGGGTCGTTTGTGTGTATCCACGTAATGACCTTATATGCATTTGGCAAAAGCCATTGTAGAAACCGTGTGACACAAATTTCAAAGCGGGTATGTGGGTTGAAGTTTTTTTTCTGGTTTGAGCATATACACGAACGTCCCAAAGACTAAATTTAAATTTAATACAGCGGGCGGCATCAAAGTCGCCCACGGTTCGAAACGCGGGTGAACGATTAAATTAAATGACGAATACAATGAGTACAAGGTACGTCACGACAAAGTCGGAAAAATAACAAAAATCCAGACGTAACAGCTGTGATCTACCCGCATAAAAGGAGCTTTTGAGTGCAATCTCTATAGTTCTAATTTCAAGCCGTTGTGCATAATAATCATTATGGAGGCTAGCTGAAATAACTACAATGTTACCTCAGACCGCCTTCGCGCAGTGACGATATTTCTCATTGATCGAGTGCTTTGGCTTACTTGCATACTGGGTCTACGTTCATTAGCGATTGACCCGATGGGAAAGTGCGACACTCCTAACTCTTCGAGGCTGCTCTTCCGGTTACACGTCATGGAAAGTCCTTGTCTAAGCGAATTGGACCGTCTCAACAGTATGTCGTCGACTACACGTAGAGAGTTGGACCGGGCTCGGAGGGCGCTGCCCACCGTCGGGCTGTCCGGTAATGACAGGCTGTTCGCTTTGGTGGTAACCAACGGCGGTGGTCTGGTCATGAACGGTGGGAACGCCATACTCGATCCCCTCCTCGAACCGAAGCCCAGTTGTCCGATTGTTGAGTTGAAACTTATGTTGGACTTCCGACGACTGTTGTGTCTTTCAAACGTTTTCTGTGCCGAAAACGGACTGGGTCGTAGAATATACCTGAAAAAAAAATACGACGGTCAAAAATGAAACGACGCCGTTTAACTGTTCTGAAAACGAATAATACTCTATGCAAGTGAAAATCAATATTGACATTTGTGAGAGAATATAACAAAACAAATATATTTCATGTTTAATTATAAAAACGAGATAAAATCGTGCCATTCACAATATGCATTTAAAGCGTGGCTTACACAATGTCACCCTCTTCGAGTTTGAGGTCACAACTAGGGTTGATAATGACGTATGATAGACTACTCCGTTTCTCGCTGACTTCTTCGTGATCGACGGCAGGTAAATTCAAACTGTCCATTCGAGATCTGACCAAGTTTACTATTTCTGCTCGCTCGATCAAATTGTCATGGTTATCCCGGGCGTCATCGTGCATGTTAATTGAAAACTGTGTAAATATATCAATCACAGGGTTTTTTATTAAAAAATAATAATGGTATAGCTGTGTTAATTGCATTGCGATATGGGTAAATTACAAATTGCGCGTGTATGCGATCAATCTAAATTTTAGTACAATGACATGAACTCTATAGATGGGGTAAAATAAAATGTAGGGTTATTTCTCTGAAACAACATGTATTTATTTCAGTGAAATATATCTACCATATTGCAGCTTTAATATCTAAATTTACCTAGTAGAAAGATTTATTTTTACTTCTACATTATTTTACGAAAAACTCAATGCTTATGATGAAACGTATAATTATTTAATCAATAGGTACTTTAAATGTAGGTACATAAGTTACATATTAGGTATTATTATTATTTTAAGAAGAAGAGATATTAAATAATATTAATATTAAGTCTATACTGAAAAAAAATTTGTAAAATATTAAAATATTATAATTTCACTACCTGCCTAATTAAATTAGGTTAACTGTTTTATATGAATTATTCACAATCTTTAATTTTTACCTCCTTCTTTTGAAACAAAATATTAAATAATCATTAATCGGAATGATTTTATTATTCGATAAATAATAATTGAATTGTATTATTAATTAATTGGCATATCTTTAAGTCAAGGATGGAGTAAAAGAAAAAGATCATTAAGTTAATTTTAATTATAATTGAAGACAGAAATTATGAGTGACGCATGTAACTTTCATATAGGTACTAAAATGTCTGAGTGTCACTTTCACTTTTGTACAATTTAAATCTGTGCTTAAAAATAATAGAGTTTTATAAATATGAGTGAAAAAAAGGGTTTAATTTTAATTTAACGTTAGAAATTGTCTGCTCAATCGGTATCAATTGACTATTAATTATTTTCACTCTATAATTTGAATGTAAACTTATCAATATTAACACGCAGTTAATAAACAAATAACTAAAAAAAAGATGTACAATTTTAAAGTAATTTTACAGTTTATTTTTAAATTTAAATACTTCTATTTTGTCAATTAAATATTCTATCTAAGTACTAGTTTATAAAAACTGTTGTAATAGAATCTACTTATTATCAGACTAAGATTTATAACATTTTAGCACAACCGTATACATAAAGCACATTTGAGATAAAATTTCAAGTACATATAATATATTATTGTAAATATATGGAATAATTATATTGTGCAATCGTATTTAATTTGGTATGAAGATAGATAGGTATAATATTTGTTATGATATGATATGACTCAAGCAATTCTAACAATATGCTTTTAAATAATTGTATGACATGCATTATTACATTTTTTTTCAACATTCAAGATAGTGGCTTTCAAAATCTACCTATAACATTCAACATTATGTGAAATATAATCCTAATTAATATTACAATACTAGGTATATATTAAGCATATAAAACTGTACTACGTTTCCCACCATCGTAAGACTAACGAAATATATTTTTATGTTTCATATATTTAAATTAACTTTTGAGTTATAATTATGATGTTGTGTTACACTGGTCAAACGGATCTGACGGCCTTATCAAAAAGATTAGAATATTTATTTTGGTCTACATAATAAATATATAAATATATTTTGAAATTTTATTTTATAATTGAACGATATAACATAGAAATATATATTATGTAAATCAAACACCAGTATTATTTTTTCATGTATCATTTTATATTTTCAAAATATTGTACTTTTAGAATTTGAGATTATGATAGAAAATAATATTTAAATTAATTCTTAGATAATAAAATTTGAGCTGCCTTTTCAATTTGTTAATTTTATGAACCCCTTTCAGATTTTATAGTTGAATTCTTTTGGGTGCCCGGCCATTCTGGTATAAAAGGAAATGAAATAGCGGACTCCATTGCAAAATCCACCTCCTCGTTCTGCTGTCCTTCTCCAACTCTAATTCCCTGGACCGATTTTTGTCCCTTATTAAAATACCATATTTATAATTTATGGCGCAACCAATGGAACAATCTAGCCCCCAATTATGCCTCTTGGTACAAAAATATCTCACCATCTATCCCCTCTCATCCTTGGTTTCACAACCTCAAATTAAATCGTAAAATAATTACCTCTTTTTCACGTCTAAGATTTGGACACACCTTACTACCTTCTCACTCTTATAAACTTTCTCTCAATGACTCTCCTTTATGTATGTTCCACGTTCACGATCCCATGATTTGTGATATCTCACACATACTTTTTCACTGTCCCTCTCTGGTTCCCCAACGCAATACCCTCTTCACCCTAATTCACTCCTTTAATATCAAACTCGACATTCAATCCATTCTCTCTTCACCAAATGTACCAATTATTACCTCACTTTTATCCTTCTTCAACCAGACTGGTTTAAAAATTTAATTTATCTGTAATATTATTTTTGTTGTTAATCTTGCTTTCATATGTAATATTTATAATCATAATTGTCGAAGCTAATTGTTTACAAAGTTTCTTTTAATAAAAAAAAAAAAAAAAAAAAATATGAACCCCTTTACATCTCAAGTACTTTTTCAAAGGTAATTAAAACTTATATTTGTTAAAAATTGATGTAAAGAAAATGTGAAGTTTTGTTTTTTAATTAAATAAGCTTTTTAGTACGTTAATACTCAGTTAAAATAAATTTACATGAGGAGGTTAGTACATTAATATAGTTAATTCTTTATACCAAGTCATTACGAGTTGAATGTTCCCGAGTTTATGTTAATATTATATATCTTGTTAAATAAAACGTTGATAATTTATCATTATTTATAACTATTTATCTAAGTACTCACTACAGAATTTTGATTCCTGTGGCAATTAGGCAGACAGTTAGTCGGAATGGGCATGTAAGCTTCGTGATCCGAACCCTATGATTAGGAAATAATAAGCCAGCGAGTTTAGGACCAAGTGAGAGTACAAAGCATTAGTGAAATAAATATACATAATGATTGATAGATGTTAGTTATAGATGCATACCTCAGATATTTTATCGCAGTCTGTACCACATGCATCCTGTAAGTTACAGAAGAATAAACTGGTAATTAGAAAGTTGATAGTCTCAACGTGTACATTGGTTGGCATTCAGTGAAGAAATTAGTTTATAGATCAAACAAATTATTGAAAAATCTACTAGCATTAATTGAGTAAATAAAACATACCGGTGGTGATTCTATGTTTGATAAGTCTTGAGTTCTATAAATCCCTAAAGGAATCTCACAAGTAGTAGAACAAAGCTTTTGGTAAAGACGACCGTAAGTTCGTATCCACATATCTTCTTTTGTAATTTTCATCTATGCAAACATCGTCGATGGTTATATTATTGTTGTATACATGGTTCGTCAATGCCACATTATTATAAGTAACTTCAATTGGAATTAAAATATTATACAAGTACGAGTATACAACATACAAATCACATAATTTATGAATTAAATAAGTTATCAGATTTTGTGTTTTTTACATATATAATATTTCTAAATCGTAAATTGTTATAAATTGTTATGTTTATTTAATTCATTAATTTTTCGTATTTTAAATCAATAATTATTAAGGCTTTAGAATACTTATAAAAATTAAATTCAGAGCACTTTTTTATAATGCAATGGGTACTCACCGAAGTCAGAAAACCAGAACCAGGAGCCTGATCTACGCCCAACAGTAATCTTACAAAAGTGATGACATAATCTTTTACGAATGCTTGGTATAACAATGTATCTAACATGCTGGCACTGAATACGGAACCAGCCGCAAATGGCAGTCGGAACATGTACGAAATGTGTGATCCTCTTTCTTTTTCATGCTAAATTTGGAGAAAAAAAAACATCAATCAACAAATGTTGTTATACTATTATTACCTACAATAACTTCGAATATTATACTTAGTTATATGCATAACTATGTGAAACGTAAAAATAGAAACTATGCGTATTTATAAGTAAGTAAATATAAATTTAAAACATTTAAATTCGGAGCGTTCGAACTTAAATTTTTAGGCCAAATATATTATTACGTTAAATAGGTTATTATAGGGTAAGTTACCTATATTTATAAAATGCTTATTGATTTAATAATTTTTGTTTCTTTAAATAAATAAAAAGACGTTTAAAGGCTTTAATCGACGGAGGTTCGTTCAGAATAATATTATTTTAAAATGCAATTTCTTACAATTATTGCTTTCAAATGTATTATTTTAATACTTGAACCGATTATTTGATCCGCCTTATATAATGTATTATAGTAATCATAGACATAAAATAAAACGTGTTTACCCTTTACAGAAAGTTGTGTGTGAAAATATTTAGACAAGCAAAAATGTTTAAGTGCTTAGTTCATGTAGACACATAATATTTATTATTAAAATAATTATGTTATAATCAGTCATATATTAATTCGGGTGAGTATAGTATTGTTCGCATAATAAACATAATATGTTGTTATATGAACTCGGACAATGCTCAATTGATAATGGTTAACATTTTAAATATTAATAACTAATGTTTGTTATAAATAATGTAATAAATACTAAAAATATTTGAATATTTTGATATAATTGATGTGTGGCCTCATTTTTAGTATTTGAAGTTTGTAATGTGTATCAATTGCATATTTACATCCCATGCCCTTTTTTACACTTATAATATATTATAGTATTATACGTATATGTATTGTCGACTTGTGACAAAGTGATCGGAATTTTATTGTTTTTAATTTAATCTAGACTCTGAAAAAATTAGGGTACTGGTTTTAAGAAAATCGTACTTACTTTTTCCATCTTTGATAAGTGCAACGCATAAGTGTCTTGTGCTCTAAATTGCATGAATCTCATGTTGGATGACTGTGATAACTCAGTTATACTACGAATGTTAGGAAAGAACCTATATTTTTTGAAAATAATGAAATTATATATATGTTAGATATATTTAGGTAAACCTATATTCCTCAAGATTGTGGCAAATTTATTTATTCAATAATAACAAAGTTTTTG
Source organism: Diuraphis noxia (assembly GCF_037042655.1). Taxonomy (NCBI): domain Eukaryota; kingdom Metazoa; phylum Arthropoda; class Insecta; order Hemiptera; family Aphididae; genus Diuraphis; species Diuraphis noxia. The sequence continues at coordinate 17,202,254 of NW_028301712.1, read as the reverse complement.
ATAGTAAATTTCTTAACTGGATATGTATAATATACAATATACATATATTATTGAACGATCAAAAACAATCTGATATAGATGGAACAAGTTTCTATAGTATTCCTAAGAAATTACTTTGAAATATTAATGTTTTCCAAAAGGGAAAATACTTACTTAAACATTGTTTGGACTGCTACAATGGTATTACAGTCTGCTAATGTTTCTTCTTCAGCGGAATTTGATAGTTCTTTATTTACAACTACTACGTTTTCTGCTAATAATATTCCAGCCCTCAAGAGATCATCCAAACTGAAAATTATATTATTGTAACTAGAAATAACTGGTATAAATATGCTGCAGAATAACACGTTAAATTATATGTAAACAGTACAAGTTAGTATAATTTAATTATAGACTGTTCTATGTTTCATCAATCTGAAACATTAATTCTCGCATTTTTTGAAAATGTCTGACATATTATAATAACTGTAGTTTAAAACGTATGTATACGTTTAACAACACTTCACAATATATGTATTTTTCTAAGCCTTTTAAATTGATTTTACCATTTTTATTAAATTATATAAAAAAATTACAAGTTGCTTCACTAAATTAAGTTAAACAAAGTTATGCGATGCTACGTGTTGCTTCATATTCAATCAAATAAATATGATATTACATGATTGATGGGCTATTTTTATGATTTTACGTTTACTTATGTTAACGGGTAGATAATAATAGTAATAACTTAAGCGAATATACAATGATAAATAATATTATTTCATTTATGGTATTTTGGTTCGATAAAAATTGGGAGGGTACTAAAATAATGTTAAATTGATAAATGTTTTCGATCAATATGAAAATACAAGAAACTTGTTCAGACTATATTTTATAAAATATCCATTTAATCCTCGAATCTATTAAATTTAAAAGCTTAAATTTTTTAGGGGTTTACATTCGTGATACTAATCACCAAATATTTGTGCTTGATTAAAAAAAAAGATTCTTCACCTCATGTTTGTCAAATATTGATAACGGTAGTTATTAGTATTTAGTATTTAAATTAAAAAATTATGATATAATGTCCTTGTATAAGTGGATATTATATTATTATAATCCCATATTTTGTAATTAAATTTTGTGATAGTTATTTATTTGATTTAATATTTTTTCTTTCTTTTGAAAAATTATTGTCCGGTCTTGTCTTCAAATATCCTGTAATATCCATACCATATCTATCAATATTCGTCAATGTAATACATAAATTATATGTTTGAATAACACTTTTATACGATTTATTTTTATTGAATCATAGTTATTTTAAATTTAGCTACCTAAAGCATTCATAAACGTTTTAAGATACTTTTTTTTTTATCCTGTATAATACATCCAGGCACCTAATATATTATAACATAATATAGGTACTAGGTAGGTACCTATAAGCTATAATAGTATGTTTGTTTATCAATAATTCATCAAGCTGTCCGATTATTCGCGTATATTGAATATCCTGTCAGTATCAGACATGGCAAACATAATATATATTATAATAATAAGTTTTGTTGAAATCATTTTTTCCAGAACTAAAAAATGTATACATACATATTACTATATAATATTATAATAAATATTACACCATGTGTGTTTCTCATATATATATATTATATTACTTATATATTTTATTTATTTTCACGCGGTATATAATATTAGTTTATCTGATTTATGACACGATTTACAGTATAAGCAAAGAGGTCATGTACATTAATACACTACATATCAGGAATGTAAAATACGCTGCACTCAACTCTTTATTTTGCGACGCTTGGACATCAGAATTATTGGACAATTAAATGAAAATAGTAAATACACATAAAGAATGGAAAAAAAATTTACACTTTTAATTTGTGTCACAGCTGTGTTGGAAAAAAGATAAATTTGGTATACATTTTAATAATGAATACTTTTTCAAGATTCAACGACAAATTTTTTTAAACATTTTTTCAAAAGGGTGTTTTTACGCAGCCCGCTTAGTATTTTATTTTATATTTTTAACTCAGCCGATACGCTTTACGTATGTTTGAATGTCCGCTTACATTCAAGTTTAAAATATTTATAAATATTTAAGACATTTTTTTTTTCATTCTATGCTAGTTATTGTTTAACAGTCTTACCAATCTATGGATCCCAACATCCAATAAACAAGTGGAAAGTAAGAAATTGCGTCTAGAAATGCAATATCTGGACGTCGTTCTAATAGTATGATGATCGGATTTAATGACGTTTTTGGATGAAAGTGTGCCCTCAGTGGTATGATAAAATTGTAAATTCCATTGGATGCGTAATCGGCAGCTAAAATTATGGTTTTATTTTGCCAATTGTAGTCATTGGCGTTTCGGTAAGCACAATGCTCACATACCTGTTATTATTAAAATTGTATTAAGTTTATTGATTTTCGTTCGATAATTATTGTGTATAGAGTATATATAATATAAGTGACTGGTAAACTAATTGTTGATATACCATCTTATAATTTTATGCAAGTTTTAAGTTCTTTCTTTTTATGATGTAGAATATAAAATTTCAAACCAAGAGATAAATAAATAAATTAATAAATAATTAAAATTATTATAGTACATAAAAGTATATTCCCAGTATTCAATTTTATTTTTAGACCTTGTTTTATGATTGGTAAAATAATTTAATAATAATATGTTTCAGTTTAAGAAATTTTATAATTATAATTCAGAGAATCGGAAACTAATTATTTAATAAAAATTAAGTTCACTGTTCACTGTTATATCTAATAAAATATTAGTTTCAGAATTTGCAGCTGACAAATTATCTTAATTTGATTTATGAAACTTGATGTATTAAGCATTGAAAATAATAATACATTTTTTTTATATCAGCATAGTGTAAGATAGTTCATATTTTATAAAAAAATTGCACAGAGCTTTAATAAAAATAAAGAGGGGGTAATATTTGATAATATTGTATTATCATTGCCATTAATTTTTATCATTTTGGACCTACTAAAATCACAACTGTTGTATTTTGGAATAACATAGTATGCTTAATATGTTTTAAACAAAATTTGATTTTTAATAAAACTTTATAATTACTAGGCTAGTGTGATAATATACTGAGGCATAATACTTTACTTATATGAAAAATCTTAACTTATACATTAAATAACAAAATGGCAGACATAGGTAATGTGTCATAGAAAAATAATATTTACCTGAGCGAGCTGTAGACAACACAGTGGTTTTTTTTCTTTTAATAAATAACACAATGTGGGACTGACACCTATGTACGGTGACACTGGTGGGAATCCTTTGACTATCCTATATAAGCAAAAAAAAAAAAATTAAAATAGTAAAAATTAAAAATTAGATTAAAAAAAGTTTAACTAAATATAACACGTTTTACATTTATGATGCTTTGGGAAGGTTGTCTAAGTTTATAGTTAACAGAATAGCATTACGTTGCATAAACACTTGCCTGGTCCACTCAGCATGCCAAACAGGCTGTGTGTAAACGTCTTCCTCACCATCCGCTGTAACGCGGAATCTGAGTTTTTAATAAACATGCGAAAAAAAAAACAATGTACAAACGAAATCGACATGCAAAATATTACTAAGTCAAAGATTTTATCTGACTAAAATATATTATAAAAAAATGATGCAGGATATTAGTTTTTTTTTTTAAATATTCCTTTTGAACTTTATAAAGGTAGTACCAACTTATGTATCTACCGACATATTTATTTTTTTAAGTGTTAATGTCACACAAATATGTTGCGAGTACTTGGAGCTTGACTACATTTCATAAGCGATAAAAAGTATACTAAAAAATTAAATAAGTTCAAAAAAGCTTTGATTAACATTTTTCAATCAAATATGGGAATAAGTCATGTAGTATTATATTTAATAAAAATAAAATGTTTAAATCATACCATTACGTTTAATTAAGTTATGTTGTTTCTTTGGTATATTTAATTTATTTTTGCGACGTGTTTATATAGAGAAAAAGAGTAATCATTATTAAAGAATTGTTGTCGTATGTCTTTAGTATGTTAAGGTTAATCTTATACTTAAATAATAAAATTGTCATTTACAAACGTCCGACATTTATGAGTAATATTATAATAGGTATAGGAAAATATAGTATATTTTATTATATTATACTGTAAAAAACCTATAATAGAATATAATAATTTTCAAATTAGTGCATAATGCATCCACTTATACATATAACACATATATATGTGTTATACGTCCCACCATACAAATTCTATTGCGTAGATGTTTGTTATTGGTATATTATGAAATAATTAATTCAAAAAAAATGTGTTTAAAAAAATGACCACTTTATATTATAGACTAAAAAAATTGTTGTTGAATATCCTATGTCATATAATATTATTTAAAAAACGTGGTGTGTACTATTTCACAATATCTATGTATAAGATTATTGTGTTACTGTCAAAGTGTCAAAGTTGATATTTTTGTCAAAAATTAAATTTAGTAAACATTTTTAATAAAGACTGGCATAGCAATTAGGCAATGTTGAAAATATATGTAAAACTAATAAATATTAACGCCTTTTATGCTTTGTATATTATGTTACACCAACGGATAATAACTAGTTTTTGTCGTTATTTTAGTATATTTCCATACGATGTTTTAAATGTTACCTTTTTTTCTTAGTTATTTTTGCGTTTTTATTCTTAAGTTAAGTAATGTTTAAAAAAATTTCAAACGAATGCTCTTTTTCTTTAATATATTATGATAACACTTATTTTTAGTAAAAATGTATGATAAGAATAATCTAAAAGCAGGGCAAATTTAGTACATCATATACATTATTATTTCGCTTTTAAGAACTTTAATTTATGTTATATATGATAGTATAAGTTTGATAATATGTTTGGCATAAATTTACAAATTTGCATACAAACATTTTTCAAAATTTTAGAAATATCCATATCTGTATACTGCCAAGAAATTTTATGTAGTGATTCAAATTAATAATACCATGTACAATTTTATGTATGTTTAAATTTGTAAGTAACTTATGGGTTTTTCCTTTTTTTTTGCTTCAAAGTATCTATTTTAATAACCAGACATAACCGTCTCTTTTATTCAAACCTATCTTGACCTACTAGCCTCATGGTACACAGAATGGGGCCTGAAATTAAACCTACCGAAATCACTCCACTCTACCTTCACACTACGCCCCAGAGACTGTCCACCACAATTCCTCTATAATCAACCTTTATCCTACTCTCAAAACGTCAAATATCCTAACCCTAGACTGCTGGCTCACATGGACTCCTCACATACATTCCAAACGTTTAAAGCTGAATGATCGTAGCCGCCACCTGCGACACCTACTGACCTTTGAATACACGCAACTGAACAACAAGTTCCTTATAAACAAAATGCTACTAAAACCATTATGGGTCTATGCCATAGACTCTATGGGATACAGCTCTGGGGGTCAGCAAAACATACTAACATCAAAAGAATGCAAACCTGTCAATCCAAAACTCTAAGACAAATAACTAAAGCACATTATTACGTTTTCAATCACACATTCCATCACGACCTCTCCACACTCTTTATTGTAGACGTGATTATAACACACTAAAAAGATTCCACAACCACCTCTTAAACCACTGAAACTCATTCATGCATGATGTCTCTTCTTTGACTATTCCTGGAAACCCTCCTAAACGGTTAAAGTACTAGTGGACAGTGGTTTAGAAACCTACTGACAAACTAATTCAATCTTAATATTTATGTTTTTTTTTTATATTGTAGTTCCTCTACTGGGCGGCTTCTACGCTCTGTTATATCTATCTATTTTTATTTTTTTTACTATCTATTATCATAGCTGTTCTTATTGTTCTTTTTTGAAACAGATTGAATAAAAAAAAAAGAAAGTATTTTAAAATATTTGTTTTACAAGTATAATAAGAAACATATAAATATTTTCTTCTAGATTTTTTCAACCCCTATATTTTTTATACACTGGGGACACTTTATTTTTTCAGCTGAAAAAAATAAAGATAAGGAATTTTTACTATATTATTTCAATGGGATCATCAAACTTTATTTACCTTATACAAGGATTTATTAAACGTATTTACTGAGATAACGTTTACATTTTCTACTAAATTATAAACTTCTATACTAAACTACTTTTGAAATTTTATTTTTGATTGTGTGAATCAGCTTGTTATGTTACAATTTTTCGAACCAATCAAAACTACAAATAAAAAAATATTCAATATAACGATTATATGTTATAGTAACAATTTCAAGACTTTGATCAATATCTGGTCAGTTATATTATTCAAATCAGTAATCACCCTCAAGCAAGGATACAGCCCATACTAACAATCACACAAAATCAAAATGCATGAAAATGATATAATATATCATACATTTTCAATGTACATATGATTTTATTTTGTATATCCTTACGCTATTTTTTCACTCGGTGATCTCCACGGGACTTCGTCTTCAAGCTCATCTTCGCTTTCGTCTCCATCTTCTTCTGGAGGAGGTACAGATATGTTTAATGATGAACCCGTTATATTTTCAGCAACTGGTAATATACTTGGACGGCGACTACCTAAACACAAAGTAGTTTGATTTTTTCCTCTATAAATTTAGCTAATCGGCATCACCTCTTCTTTGACCTAGTACTTCAGGACTCAATAAATTCGGGTTCATATCCATTGGCTTTGGAATATTCAAATGATTACCTACGATTGTCGGTTCTTCTGTTTGTTTGTTTTGGAACGTATAACTTTCTCTAATAGTTTTTTGAACTTCAGTGGGCTTATCTGGAGGTGCAATATATTTTGAATTATGATATTATATTTTATGGATTGTACGTAAACTAGCACTGGTAAGATGTAAATAATATCAACTCACCATTATTTAACATATTATCAAGATGTTTAGAAGGCGCAGAACCATTATTTGAAACCACAAACGATGAATTTTCTTCCTTATTAACGCTAATGTAATAACATATATCGGATTTCTTCATTATGTGCCTAGGCCCAGGATTTAAAAGTATTGTATCTTCATAAAATTCTGGTAAATCGGCCGGCCGTACGCCCACTAATGATACACCAAACCTAAGATTGAAGTTTGTTCATTTTAATTTCTGTTTAAAATATTTAAATCACATTTAATGTTAACTGTGGTAATTTACTTTCGATGTGAATGAAAACTTGCATATGTAAAACTTTTGCCTTCGTATTCACCAAAAAATCTACTATCTCCTAAAAGTATGTGGTAGATTTCATTTCCTGAACATCTACCATACAGCCTATGCCATTCCTCAGGCGAAGTCTGGCCTTCCCTGCACACAAGTTATACAAATAATACTTAGCAGTTAGCACGACTAATAGTGAAACCAATATTGGTTACCCGCCGGAAATAGCATTGGATTACTAAAAATAATTTTTTCTATTGTAAAAATAATACTTACTGTCCTCTACTTGTATGTAGTAGAAGTGTTACTAGTGTTGATGCTCCAGGGCATGTGCAGTTATTAGCAAGAAGAGCATATTTAAGCTCGTCTTCGCATACAACAAACTCCGCAAATTTCACGTGTAATTTATTTTCTGGTCGAAATATTTGAACATATTGGGGAACAGTTGGAGCATAGTCTTTGACCGCCCACGAACGTAGGATTGTGTGTTCGTCCTTTTAATAAATATCACGAGTTATTGTATTTTTAATAAATAAATAAAATAATATTTACTGCAGCAGTTTTGTCAGCATAATTTCTAGCAGCCAAAACGAAACAAGCTTTAGCGTCACTCATTCTAGCTCTGGACAGATCTCCATCTTTCAAACACGACCCTTGAATATAAATTACTCTTTGTGCCCAAATCGGTACTTGGAGAATCATTCTCATTGTAGTGTCAAGTTCCATTGGCGATAACAAGACCACAAAATAGTCCTGATAATAATAATTATAATTATTAAATTTATATTAAATAACTAATATAAAATGTTACAATACAATTAGTCACTAACATTTTTTTCACCATTTTTTTTTTTTAGACACAGACCTTATAGGATTCCCTATTTAATTACTTGCTACGATTGTAAGACCTAATACTTACAGGATTAAAATCTATGAAACCATTGCTTGTTACACAAATTTGTACATATATATTTAGTTTTTACGTTGAATAAGGTAACTAGATACATTTTATTTTTTAAATTTAAACCACGTTTTTTTTCTTCAAATATCAAAGTAATAGTGCTTTTAATTAATTTTTGTCAGCTAACTTTCATTCATAAAATTTTATCGTACCTAGTTAATATTGTTAATATTTAATTTAAACTAGATCAACAAACCAAAATGTATTTAATTTTGTAGTGCATACATTGGACTAAACATTAATCATAGAATACATTTGCAACGTTCACAAATGTTCCATAAATATGCAATAGTGCATGTTATTGAATTTGATGAAATTAATATTATGCTGAAAAAATTATTTTTGGCTAAACTAATTCTGATTGTATTTTAACGCCAATCATTTAAATCTTAAAATAAATAATCAAGGAAGCGTAAATAGATATTATTAGAAGGTACTTGCATTATGATTTATATAAAAATGTAATAATATGTATCGTTCTATTATATGCATAAATGTAAAAAAAAAAAAATCATAGCTCTACTAATTAATCTCTGTAAATAATGCGCATTTTTAAATCGAATTTATATAAATATATCCGGAAGCTAGCAACTGCGGCGGTACACACGCTCAGTGAGTTTCCTCAGATTGAGCGTACGACCGTGCCTCACCAAGCCACACAAATCATTTAGTTTTAGCTTTAATTGGACAGTAATTACTGTTCATAGGAAAATGTATTAAAATGTATAATTATTTAGAATTTTATTTAATTTAACTTTCACTGTGGTAGTAGGTATTACTTCTCATTATAATTTAGTAGTTCAACAAATTAAATTTCCTACTTTAAAGCTTAAAACTTTAGAAATTTAGTTAATATATAGGTATAATGCTATTATAAAATACATACAAACTAGTTGTTTTTATGGATTTTTAATTAAAACTAGAGCTGATTAGTATTATGACTATACACCAACTTGAAGTAATGGATGTGCGTAAAATTCATTAAGAAAATCCATAATTGTGTCAGCTTGAAGAGTTGTACTACAGACGACTACATGTTTTTCAGAATGCGCTCTATGAGATGAATATGAACCACCGAGTTTCTGTCTTTCCATCCATGTGAACGCTAACTGTTCGAACTGTTATTTAAAAAAATAAACCCAATATATAATATTAATTATAAATACATTTATTGGAACATTAATGCCAAGCTGCATAAATAATTACTAGCCACTAAATCGTGTTTAAGGATCTATCAGCTGTTGATTCGTTAATATTTAGTGATTGTTCATGCAACTCGACATAAAAGTGGAATTGACAGGATGTGATAAAATTTTACTTGTGTTGGAAGAACAATAAGTGCTATGCATATCATAACAACCATATAGAGTTGGGAAGGCCAAATGTCTGGCACGAAGTCACCGTATCCGACCGTAGAAAATGTGACCACCACATAATAAGTAGCCTGGAAGAGGCTCAGATGTCGATGTCCAGCTCTTTGGAAATGTTGTATACCACATACACTGTACATAATCGACATAATCATAAGTGACTGTTCTCTGGTCTGTAATTATAACTCGAAACTCACCTAGTAAATACTAAACAGAGAAGCGTGGCTGAAAGTATCATTAACTGCTGGGACAGTGCTGATTGAGATTTTTGCATAGCACGATGAAGATCGTTCTGAAACATAATTTGTAAAACCAAAATGCTAAGAACATAATTAAGAGGACACTACACACATATTTGTTGTCTCCATCTTACAAGTGCGTAATATAACAAATTTACACTTAGCAGATCACGTTTAATTCCATTAGATTAGTAAAAATTAGAGTAAATTGATCTATTATGAAACTTGATGGTAAGAACATTATCTGTGTTTGTATGTGGGCTTTTTACAATGACTTAGTTTTTAATTGAGTTGTGAGCATTTTTAATTTACGTTTTTTATATACCTACGTATAACTTGCTACAAAATTGAACTATCTTAAAAAAAAACCCCTTTAAAAAAAATATTATAAAAAGTCTATGAGGAGTCCTCTATAATAATGTTACCATTCATTTTTATAAGAGGTCAACCCACTCTAAATTTTAAACAAACTGAGCTAAACTTGATCTGCTGATCGTAAATTTGGTATGTTATGCAATTATAACATGGAGAAAAAAATGGTTATGTAGCATCCTCTTAACGATAAATTTTAATATTCACTAACAAACATATTTTCTAAAGATTTTTTTGCCAACCAACAGTTTAGAAACACTGGTATGAAAAGATTGATCAATGTTGGTTGGAAAATCTGTAACATAACATAACAGTAGCGTTATTGATTGATCTGTCGTTACATAAATAAATAATAAATACTGACTGTGAAAATAAAGGGTACAGTTGTGATCAACTCTAACAGGAAGTGGAATGATAATAGTTGTTGCATTACATTTCCCTGAAATGAAAAAAAAACATTTATGAATTTAAAGTTAGTACGCATTTTAATAAATTTTAATAAAGTATTTGGTATTGTTTTTAATTAAAAGCATTCGGGCTTGTAATAAATATAATAATACGTTTTCATGTTCAATACATATTATTTGACTTATAATATGAGAAAATCGTACATCATTGAATATCAGTCTCTACTGCCTGAGTATATTTATTTTGTAGTTAAATGTGTAAAAGTAAAAATATCAAGTTTTAGTCATTTTTATATGTATACTAAAATAAAAGGCATATTTTAATCGCACCTTTTTATTTGACTAGCTAGTTATTATTCCATCAACGTTTGAATATTGTCTTCATAGTAACAAAAATAATCAATATCGATGTGTTATGAACCAAAAATATAGGTCAAGACTTTGTTCTATAAATACTGATTATTTAAATAAATTACTATCATAAATTATTTATTATGATATCACTTTTTTTTGCATGTGTACACTGTAGGCACACCCGTAAGTACCAAATTAATTTATTCTCTATACTATAGGCAAGTCAATGTGAAATATTAACGGCTGATACTCAATTCACACATAAGTACCTATAACCTACTCTGCACGCACCATAGTCGAGTTACGCAAATTGCCGTTAATAGTAGTCTACTACGAACGACCGTCTCGGGTCTTCAAGACCATCTGAATAATACGTATGACGCCTGGCTGGCATTCTAAATGAGTAGAATCAAGCCACTTTTCGCGGATTACCTGCCACTTTCTTACTCTACCCTTCTGCATTTTCCGTCTTTTTTTTGTTTTAAACATAAAAATGCTCTCTGTTGAGAATATTTAATAGTATTTTCGTTTGAAAAATATTAACGGATCATTGTTTGAATTTTGATAGAAACCGATTTACGAAAGAGAGCGTTTTCATACTTGCTCAAGTATATAGGTATAATATGCAATGTATAAGTTAAATATAGTTGAAAAGAAATATAATAATATAAGAAACAAAATATTATTATTTTTAATTAACTCTACCTACCTATTCAAAGGAGATAGAGTAATGAAGATATGTTTGAAGTAGATAAATAATTCGAGTAATACGAATTAATATTGTTATACATTTCTTTTTCTTTATAGCAATCTTATAGACTTACAAGATTATATCTTTCTGTGTGCTTAGCGTGTTGCACTCATTTTCAAAGTCAATCTTTGCAATTTAAATTCTTTTGAAGAAATTAAAGTTTTTGAAACTTTTATGTTTAAGTAATTTTCCAAGTATTTAACTTACTATATTTATAAACTAGCGTTTTTTTTTTTTAAATCCAAAGCTTAAGAACAATAATTTTTATACTTAAATTTATAATTTTTTGATTATTCAATGGTAATTTTTCACGATGATACTTAACTTGTGAAATTGAAAATTCTGATTTATGTAAATATGAAAGCTTAGAAGAAAGCAACAAAAGGATATTATGAACGTTTAGTCTTATAGCGTTATAGCTTTTTATAGGTAACTGCTGAATTATATACATATTGTTGAAAATCTGCATGAAATTAATTTATTTTAGATAAAAAATATACAATTATATATTAAATCTTTTAAATAACAACAATAAATTATTCAATTTTGAATGTTAAGCTAATTTACATGACGTGTATATTTCCAAAGACTCATAACACTTAAAACAATATTGTTCCAGTTGAAAAATATAGAGTAGGGTTTACTGTAGAGGTTAAATGTCAACATATACAGTTAACAGAATACAATATGTAAATAAAATAATAGCTTCTTCATAACGGAAGAAGAAAAACATTAATATTAATAATATTTTGTTTTTGATACACCACATATTATATAACTCAAATATATCATTCGAAGACATTTTAAGAATAAAATACTACAAAAGAAACACGCTCCACAAAAAATATATGATTTACACTCATAAATAGACATAAATTTAAATTTGTGTTTATTGTGTAGATCTTCAGTTCAACATTCTAAATTTGATTAATTGTAGTGAAAAATTAATCAAGAACTTTTATTTTCATCAAATACAGAAAAAATATTGTAAAATATATACATACACTATACAAAGCACACATAAACAAACTTTGTATATTTCATATAAACATTAGAGTTAAAAGACACATATCAAAAAACTGTTTTAATATTGAGGACGTAAAGATATAACATATTTTACTACTTTTTAATGTAATAAATGTAATATTGTATTGTATCTTGCTTGTATGATAATAAAATAAGCATTTTTATATTATTTCATTGAAGAAATTAGATACTAAACTACTTTTTTAATATGTCAGATAAATGACAATAAATAAAAAGTCTCATACAATCATAAAATATTTATTTTTAGAGTAGTAGAGTAAGCAGTGTTGTTACTAGTCTTACATTGAAGTAAAGCCAGTAACCTCCTATTATTTTAAACTTGAAAGTAATTTAAAATTACTGCCTTTAAAACAGATTTTAATTGAAGCTCACTTAATTAAAATTAATTAAGTTAATTGCCATATACAAGTACGATTAAAATCAGAGTTTAAAGCAGAATTTTTTTACAATGCCATAATAAACCATCGAATAATCATAATAAAATTATAATACGTACAACTATACTATTAAACGTTGAGGTCAATGAAGCAACAGCTGAAGTCGATCCCAAAGGTAGATAAATTATTATTTTTATGAATACGATTGTATGGCGTATTGTGTAGACAGGATAAATACATTATTGTGACGTGACCATAGACAAAATTAAGAAATTTAATTTTAGTAATTTTATAAGCTTTTTTGAAATTTCATCCACATTTAGTTTTAACAAATTATAGAGAAAAAAAGCTAGTTGTATCTTAATTTATAGGTACTCAAATAAATCATTATAAGATAAACATTACAATTAAATAAAAATGTCAATATAATAACTTAAATTTATGTTAATATATGTTATGGTGTGTACAAAAACTTGACTAATCACACTGCAAATTATTGAAAAAAATATTTAATAATTTCTATATATTTTTCAATGACTCATTGTAATTTATTGAATGCACAATGCTGATAATATCCACGTCGAATAGTATATTAACGAATACATTGAACGGATGTACCTATTGATAATGATGCTAATAGCTAATGATAACTAGTAAGTACACAAAATATTTATGGTTATTTTTTGAAAACAGAATGAAATTGCAAATAAATTGTTCGCAAAAAATAATATTTAATATGTAACTCCCTAACCATATTAATGTATATAGCCTGAATACAATCCAAAATTATTTCATGCCTATTTTCATACGACCAAAATAATTTGTTCATGCGTCGGTTGAAACTAATCAATTTATATTTTCATCACGGGAGATTATCTAAAATATGCATTTCTACCATCGAGTATTGATCCAATTGTACACCTACAGTTTAATGTTGTGTATACGACGTACCTGTTTAAACTTGTAGTTTAACAGTATAATTGAATCTCAAACAGTAGAAAAGTATCAAACAACTATATGCATTTGAAGTGGCCGCGTGCTGATGACTCCGGAGTATTGATTCTCCCATAGTGCATTTCATAAATATAAAACCATGTTTACTTATACATGAAATGCCGAAAATGATACAGTGTTAGCATTGGTATTCATTTTTAATGGAAAATTTCGTTTTAGTTTTGTTTTTAAGCAGTGTATAGATTCTGAGTACAGAGAGAAAGGAATTTATTGGTTTTTCTATATAGCATGTTGATTTTTATTTATTATTATTGACACTTTTTTTTTGGAACTGTAGAACTTTGCCAAGAAAATTTCAAGTAATTATTTTACCGGTATAAAATATAGTCTAGTAGTTATTCGAAATAAATAATAATTGTTCTATTTAATTTTTAATTTTTGGATGTGTTGAAATTAACATAGATTTACATAACTCCAAAAATGGGGAGTTTATATTTGAATATATATATATATATATATATATATATATATATATGTGTTTCCTGATTTATAATAATATTATGTAATATCTACAATATGCTTTGTGTAAAACAAGATTTTGTTGACACCATTAATCATAATAATTTTTCAATGAATATTATTGTGCGGGGGTAAATAAATGGAAACAAAAGTTCTCACTTGTACTTTTACAATGTTATTATAAAACACTGATTTTTAAACTAATACATTTGCCATTCCTACTTTTTTTTCATAAATCAATAATTGTGTTTATGGTTTTGGTGTGGTTCTGAGGTGGCTTATATGTGTGCTAGTAATTTAGTATGCGCATAAAATAAGTTGGTTATCATTATTAGTCCATCGAATTGTATTAAGAAAAATAAATCAAACTTAATTGTAAAACAGTCTATAAATATAATCAGTAATATAATTTCATTAAAATAAGTCAATAAATTATACATGTTAATCGTTAAAATGTAACGATTGTAACGACTCGAAAGTTAAGGTATAGCTGTATAATCATATTCTAGTGGTTTTAACTGTTTATTATGACTAGACTTATAGAAATATTTATAAATAGTTTCAAAAATTTACTTTCTTGAATTACAATTCAAGAAAGTCTTAAATATAAGTAAATATTTAGTAATGGATATAATTTTTCTTTTGAAAACAATTTGTTTATAGTATAGAGTTAAATTCTGATAAATAAAATATTATCCACTTTTTTGAATGACAAAATACATAATTTAATATTCCGAATCAGAATATTTTACTATGTGTTTCGATGCATAAAAATTGGATTTAGGACCAGTAGTTTATGAGATAACTTTATAAGTATTTAAAATTCGGATGAGTGGAATGGAGTGTTACGTGGTTACACGGTAAAATGTTGGTCCATTACTCCGCTTTTCTGAACTTTAAATACCTACTTAGAAACTATTACTGATCCTAAATTTGAATTTTTATTTATCAAAATAAATATTCTGCTTTTAAAGATAAATTAAAATTGTATGTTATTATTAAAAAAAATTTAAAAATTTCAAGGATTAAAAACACAAATTTGTTTTGTAATGACTTGAAACCATTTATAAAAATATTTTCAAAAGCATTAATACTTTTATTTGAATAATGAATATCCTACATTAAATGATTCATCCGGTATAAGAAATACGTTATACGTAATATTATAATACGTATTATAATACGGATTATGGTAATTAGTTTTTTGATCCAAGTTGTTTTTAATTCAGTGATACGAGCGAAGTAGATACTTACGTGATTTAATACCAGAATTACTGTCTGATCGGTAGTGAGAACCAAAATATATTTGATATAATATGTATACCAAACAAGTATTTTACATAGTCATTTTTAGCATATTATAAACTACCTAGGAGTTAATGTGATTCCTGCAAAATAAGATGATTGATGCGGTATAGTAAGATATATTTTGTTATTTTTAGTGATCGTCACTAGAACATTTGTATTTTTTTCAGAAAGTAAACAGATGAAACCTGAATCAAGATGAATTTTTTACGATGATGGTATGGATTTCAAATTCAAAAATGTTTAATGCATGTTTGTGCACATTTTGGTTTTTATTTCTTAAAATGTAGGCTCATTGTATTTGTGTGAGTATGTGTGTGCGTCTCTCTCTATATATATATATAAATAAACTGCATATTTAAACTTAAGGTAAAATAAGATAGAAAAAGTTTACTTGGAGAAGAGAACTTCAAAAATATATACAATTTCTTCACAAACATAGGTTTAGCAAAATTAATGTAATAAAAAAAATTGTACATTATATATTTTATATTCCCCTTTCTATGACTAACATAATGTCTTCTCATAAAATTATTACCTTATAATTATCTTAGGCTAATGACTTGTGATGTTGAAGCCTTTGACCCAATAAAAAAAAAAGAAAAAAAGTTTACTGAAATAATAAGTACGATTGTTTTTATTGCATATAGTTATAATAAATTAATTTTAGAATAAAATTAAAAAACTGAAATTTTCATTTTTGACGTGATATAAATAAAGTTTGCGAAGTTTCGAAAAAAATTATCCATGTAAAATATATTTTTTCTGTTGTAACGTATGTTACATCATTATCTATGTGTATTTTATAAACATCATAATATTATGCACAAGAAGTATATTATGCGCTGACTATAATATATTAAGCTTCTCTGGTTTAGGTGCCACTTACATATTTTATTACTGTAAGGCTCCATCCAATATATATATTATGTAAGAGAAAGACAATTCTCCGCGATTACCACCACACTCGCCTGAAGTCCGTACAATCCCATATTTTTGGTAACTTTGTAATTGTAAATCGCAAGTCATAAGGAATTAATTGTTTATATTAATAATAATTTAGATCAATCGTTATTTATTTGTAATATTAAAATCCTAATACCATTCATGCTCCCGAGCTACGGTGAAAATATATTCAAAAGAACTAATTTCTTCCTTGAATATCTTATATTTAACGGGTCATCCCCGACCACGTTAAAACCGTTTTCTTCACAAAAATTATACTTACTAACAGCTTTTTTTCGATTCGTGATAATTATAAGTGGTGCGTACCTACATAATTGCCCTAACCCTACTTGTTGCATTTCAGTTAATTCTTCTTATTATACATTCCACGGGGAACATTAAATTATAGCACGGTCGTACTCGTACAGATAACGGCGATATACTTGATCTACGGTACCGTCGTCATCAAAATTGCGCGTTTCAAAGAAACCAAGCTAGCTGTTTGCGGTACCATTCACACGCCAGTAGGATAATATGTAGGTACTGGAGCAGACGAGGACTTGACGAGTGTGTTATTATCATTACTGTAATAGACGTGAATTAAATTTATCCGGAAATTAACCTTACGCGTGGATCAATGAGAAATTAATTACTACCAGAACAGTACAAACGACGTGGCGGCGGCTGTTCGGATGAAAAAAATTGTTTTTACCGATTTTCTAATAATTTGATTCCGCATGGTTGATGTTATTATTGTAATATAATATTGTGGGTTGGTGCTCGATTCATCGTTGGTACTTGCAGGTTATCGCCGTCGTTTGAAAATTACGCGCTGTTTCGTGTGACCTGCAATCTCGTTTTTCTTTCGGTGTTTTTTTTCTTCTCCATTCTCTATGGCATTACACTAAGCCTGGTCCTGCACTACGATATTGTTCTCGTTCCATCTAACTGGGCTTTAATGACGAGGTTTGTGAACAACGTCATGAAACCGAAAACGTTAGAATTTACAGAACGAAACACGACTATTTAGTGCCAGCTGTGATCGTCGTCTTAGAGTCTAACACAGGTTCAAAAGACACAAATATAGCCACCACATATTCAAATTATAGCCATCATTGATAAAATAATAACTTATTTTTCACATCGATTGACAAAATGTTCTGGCGTATGGTGCAGATTAATATTAGGTACTATTAGTATTTGTACCTACCTACATTAGTTTTGATTCGTCAATATTATCAGAAATTAACTTGATGAATATTATACGAACTCAGTTGTCATTAAATCATCTGTACGTCAAAATAATTTTCTTTTAAATATAAATGTCATGGAAAAATGAATCGCAAACTAATAAATAACCAAAATAATATATTTTTACGAATTCATGAAGAACTAAATTTGTGTCTGAGAGGAGTCAATTTAGAATAAACAAAAGTGGTTCTTTTAAGCTAAGTTTTATCAAAAGTTTTTATAAAAGGTTTGTATACACTTATAAGCAATCTATTCACGTATAGAAATCATACATTTTATACGATTAATTTGTAAAGTTTAGATGCTTATAAATAGTCATTACTTATAAAGAAAATTAGATATTTGACTTTATAAACAAACATTTTACAGATTAAAATTAAAGTTTCACAGTTATGGACCTTAACTACGCCTTAACACTATATTATTTCTCAACATACTCTTTTATCGATGTCTTTACTCCTGGGATTTGTTTTAATCGTACGACCACAATCTACAGTTATCTCGCTAAAACATATAATATACACACTTGGTGGTTCCTATTTATTATATTAGCTTTCTCAGCTATGATAATATTGTCTAAACAGACAATTCTCCTTTGTTATAGGTTTTTTAAATACATTGTTTCATCGTTATCACATATCAGTCATAATTATGAATGTTGTATGTATAATGATTATAATGATTTAATATTTTCAGTGATATAATTTATATTTGTAAAAACAACATATTATAGTTGTGTTTGACTAGTTTAGAGTTTTTATTTTTTAGTGAATTGAGAGCCAAAAAACTTAAGCTAAATAGTATCATTATCCGATGAAAATTTTTGACATAATTTAATTATTATATCAGTAAATTAATGTCGTAACAATTGTACAAAAATACCACATTCTCCATAAATATCGATGTGTTTAAAATTTATATTCATCGAGTGTATGTTGAATGTACTCTGATTTATAACTGAATCAGTTTATGGCTTGGTCGATGGTGACCAATAGGACAGCGTGTTTGGGCTTTACAGGGTGGATGTAATTTAAAAAGATTTCCGTGGATTTATTAAGACGCTTAATTTAGAAAACAATTTTCGACAAAATTAAATTTGAGTTTAAAATATAAACATCCGTTTTGGAGATATTCAATCGTTTACATAGTGTTTTATGTGATTCAATAGTGAATCTCAAGATATTTAAATATAATTTATATTAAATTAACTAGGTTCCATTTTGTATGAATGAAATTTAATTTGATGTATAAAAAAAATATTTATAAATTTAAGCTATAAGAGTAATTGTAATTGTAAATAATTATATAATTAATGAATAAGTGTGATTAGGAGTATATATGTGTCTTTTTTTATAAAATACGATGTATTAGAATTCTCATTTACCAAAATTCATAAATTATTCTATAAAATGCAAATTATATAAAAAATTGGACTTTATACTTCATTTTTAAAATTATTATATGAATTAACTAGCTGAATATTATCCGTCGTTGCCGGATTTATTAATTGTTGTTATCTGACTGCATTATGTTTTTAAAATACCATTTTTTTTTTTTATTTAGAACTTTCAAAAATACCATTTAGATATTAAGTTACTATTTAGCATTTATTTGTGTCTTTTCGTTTTTTGGTGAATTTTTTGTATAATATTTTTAAACGATTAATTATATGTTTTGAATTAATATTATATTATATATTGTATATTTGTATTGATTTGAAATTAATTCTGCTACAACAATGGGACATTTATACAGACGTTACAATAGTAAAAAATTATTTTGACCAATCTACGAGTTACAATTTTCTTGGTGCTTTTTTTGCAAAATCCTCAATGATTTCAGTTTCTGAAATGACCTCTTTTTTTATTTATGTTTACTAAAGCTAATACATTTAGTCTATTTTCAGTCGTTTTAAGGTAGAAAAAGTACGTTCTGGCGTAGCTGTTTGACACGGTGCGTCAAACTTTTGACGTACCATGTACGGAAATAATTTCATAATACATAGTTTTGTACAATTAAGAAATGTTTATTGAAATTTACAATAAATAAAATAGTAAATAAGTAATATGATATATCCGGGCCGCAGGGCTAGCTTAAAGAAGCGGACCACAGCGGGCGGTATCAGGCCTGTAGAGGCGCGATATACTTTTACAGATTGGAAATCTGTTTACAAATAAAAAGTATATGATATTGAATGGGTAATATTGAATTATACACGGACTTTAATAAGTCGTGATTCAATATCAACCGGTAGTGAAACCTATGTAGGTGCACTATAATTGTTGATGGCTCTGAAAAGAGCCTTTTTAAGTGAGCCGACTATGAACAAACCCGCGTATGAAGCCGCTGGAATTTGTTCATAGAAAACTTATTGGCGTTGGCCAATCCGCAATTGCGCTGGATAATTGTGGCCTTGGGGCGAGTGCCTTCGCTGTCGACTGCCGCACGTAGAATCGTCGGTTGTCACCTCGTTTTGACGAGTAACTTCGCTGCCGTAAGTAGAATCGTCGGTGGCCGCTTCGTTTTGTCGAGTGTCTTCGCTGCCGTCGGTATGATCGTCGATTGCCGCCTCGTTTTGGACGAGTGTCTTCGCTGCCGTTGGTAAGGTGTTGACGATAGTATTGTTGGCGGAAGAATGAATGTTGCTCTGCTACTGTGATCGGTATATATACTATTTCCCGTACCGACTCGTAAACCACCGGTGTGCCGCCGTGCGTAACTGTGTTTGCCGTCGGTACGGTTTGCCTCGCTATTTGGTCAATTTTGGAGTTTTAATTATTATGATGGTATATTTTATTTCGTCACGATCTCCTCTTTCTATAGCCATATTTGTTGGGAATGTACAACGCCTAGAAGGGTTTCAAATTCGCCCCTCAATCTTTGTGGCATTGTATTTTGTAAATTCGGTTTTGTGATTGGTGGTCCTGAAAAGGACCGTTTTATATGTTGGTAATATACTAGGCTCCGTTACATGTTGTAACAGGAAGAATCGTGAATATTTGTAAAAGCAATTTGATATTAGGCAAAATATCTGTACAATAGTCAATAAGGTAAAGCGTTAGCTCTTGACGTTTATTCATTGTGATATTTTGTCCATCGTTTTTCCATTGATTTTGTCGTATGATACATAATTTATTTAGCCTTTAATGTAATAATTGCATTTAACGGAAGATTATTTTCATACATTTTTGCAGTCTCTAAAATAGTTTTAGAATCATATTTATTGAAATGTGATCAGATTAAACTTTCAAGTGGAATAATTTCTCTTAATCTTTTGATCAAATCGTGTCTTTATTTCCTTAATTCACATATTAATTGGTCAAAAAATGGAATGAATATAGTTATTTCGTAATAATCTTCCAGATTTGTAACGTTCACATTAGCTCTTTTATTTTGTTTGCCACAAACTCGAGGTATTTTAATATCGACGTCTATTTTAGAAGTAATCTTAAGTACTTCACTAAATATATTTTTGAAATGACTATCAACATCTTTAAGAATAGATTCTAAAGGTAATAGTGATTACTGAATACTGGTATAACCAAAGAACATTCATTGGTATAAGCATATTATTGTAGTATACATTCATGTATACGAATAAATTTAAATCTTTAAAACAAAATCTAGTAAATACTGCCTGCGAGGGGGGCCATAGCCCCTGTACCCCTCCCCCAGAATATGCCACTGCCCAAAACCACGTGCAGATAGCGACGAAAATGAAACTTTGGTAGAAGATAAGTGATGGAATTACAGAAATAGAATACTGAAACTGTGAATATTTGGTCAGTATTGTAATAATGACAACAAAACTGAACGTCGAGTTTTCATTATGGAAAAGAAAAGTCGACAAACGTTTTCACCAAAATAGAAAAAGAGTATGAAATGGTACAACGATTCATAGCGATCAGTGGCGAGCATATAGTTTTCTGAAGGACCATGAATTTATATATAAAACTTTAAATCATACTGACAGTTTTTTGGATCGAAATACTTGAGATTATACTTAAACAATAGAGTTATTGTGGAGATTAATCAAGACCAAATATAATATAAAATTTGAAGGTGCATTTCCATTTTCCACTATTAAACCGTCAACTTAAAGAAGAAAGGTGGTCTTCGGGCATGCCAACCGATAAGACCCAAATATTTGATGATTTTTTATCAGGTTTAAAAAATAATTTTGCCGTAAGTACATTATTATTTAAAGTACATAACTAATTTAAAAAGCGTTCATAAAAATTTAGTCTGTAGATCAAATCTATTGGTAGATCACACATAGGATCACCCCGATTATTTAAGTTTTATTTATTTTCATCAACATTCAAATACCTCTAATAGATAACATTTAATAATCATATAAAATTTCATACTTTTGATTGATAGACTAAAATAATTTTACGAATTCTTTTTATGAATTTTGTCACATTAATATCTTTGGGCATTGTATGGATACCATTTCAAAATAATAGTGTACTGTTTTTATTATAGAATGGCAAAGACCCACAGTAGTGAATATTCGTGTATCCCCGTGGGTGTAATTCTAGATTTCACGACGAGTAAATATTCTTACTAGTAGATCACATTTAAAATGGTAATTTCGATGAATATCATGGAAGTTATTCGAGATTTATTCATTTCTAAGCGCACAAAAACAAGGACGAACAATTGAGGATAATATACTACCTATCATGTTTCGAAACCATGCATTATAATTTTGGCTGCATACTAGTTGCGTCCCGAAAATATTTACGAAAAAAGGTCTAATCTGAATTGCGGCCCGAGTTTATTTTGGGTACAGACGAGTTGCGGCCCGGGTTTTTTCAATTCTAGATAATTTAATCTTAACCGAAAGACCTATCATGCAGTGACTTGGTATACTTTATATGTACGCCCTGATATCTTCAACGGATGTAGAACGAAGTTTTTCTCGATTTTAGAGTATATTTACTGAAAATTTAAGTATTTAGTAGTCAACTGTAACTCTTCAGGTAACTTTGAAATATTAAAAAATATACTTAATTTATTTTAATTTATTATTGTTCATGACTTTTTATTTAGATGAGTGAATGTTCAAAATGCGACATCCTACTTTATACAAAATACATAGCTTAATGTCTACATTAGGTATACATCAATTATTTCAAATAGATATACATATATTTAATACATTTTTTTGTCCATATTACTCATTTAATGAATTATATATATTTGTCATTTTTAAATTTAATAAATTTAATTAACATGCATTTTTGTTAGCATATTTTTGCATATTTGAATGAAAATCAATGCATATTATAACATAATAAAATATAATTATATACATATAATTAATTTAATTTTAAATTCCGGGACGCAATTCATAGGTAACTCAAAAAAACTCGGGCCGCAATTCGTATGCATCCCAAAAAAACTCGGGCCGCAATTCGGAAGAAATTTTTACCGCGGGACGCAACTAGTAGCCACCCATAATTTTTAGTGTGTTGTGTTTTAAAAAAAACTTAATCATAAGAAGATTTTTAATATTTATTAAACCTCAATAAACACAACTTTCAAATTTGTATATTATAACCACACAACACACTTATAATTGTGAGTTATATAATAAAGGAAAAACAGACCACAAAATTAAAATATGTTACTGTGTGCTTTAAATATATTCATAATAAAGAGAAAAAAAAATAGATATTATATTTGTGTAACTTGAAGAATATTCGTAGACACAATTCAGATATTTAATGTATTTATTATTAAAACGTGTGCATTTATTTTAGTAAAGGGGTATTTCAACAACCAACCGAGTAGGTACATAAACATTAGATTACACTTATCGATTGGCAGAGTTACACGGAAGCATTTATAGTAAATAATTTACGTTTCTACAATTTTACGATAATATTTTAATTATTTTATATTCTTAAATTATGTAATAAACTTAAAACATCAAGCTTTAATAAATAATTTTTATCACAAGTACCTACTACTAAACCTATTTTTCGTTGTAGTTTACAATTTTAGTGACAAAGGCGTGGTATGATGCAAAATAGCACTAAAATCTCAAATTGGTACTCGCGGTGTGCTTCATTAAAACCAGTTAATTTAGAATTTTTTTTTTTATCAATTATCCCGCGGCAACTTAGGCCATTGGGAAGGGGGTGGTAGTGGGTGGTACTGTAGGTTTATGGAACGGTAAGGTGTGTTACACGTGGGCGAGTTTTGGCAGAATTTTTATTGGGGCACCCGTAAGTTTCTGCCATGCCCCAGAGTGGGGGATGGCGGCACTTGTTCTCTGGACACCGTGACTTGCCCGGAGAAAAATGTCGCCCGATGGTCGAGGATCGAACCAGGTCCGGCTGAGCCACAGCCGACGCGTTAGACCGCTCGGTCACCTCGTCCCCCTAATTTAGAATTATATCGTTTAAAAACACCAAACGTATAATCTTAATCTACAAATGTATTATCCGATCACAATAGAGCATCAGAGTTTGTGTGTTTTAATATTACGTTATATAAACAAAATTTTAAGTAATACGCATTTACGTAATCGATACCATAGAGAAAATTAATTTTACCGAGTATTGGTTGTTACGAATACAATTATACATTTTTATGATTATATTATATTTTGGATTATTGAAGATTTTGAATATTTTTAAGTATATACAATTTTAATATTGGAATAAATTATATTTTCTTTTTAATCTCTGGCACTCTGTGTTCTTGTATATAGGTATTCGCTTATATCCTATTAAATTTAATGCAAATGATACGATTTTTTTATTATTATTATACCTTTGACGCTTATGTTATATAGCCTACTTTTCAACGGTATTGTCACAGTGACATATTCAATATATGGCTGTCATTATTGCACTAAGGCTTGAGCTAACCCTTCATCTCACGATGATAATGTATTATATCATGATATATACCTATATTATAATGCTGTGTTTAAAATATGTATGATTCTCTTCATGCTGCGGTCCAGGGCCGTAAAATTAAAAGCTATATCACTCAGTAAAATGATTGAAATATATTATGTAAATTTTTTTTATAAATTTATAAACAAAATATGGTCTCAAAACTATTTAAAAATGTATGAAGCAGTACGTCAAATAGTTTTTTTTTTAAACATAAACTTTGATCTTTCAATATATTCGTACTAGTGTCCCAGAATCAAATTATAGTTAATTGCTAAGTAAATAAACTTAAATTAAAAATCAGCTTACTGTCAAAATAAATGGTTAACTAAGCTTATATAAAGTTAATTCCATTTTATTCTACTTAAATTATTACTTATATTTATTTAATTAATATTGCAATATTAATAATATTATACATTTTATTTTAAAATAAATTTAATAAATTAATATTTACATAATATGAAATCTATACGATACAATTAAGCATTATACAATCGAGCAAAAATAGTTCTTCGAAATTTGTCTAGACCATTGAGTATTATTTGAAATTATTGTTGTATATTACTATCACTTTTTGGCATTTTTAACGTTAGGTACCAAAATATTTAAAAAAAACGTATATTATATACTTAGCATAAGTAAATATCATGTTATATTTTAAAATAACTCAATTAAATATAATATATTATAATATGTGATAAAAACATATATATATATATTGAGGTTACATAGGTACAGAATTAAAAGTTTATTTGTATAAAATTATGTATTATAATTAATAGAACACCGGTAAAGTACCTACCTTTGGACTGTATGGTATTATATATTATTAGGGCACTGAGGATGGTGACTTCTTATGCATGCCTGTTTACTAAATTTGTCCAATAGCACTTTTTAAAATAATCCATTAAATTATTTTAGAACATTTTTAAGTCTATACGAAGTTAAGTTTAGCTGCCTATAGTTAATTTTTATTTACTATTGAGTTTTTTTGTGATAAACTAATAATAAAAATTGTCTTCTCGTTTTTTTCACGTTTTATTTCGTAGAAGAATAAACGTCATTATGTCATATAATGTTATATTTTCTGCGTATTTGTGATTTTTTAATTGTGATTCGGTATATCATCGCAATATAATATTAAAAATAAAATATTATATTATATTAAAAGAATAATAATCAAGCGACAGTAATATTGTTTTATGATAAATATACATTATGCGCCTAAATATAATTCACATCACATAAAATAAAAATCAATTTAGCCTTATTCATAACGTTGATTCTCCCTAACAGAGTTCTTAAGAAAAATATGTGGAAGTAAAGGTGTTATATTGTTGTAAGAAACATCAAACAAATGTATTTATTTGTGTTAACGTATACCAATTGTCAAAAGTAATTTAAAGTAATCAAAAAAGCCATCTAAAAAATCATACAGAAACATATAATATTACTATCTTAACTAACATTCCCGTTTACCTCATTACAGACCTTGAAACCGAAATTAAAAACACATGTATTTTAACCGGAACTTTTTGAAAATATTGTAACCGGAACCTTACTGAAACACTTTATCGATTTTCTTAAGAATCTAAACCGGAACTGGAACCGTTATTTTATGAAACAAAACTTTTAGGTTTTTTCGGTTCTAATTTTATTCAACTGTTATCAATATATATATAGGTAGGTAATAACTATTAAATAATAATAGTTATTTCATAAAATTTGGTTTATGTAGTTATAAATGTATACCTACGTGTATTTATAATTCTAAAATGTATAACTAGTTTAATCCAACAGTTTTAGAAAACGATAAAATATGATCAGATACCAAAATGAAAAATATAAGTAATGAATATTGCTATTTATTATTCGACCATAGGTTTGTAAAATCTGTCGTTATAATTATTTTCTTATACTTATTAATTCATAAATAGTTTTGGATGACGATGTCTGGTGATGTTGATGAATGATGTCTATTAAAACGATCAAAATACGCGTCCATAATATAAATTGTTATCAGTTTGTAACATGGACTAATAATAATATTAATAATTATAGCTATTTATTTATGTGTAAATGATTCATATACATAATATTAAATATAAATTCTGCAAAGTTTCTCATAATTTAATATATATTAATGACATCAATTAAGGATCATATTAAGTACCTATTTACACAAAACATGATTTTTATAGAAAAAAAAATGTATACAATTTTTGATATAAAATTGCAGTACCTAGTTGTAAGTCTAAACATCATCATGAAACTACACATTTTTATTGACGGTTAATTTATAAGAACCAACAATTTATTTAAGATAATAAATCGAGATAGAATCACATTAATCAGTTATTTCTAAGATATTTAGTAAGCAAAAACAAGTATAAGATATAAACAACTACAAAGTTAATGACTTAGCCACATGAACATCATATAAAAATCTAGGCTATTATAATTTAAATAAAATCATACAATTGAGAATATGATAGTATACAATTATACGATGCACTGGTATCCCGACTTCTTACAATACGAGTTAATATTATTTTTTGTTTTGGCTGTTTTTTTTAAAAAGAATTGCAAACTCACTTAAGACCTTTAACCCATTAAGAAAGCAATAACGTAATCTTATTATATTAGATAATAATAAGTAAGATGAACTTAATAATATGATATACTTAATTTTTTTTACTTTTTGAAAAAAATATATCTTTAAATACTGGTATTTATCGATATCGGAACCGAAACATTAATTTTGTAATTTTAAGAACCGGAGCCCGAAACTTGTTTCGACATTTTTTTCGAATAACCGAATTGGAATAAAAAACGATAAAATCATAAAGGTTCCAAGCCCTTACCTCACATACCGTTATTTATGCATTATCATAAGAAAAAAAAGAAAACCAAGGAAATAGAAACCTATACGTTTGTCTAATATTGTTGGTGACTTGACTCTTTCACTATAGTTGATGAGGAAACGTTTTTTATAGTGTAACTAAATTTTAAAGTAATAATAAATCTTGACATTCGTCAATTGAAAATTCTAAGTTAAAATCAGGGTAAACTGACAACAAATATTCAAGATTAGGTCAAAAATAAGTACTAGTTTACAAAATATTTTTTTTTATCAATTTTGGTGTTCATTGTTATTCTTGAAAATAATAAATTCCACCCAAACAATTGAATTAAATGACTAAAAGTTTCCCAAAAAAAGTAATAAATGTCAACTGATTGTTTTTAAATTTTTTGATTATACATCTTACATTATTATAGTTATGACTGATGTTCAAACTAACGTTCAATTTACTAGTTTTAGTTTTAAAATTTCGTGAATTTTCAAAATATACTTGTATTCCTCTCAAAACTAACTGATCAATAAAAAAAGTAATAATTCTTACTACGTGCACCTATCAAAGGGTCAAATACTTTTTTAAAATTTATATTTTGATAATGTCTTCTGAAACATTAAAGGTATTTAGTTGAAATGTCAGAAGTATTATTTTATTTAAAAACAAGCCCTAATCTTTTAAATATGGATTTAAAAATTTTGAAATTTAAAAAAAAAATGTAAATTTTGATTACACTGAATTAAAATTGTACATTTGAAAAGTGACTGGGCCGAACTCAAGAAGACATAATAACCAATTCAATTCAGTTTTAAAAAGTTTAATCGCATTATTAGGTCCATATGATGAATAAATGAATAGATAAATAAATAAATGAATAAATAATAAATAATAAATAAATAAATGAAAAAAAAAAACTGATGGACAAAAGATTGGATTTTTAGTCAAAAAACGGTCGACTTAATTTTGCTCAAGCACGCCACGTTGTACACGGTGACATGTGCATGCGCGTACGTGAGTGTTTATTTATAGTTAGTGGTGGTGCGGGAGTCACTCACACTAATAATCAGTTACTACACACACGTAATCATGCCTCGAACGCACTAAATAAATAAATTGCTTATATTTAACTCCTTAAAACAGGTCCGTTTCGAATCCCCTTAAATACATATATTGAATACAAATAATAGTACCTTGTAACCGATGTACGTGAGAAGTAGTGATTCGCATAAGGCGAAAACCGCCAGTCCGCATTGTATCACCCACAGCTCCAACGGTCGTTTTACCCATTGGATCGCATCCCAATTGATAATGGGTCTCGCCTGGAACGCCTCGTCCGTCAAATTTCGGCTCCATAGAAATTCGGTTTTGTTTCCCATTTTGCATCCATAACTGCGCATAATGTAAACGAATAGTTTAAGAGTAAGTATATATGTAATACACAAGGCACATTTTTTAAGAATGATAAGAATTGACAAAAATGATACAATTTGATTACGTAAATTGTATACTTTAATCAAATGATCACAACAATAATATATATCTTTCAATATTAATACAATAATTTCTAGCTTACCAAGTTGCGGACGTGGGATCTTGATCGAGTACGACGCGGACGATATATAAAACACATGTTAGTAGTTTGAAAAATAAATTTGCGATACGAATACGAAGACCTATAACAAAAATCATAGTGGAATATCAATTCCAGAAAATATTTATATTTTAGAAGGGAATTTAAATTTAAATTAATTAAAAAATTAATTAGAATCCAAAAAGTATAACACCTTAAGATATATTTGAGACGTATACACGTTAAATTGATATAATGTATAAATTAAAATATTGAAAAAAATGACAAAGATCACAGACAATAACTTCTATGTGCGAAGCGCATATGATAATGAATAAACCATATTTAGAGAAGAAAACATAGGAATAAGTACAATTGGTAGATTGTAAATTGCCTTGAGAGTTAAGACTTAAATAGCTGTTTTTAATGATTCATTAAATCTAGGATAACATCAGACGAAAATCAAAATCAAATTTGTTCAAAATGTTAACGTATTATGTATGGGAATACTTTCAAATACACATATATAATAAGTCTATAAAAATAATGATAATATAAAGTCCATAAGTGTTTTAAAAAAAAAAAAAAAAAAAATAAATAACTATAGTCTATGACATAATAATGTATATACCTTAGTAAGTTGTGTATACATGTTAATTTTTCTAACAGGGGATATCTAATTATTATTTCGAACATTTTATTTCGTGATACGTGTAATCCTTATATTTTACATATTATTTCCCCTAATTTTTGTTGTTGAAGCCACTAAAAATAAACTTTTGATTTTTAAATGGAATCTGTATTTTATATTTTTATATCTAAAATAATGTTTTGCACAAGTATAAATAGGTATCATAATATTGTTTAAAATAAATCATATAGGTATATTTTTTTTTTGCTTTAATAAGCTTTTTTAGTTCAGGTGCATGAAGGCCCATGAAGTATCGCACAGCACATTTTGAGTGTATCCTTTGCCCCTTTAAACATCTTTTATAAGCTTATACAATACAGGCTAAAACACTTATACATAAAAAACAAATTTTTCCACATTCGTTATTTATGTATCAATATGAAATGTATAAATAAGTGTTCTGCTTCAGACTATTAACCTAAAGTTGAACGTGGAAAATAAAAAGTTTACTATATGACTACGAATATGAGTGCAAAAAAATATGGACTATAAGTCTATAATATATAGTTTTAAAATTATTACTCTTTTCTTATATTTATTTACTATTTTTTTTTTTTTTTGAAAGAAATATGTATACAATAGTCAGTTCTTTTTGAAATGAATTTGATTAGTTGTTAGAAGGACGAAGTTGTATATTAAATGCATCATACAGTACTTAATATATATTAAACATATGTATATAAATTAAAAGTTGCAGACTAATATGTAATATTATCATTATTTTATTCTAAATTCACCACATTTTTAACGTTTTTGTTATTTATTACTTAAACTATATTATTATGTAGAATACAATTTGATAACTAATATAGGTATTATATTTTATAATAAATTGAAATATGGTACACAATTGGTTTTAAGAAAATTTTATAAAAAGTATTTATTGATTCTTTATAAAAAAAGAATTATAGAATGGGAAATTTGTTTTTTGCAGAAACTGAAGTGAATAAAAATATATTGTTATTGTATAAAATAGCTATTCTTTAAATACTTTCTTTTGAAACTGTCTACAGTTTTTTTTTTACCACAACTTTTGTTTTAGAATTTCAGAAATAGTTATACATAAATTATATAACGAAGTATACCATATTAATAATTGATATTCGTTTTCAAATATTTTTTTTCATGAGTAGGTACTTACTTGAGCGTTGGTTTTTAATGAAATATATTTGTAAACGTTCTTTGAATGTATTTTCGTTAACGTAATATTCCACTCGTACCCTATAAAACACATACAGTTATTATAAATATATTTTTATTAGTGTACTATTATGCAGTAAATACTTGGTTTATAAGAAAATCATGTTCATATTATATTTGTTGTATTTTTAAACGACTTTATAAAATCTAAACTACTATACATATAATTATAATATCCTACTATACTACCAGAGAACAAAATTAAACACAAATGCTTTTTAATAATAATGTTAATTCTTTATTTAATGAAAATAAATTTAATTTACAATTAATATAGTATAATGCAATATGGTAATAATAAGTTGATAGGTACAGTAATAGTAATAATAAAAACAGACTTAGATAATAATATAAGCACAAAAGATTCGAAATTCGACTCTTTATTGGATTTATTTTTAAGTTCATATTTTGCAGTAGTTCAGAGTTCAATCATATTATATATCTTATTTTATACAATAATATTAACTTGAGCTGTACAAACCGTTATCCTAACGTTTGCAAATTAAAGAAATAATTTATTGTTACGTCATAGGGAGAATAAGAAGATGCTCTTTAAATATGACATTGGAAATATAAAAATCTTATGAAGTAATTTAGGATTTTGTGGATATATTGTTACTGTGTTATCAAATAAATTGTGCATAGTAAAAATTAGGAAGGACTAAAAATGTATATGAAGTTATTGAATGCAGATTTGCTTTTAAATTATCAACAAGTATCCTAATTTTGCAAAAGATTAATTTCTAATATAATTTTTATAATCTTCAGATTAAAGCTTGATATCAAATTTTTCTCATAGATTAGGTAATGTAGTTAATTCTTGATCAGTTTATCATTGTTCAAAGAATAATCAAATTTTATAGGCATTCTTTTCAAAGAGAAGATAATAGTAGAAAATTTACTTTTATTTATTTTTGTTGTGCTAGTAGACTTAATTTACGAATACAATTTATTCTAGCTGATAATAACTGTTTCTAGTAGCTAGTAGGTATTTTTTAATTAAATTGTCTTAGAGATTTATTTTGATTTAATAAAATAAGTTAAATGTAATTAATAAAGTTGATATGAGAATACTGAAAATTGTAATATAGTTTCAGAAAAAGACGAATTTGTAAAGGCGCGACTTAAACCACATGTAAATGTATTTTTGGTATACTGTTTAAATTATTAAAATTATGAAATCCACTTTTTACGTTTATAGGGATTTTATCCAAATACTTGGATATATCTATACTCTATACTTATTTTTTTTAAACTATAAATTTACCAAATTGGCGTATAATATTATGGTATATAATTTAAAATTTATAAAATTTGTATGGTTTATGTTGTTTCTGAAAATTTATTAAACGGTTAAAAAAAATTAGTCAGAAAAATTGATTAACACTCAAACAAATGTACTGGCTTTAAGTTAAGTTTCTTTTTTTTTAAATTTCAGTAGAAAATTATTTTGTTTACTTAAATAATGTTTTAAAATTTAATGAAATACATTTTGTTCTGAAATATGCAGCTAAAAATTTAACCGAACGTTAACAAAGTATAAAAAAACTTACAAATAATAACGATGAAAATAGTAAAATTGTATTTTATAGTAAATTAAAAATATGTAAAAATAATATTTTCAAACACTTTCTGACATCTATAAATAGTGTTCTTTAGAGAATCAAACATTTATTTTCAAATTACCTAATTTTGTACTTTACGATAAAGAAAAAAAAATTGTATAACTAAAATAACGTTTTGCGATATGGAAAAAATATACCCTAACCACTGACTTGTGCTTGTATAACTTATGCTGGTATAGAAATACATTTTATCAACAATACAAAGATCCGAGATGGACATAGATACCAGGTAGATTTTTTTTATATTTGACTAGCTTTTGTGAATATTAATAACCATATAGTGATAATACGTGCGATTAGCTACAATAATGACATAAGGACATGTGATATCAAGTGTATTATACATATATTGAGAAACAATATTATTCAATGGACATTAAAGTGATTACTTTTGTACTATTTGTATACAATAAGAAATAGCAAAAACATTTGAACCGTAGGTTTTTAAAATATTATATGATGTACTCAGATAAAACCTTTTAACTACACTTGATTTTAAATGAGTATTATTTTCCGTATATCTTCCAAAACGGTTATATCAATGTTCAAATCTACAAGTTATAATAATTAAGTATTAAGGTTAGTAGGTATTAGGTATTAGTTGAATAACTATGGTTTCGCGTGCATTGTGTAAATTATATTTTTTTTATTGCTTTTTCGATTTACAAAACATATATTTCTTATTCGTTTAAACTTAAAACTTAATAAACATTGTCAACATATAAAAATCTCATATAAACAGTTTTCAAACAAAACATTTTATGTTTTTTTCATTTTAGTGCAACGTACCCAAATACGTAGCATATACATTGTAAAAGCTATGTACATACATATATATATATATATATATATATAATATATGTGTGTGTATATTATGGCATACCATTGATCAGAGAACTTTAACATCTACAAATAATTTTTGTTTTTGAAAATATATTAGTTTTATTATATTTAATATATTATAGTAACTGACAATTATACGCTTACATATTATCTTCAATTTCATTACCTCTCTATCTATATTAAAAGAGTTTTTGGCTATGATTTCAAAGCGTATCATTGATGACTAGCAATAAAAAAAGGTTGGACTGTTGGATTATAAATATTATATACTAGTATTTACGATCAATACTTATAATATTATGTATAGAATAAATATAAAAAGAAAAAAAGAAACATATTATTAAGTTATTAAGTTACCCACTTCGGTAAATGTTAGTGCTGTACGAAAGTTAAGAAGAAAGGGTGTCATTCTGTTTTAAATGTTTTAAAACAGCACAGCTTAAATTTACTGTAAGTACTATGAGTTCACTAAATATTTAAACAAATATATCACAACGCAACCATTATTTTATATACGTTTATATTAATTTTTTTTATATTTCAAACGGTTTAGGGGACACTTTGGTTTAAAAGTTATTTTTGTATTTTTATTAATATTTAAAAATTATTTGGAGTACCTTTAAAGATTATTAAAATTAAATTATTTAAAAGTTGAGAGTTTTTCAAATTTCTTAGTTTTTTTTTTTTTAGAAAATGTAAAAAAGTCAAAGAAATTATGTCTACGGGTAAGGTAATGTATTACTTGACAGGGCTGAATTTAGGATTTGTAGGCTCCTATGCTCAATTGTGGTGTGGGCCTTACCAGAGGGTTTTTTAGGAAATAGGAAGGGCATATGCACAAATAGACGAGAGACTGAGCCACCTCTAAAACATTTTCAAATAATTTTCTTCTCAAAAACGAGCGTAGTGCAGATATTTAACTTCTAGTTTTCAGCTTGAAACAATAATATTAAAAATATAGTATTTTTTTTTTATTATTAACTTTTAGTAGGTACAAAAAATATAATGGCAAAATATAGTATTAAAGTGTAGATTCAATTACCACATAGTAGTTAAAAAGGAATTGAACAATATTTATTAATATCGCAACGGTAGTAATTAAATTAACTTCATAATATATAATATAGCTTTATAAATAATAATAATTAGGTTTAATAGTCTAACTTCTGATCAGTTAACGTCTTAACTTTGTATTGATGAAATTACTTATAACATTTTCATAATTTATTTGTCTTAAAATGTCACTATCAATGCTAAGTAGAGTTAACATGTTAAGCCTATTTTCTGTCACGAATGTTCGGAGCCGCTTTTTAATCAACTTTAATTTTGAAAAAGATCTTTCTCCACTGCTGTTTGTGACTATAAGTGACAGGTACATTCTTAAAGCTACCTCGGTATTAGAAAAACAAACTTTTACGTTTTTTTAGTATATTATTCTATAAATGTCAATAAAATTTTATTAATGGGTCAAAAAACTTGAAAATTTAATACAAGGATCCCATAAGTTTATATATAAGTTGAGAAATATTAAAAATACATGAGCATTTTTTTTTTCATAAGCGTTCAAAGTTCATATTTCGACAAAATTTATTTCATTTAAAATTTACAAGTTCTTTAGTTGTTAAAAATGTATAAAAGTATAACTTTTATAGTTAAGGATTGAAAATTTAAGGTTAAGTACTAAGTAGTTAATTCTGTGGCAATAAAATGTAAGAACTATACAAACACAGTTTTTTTTTTTAATAATAATTTTAAGATCAAATTTGGTTGGAATAACATATAACAATTTTGGTTATATTGTTGTAATTTAAAAATATTGTTGGTGGGCATTTCAAATTTTTAGAGCATTCTTTATTTCTTTATATTCTAATTTTAATAGTTAATGACTTATGTTAATACTTTATAATACATTTATATACTATAAATGACTGAGTGAGTCGGGTATATAATGAATCTGATTTGATTAATTTGGAATTTATTTTATAGGTATCTACATTTTTTTTATTAAATAGTAGCAATACAATTGATATAGTATAAAATATTAAAATATCCTAGACTGAAAAACCGTCTCGGCTCTCTACCTCCGTTTTTTGTATACAATGATATTACATCATTGAATTCGAATTTAATACCATCCCATAATGGTAACCTACTTGTAAACTACTTTTTTTAGTTGCGTGATGTGTGGTGAGGGCCCTGTTGTGGTGTGGACTTATAGGCTGCAGTCTATATAGCTTGCGCATAAATCCAGCCCTAATTATACTGAACTACATTTAAAAAACAATGCTATCCAATATTATAGCTTTAACATTTAGAGATACTTTCTATGTAAATCAAACTTTTATATCATACGCTTTTTAAATTCAACTTGCATTATATATATATTCACGATTCAGACAATTAGAATTAGTGTATCAAGAAAGTTTGTAAGATAGACATGTATTTATTTATGATAGCAATTGTATTAAGTATTTTAAATTTATAGATTTTCAATCAATAATATTTTGTTAATACAATAAAAAAAAAAAAAAATTTGAAACACATCAAAATGTGACTAAACTAAATATTGTATTGATAATTGTATATAATAAGAAAAAAACATTTTACCAAACTATAATTTAGAGGACTCCACAACCGTATGCTTCCATCTATGTCTTGGGATTTCCACATCATTGTAAATATGCATACATTAGAAATAATTTTATGTTATATTAGATAAATAAATTTTATTTATTTATCATGAAACTACTCAAACAACTTACAATTTACATCATTAGCTTTATACTATGATAATTAGTTGTTTACGATATTTAAATTGTTAAGTATCTTATGAGTAGGTTGTAGGTATATTAAATATTATAGGTACAATTTAAAAATGGCTTTAACTCGCTTGAAAATGAATAGTTATATCCTAAGTTTTGCTGAACGAAAATTTGCTGTTGAACTTTTTAAACTAAGAGAAGAACGCGGGCATCCCCTTAAAATTTTAGAATTATGATAATATAATATAAACGGTAAACATGTTTCTCGGAAAATTGTTTTTCTATTTCTGTGTTTATAGTATTCGTACTTTATTTTCTTTCATTTTTGAAATTTAAGTTTCATATAAATATTTGAATTAACATATTCAATTCCAAGTTTTAATAATTTGATTAAATAATTTTAACTTTTGATTTGAATATATTTCATTGAATATTAAACTAGTCTGTATCAAATATTTAATTTGGCACATTACGCTATACTGCTATAAGTAGATACTAATTTACTTTAATTTATATTACCCTTTGATATTATAGAATCATATAATTAAATTAATTAGTTCTAAGAAATGTTAAATAGCATTATGCGTAAATTACATTTTATTCAATTTAACCGTTGAATATCAACAATTTTTCTTTATTTTTATATAAAAATATATTAGCAGCATATTTTTTTCATCTGTAAAATTAGAATAAATAAATATTATTATTGTAGTAAAATGCATCAAAATAAACCGGTAGATTATTCTTCATTATTTTTAATAATTGACTTGTGGAAACATAAGCTATTAGGTGGTTATTTTTAATAGGTCTTTTTTAACTCTGAGGGATAGTACAGCTGGTTTGGAACATGTGTATGTGTTGCACTAGGTTTGGCCACTAAGAACGAGGGTGAGATCACCTATCCTGGGATTATTGGCGGGCGATGCGTACACTCAATCACGTTGCGTGAATGATTACAGCAAACGCGCTACACCAATTTGCAAACTATTCTTCTGTTGTCCCACATAAATTCGTTCATATTATTCCATTGTATTTTTATCTTTAATTATTTAATTTTTAAATTCATCTCTCAATCATTTTTTGTGACCTTTGTTTATGTATTAAGTTAAATATTTTTAGTAATATCATTTAACGGAACTTGAAAGTTAAATATTTTTATTTGAATGCAGATAAATATTTTATACTATATTTTCTAATTATTTAATATTAATTTTCAAAGACAATCCTTTAAAAATAATTTGATTTTAAAAGATTTCATAAATCAAATAAAACTTACTTGCATAAAGCATGTGTTTTTTGTGTAATCAGTCAGTTTTTCTAAACCTCGCTACTTCAAAAATAACTCTAAATAACAGTTATTTTTTTGGATATAAAGAAATTTGATTTCATTATAATTGGTCTTTTAAAAGATACTTTTTAAAAGTAGTATTCAAATACAGATACTCATTTTTAAAAGTATTTAGAAGACGTATACGAATACTCAGAAAATAAATCGTTGGAATACAAATAAAAATACTTTCAAATACTTAAAAATTGTATATAAAATATTCATTTTACCTGATATCAACTGAATCGATATTCATATATAACGTTCATTTAATGTGATTCAAATTAAATAGGAAATATAATAACTAAAGTAATTATTAAAATATTTGAAAATTAGTATTTGATTTAGAAACTTCTAGGAAATATTTGTTGAAGTAACTTTTCAAAAGAGTTTAAATACTTTTACTTAAATATTTTACAATACTGATTATAATTTATAATTACCATCAAAATACACTGTGGTTTTATTAAGTCATGTGATTGTTTATGATATTATTTTTTTTCATTTTATAAACAATTGTAACCAATTTTTTTGCTCGAAATTTGCTACATGTTTAGTTATTGTGATTATATGAGTAACGATAATTTAAAAAAATTAAAATTAACTTTCAATAAGAAATTTAGAAAGAAAATAGTTTGTATACATTATTTTTTAGAATAAAAATATTCTGAACAATCATTTAGAAATATCAAAAAAAAATTATTATTATTACATTTTTTTATTATTCATACCCTACAATATTGAATAAATGGTCAAAAATTGGGAACACTTAAAAAAAAAACACCTTTTCCCCTTAGAAAACAAGCAATTTGTATTGAAATAATATTTAAGCTTCATATACACCATATTATTACAGTAGGTACCTATATATATTGTTTGAATAATTTTATAAAATAAAACAAAGAATAATTAAATGTTTTTGTGTAATCTAGTAGGTTCATATTATTTTTGTATTACTAGATACACATCATTATTGAAATTGACCTTAAACAATTTTAACGAACGTTTCTATTAAATTTTGTTATATTTTTTTTAGATAGTTTTATACTAACATATTTTAACGAAAAACTTGTTTTTAAATATAATGTTTTGGTAAAATTTAAAAGTAAAGAAGTCACATCTATATAATATGGTTATTGCACTAAATAATAATAATGACTTACTTACCTACCTAATATATTTATATTTATACTTCTTGAAATTTTATATTAAAATAAAACTAGCGAGCCTTTAGATCCAAAAAAGTTGAACAGTTGAGTTTCGTTTTATATTACTGGAATATATGAGTGTGATTTAAAAAAAAAAAACATAATATTATGTACGTGGTATTTGACCGAAAATAATGTGTCGTGAAAGTATACTGTTTCAAAGAGAAGGTTGAAAGTACACCCCTGGGCCATGTGTGTTAAATGTACGGTGATGAATACCAATACATAATTCGAGTTTGCTTATTTATTTATTTTTATTTTTATGTGTACATTTATTCTAAATAATTTTGGCTAAAAGAATGACAGTACTTAGGAGATACCTAACCTTAAGAAATAAATCCGATTAAATAAAACCGTATGATGTATTTGATACGATTCCTAAAAGAAAGGCTAATGATCTTATATTTTGTTTGATTCATTAAAACAATCAATATAATTGTTAATAGATTAATCCATTTAGCAATTTCCTTTTTATTTGATAAAACATTATTAAACAGAATGTATATTAATCGAAGTAGATATGCAAATAAGAAGTACCTTTTACTACATAATATGTTTACGTTCAAACAAATTTTTTTTTTTATTTACTGTAAGTAAATAGAAATAGTTATATCAAGTAAAGCATTATGTTATTTTTTCCCTTCATTCTTTGAAACATAAAACTGAATATTAAAGTAAATATATTACATGGATTTGATACATTGTTATAGTTTTCTGTGAAACATGGCAATAATTTGATTGCATGGTAGATGGGTATCTACTATAGGCCATGGCTAATATTATTATAATAATCTGCCAGCTTTTAGCAATACCCACAATACCTAAAGATTTTATTTTAAATGAATCGCTATAAATATGAAATAAGATTAACAAAATATTATGTTTTTAGTGAAAAAAAAAATAAGTCATTGTGATATATTATTTATTACATTTATATGATATGTATTCCCCTGAATTCGCTGTATATTAAACGTATGTTGTAAATAAATATCAAATTGATTTAGTAAAAAATACGTTCTTATAAATTATAACACGAAACCGAAATAACGCCAAAGTTGTATTATGTTTACAAAGTACTATACCAATTTGAAATTTAAGTGCACATAATTACATGAAACCGTAAATTATAAGTCTATAACTGACAGTGCTGAGGACGAATTATTTAATCGTCCATAGTTAATCGATGGAGCTTAACCTATTTCACATAAAACTTAATTATTGAATAATACCTAATAATAATACTATATGCATAGAATAAATTCTAACATGTCGATTAGTATTTTTCAAATAATCAATTCTATATAAAACACAAGATTGCAATAATCTGTACGGTCGGAGTTTTTAAATCACTAAATTGCTAGACTATCCTCAACGGATTTTATTAATAACGAATAATTTATTACCTAGATTAAGTATTTGGAATATTTTGAAAATATTACTGTGGACGTAGATCAAAGTGTATTATCCTGGTTACGAACTAATTACGTTGTTTGATATAATGATATTGATATGCTTCGGCAGTGATAATTCGTGGTTTACGGACGTATCAGAAACCTATTGTAAATTAATATGCTAATGAATAATAGTATAACACTATTATTCCAATGCTCGTGTGGTGATTGTATTCCAATGAAAGGTAATTTATTAAATTTCCTTCCTATAGTTCATAGTATTATGTGTATCCGCTCTGTTATGTTTACGTTACAAAGAGTAATTTTTAAATTATTATTGTAGCGTATACCAGGTACTTTAACATTTCAAACTTGTATCGATTTCCTCCGTCTTTCACCCACACGCCTTTATATTAAAATAATAAGATTATTAAACTAGAAGCACGCTACTGCACTACAGAGTTGGAAGCTGAAAACTTTTCGATGTTCAATTTGTTTATTCATAGAAGACGTTATAAAGATCATTCAAGATTAGGATGTTTTTGACATCCAGACAATCTACGTTTGTATTGTGACAAAATATGTGAACAAGACTTTTATACTTTATACAGTAGTTTTTGTAATGTTTCTTAGGTAATATTTTATTTTATTATATTATAATATACAAATCTCTCATAACCCATAAATATATAATTGTAATGTGCCATAAGGTTTTTTTTTTTAGTTTTATGAGCAAATATAGTTTATAATCTGATTGTGGAAAGTAAAAAGTGGAAAGTGGAAGTATCTTGTTTTTACTGCGATAATGATTCTTTTTTTGTCTTTTAATACTCATATCATTATATCAATACGTATATATATAGGCCATAGGGTTTTGGAAAAATTAGAAGGCGCCTATGTTGTATAACAATACCTATTGTCAGTATCATCATTAATAATATTATGTGTATTAAAATATATTGTAGTTAATTTCTGTTTAATTTAAGTTTTATTGTTCGAGCCAATAAATATATTGAAGGTAAACGCTGGTCTGAATATTATATGCTCATGCAATGATAATAATAATATCATTACAATACAGTATATGCATTAAAAAAACAAAACAAAAATTAAAACACTTTATAACAGTTACTGTCCGGAACTCCGGAGTCCTCTTATTCACTGACGGGCGACGACACACACGTGACAACAAAGCCACAGTCTGGTTGACTCGGGTTACTGACGGTGGTTGGCCACCTCGTGGAATCAGATCGATGTCGACAACGATCGTTTGCTACCGGGGTAGTGGTTACACAGGTATCGACCAGCTCCTGATTCAGTAGTGCGATGCCGTCTAAAAATATATTTGTCGAACGCGACGGCGTCCACCCTCCACGAAAAGAGTTGTTTTAGTCGTCATAACCGACAACCCACGGAAAAATGGAAGTGGCGTCGTCTTTCTCCGGCCATTTCCACCACACTTTTGACGTTCTTGTTTTATCTTGTTCACGTGTACCTATCTAGCTACCCGTCAATAAGGTCCGTTTATTCACAAAACGTCTGTTGAGGTGACCTAGCTCAACTCTCGCCTGCACTGTCAATGTCTATCACTGTCTATCGTTGCAGGTGCAGGGCGCAGGTGTGTCACCAATCGTGTTCGGATAATTCACACGGATAATGTTTACTGTGATTACTTTTTAGGTAGGTAGTTCTAATATTAATTTGAAATATAAATACAAATGAATACATAAACATTGAATTCATCACCCGAACGATAATTCCCAATAAATATAAATAGTCAATAGAATGTACTTGTTATTATTCCCGAAATAATTTAATTTGTACCGTACGTGTAACCACGGTTTAATACTTACAGAGCTTACAATAAACCTGCATTTTAACGAGTGCAAACGCAATGCGTTCGTAATTCTATAGATTATACATACTATTAAATTAATTAAAATAGATTTTTTTTTATGACTAAAAACTCAGAAGTTATTCGGGATTTTTTCCGGGAAAATATTAAAATTTTATTTTTAACAGTCTTTATTTAACTTTCGTGTAGGTATATTATGTTATATTTTAACAGGATAAATAAAGAAATGTACCCAATATGAAAAAAAGTGATATTTCAAACTATTAATTATATTTATATTTATATTTATTTTCTACGAAATGATGTGTATTTTTAAATCAAATAAAAAACAATATATTAGGTACACTATGGTCGATATCTGTGATTAATATTATTGAAATTAAGTGATTTCATATTTATTTTTTTTAAATTACCTACTTGTTGATGAAATATTGAATTTGTAAATCTTAAGAATTATTTAATTATGTAGTCTTTTGTATCAATATTATGCATTTTAAATCCAAAATTTAATGAATGCGTATGCCAATTTGCACTCACCTAACATAAACAAAGGATTGTAATTAATTAAAAAAATTGTATGATAGTAGTTCGATAATGATTGACGAAGCTTAGTTGCCTGGCTCCAGAGAAATATTAAATGTAGTTTTTATAACCAAATGACTCAAATCTTTGATTTAAAATTAAATAATAAACCTAATTTTATTTAAAGTTTAAATACTTTAGGCAATACTCATAGAGTTTAAACTCTTTTTTAATACTCTTAAATATTATAAACTAAATGTTTTACATTTGAATAAAATTATATTATAATAAATAAATTAATAATATGCAAATATCAGAATCAACCGCCTATAATAATATGAGATTACTGTTTTTAGTATTTTAGAATAACTTATTGTGAAAACGATTGGACCGAAAACATACACAAAGAAATTCTCGAGACTTTATTTTACTCGATGAATAATAATGTTTTATAGAGGTTCAGAGGAATTTTTTATGAAAATTTGTATTTGAACACAGCATGTCAATTGATTGTAAAATTGAATAATCACAGACACCGCTTTCATATAATATGAACAATTTTAATTTATATAAATGCTTCATAAAATATTAATAAAGGGTAAAACGACCGCCTACTATTTTCCAATCTCTTTGTAATTTATTGATTTTTGTTACATCCATAAATATGTATGGAATATTATACTTGACTGACATAGATTTTGTTAGAATTTAAACGTCTGAAAAAATTTGAATAAAAACTATTATATTATTATTATAGTGCTAGACAACATCATAGTAAATATCCCCATCAATAGATTTTTTTGATTCTAATCGTAATAAATTAAAGTGCCATGTATTAACGACGTTTAAAAGTTATTAATATTTTCCATTTAATTAATTAGTTATATTTCTGTATTTGTACTTTTTATAGTTCTTTTTTTTTTTTATAATCAAAATATGTTAATTTCCGTTCCTGTATTTTGTCAACTGTATTATTATACCTTATATTCAAAGGGCTCAAGCCCGTTAAATCAATCAATCAAATAGTATAAGAATATACATATGAGTAAAATAAGATTAACATTACAATGAAATAAAAATAACACAAAATAGAATACCATTATATTCAAAACAATTAAATATATGCATAAACTTAAGGATGGCTATTATGTGTACCTACCAACGTAAAATGTAGATTCGCGACCACAACAATAATTGTTAATTTGGTATAAAATTGAGCGACCTCTAATGTATATGGAAAACATACTCTAGCAGTCAATTAAATACTACTTCTTTAATTAATACATGTATGATGTATATTTATATCAAATAACAATCATTCATAAAATAAATGTACCTATTATATTTTATTGACTCGAGTATTGGTTGATTCTTATTCAGCCATACAGGCAAACATTGTAAAAATAGCGCCATCACAGTAACTATTTATTTATTTATATAAATTAACAGAATGGGCTGTTATGAGCATTATAAAACACAACGTTTTTGTACTTAGGTAATAAAAACAATATAAATTGCATCGTTCGCAAGAAAGATTGATTTGTTGTATAAATTGTTAGT
This sequence comes from Diuraphis noxia, assembly GCF_037042655.1. NCBI lineage: Eukaryota > Metazoa > Arthropoda > Insecta > Hemiptera > Aphididae > Diuraphis > Diuraphis noxia. The sequence continues at coordinate 17,157,852 of NW_028301712.1, read as the reverse complement.
GTTTATATAAAATGTAAAAAACTTACTCAAGTTAGCACTTGGAACTTTAGAATCAAGTAATCAACCTTAGATAATAGATCAAGAGGATCTAATTTCTTACTTATCAGTTTAGATAGGAAAAGTAAGTTCGCATGGATCCTTCTGTTACCTACTCAATTTATCTAAATTTAATTTTTTTGATATCGTTTTTTACCTACCTAATTGTGAGATGAGTGGTCAATATTCAGAGAAAAAGATGCAAAAATATATGCTGAATACGTTCAAGCTTGTAGAAGTCACGTAAAGTAAGAGGATCTAGATCACTATTCACTACTTACATCATATTCCAGGTAGGAATATTGTTATCATTTGTAGAATACCTATATTATAGGTATCCATGTATAGGATTCATATATTTTTATATAAACCATACCATTCGTGTTTTATAATATAATATTTCCTAAAATATTACTTACTAGTATTATTTACACTATAAGTTAATATGTGCTATTTGTGTAATAATTAGGTATTCAATATTTATCATATTTGTTTTTGTTTTAAAGCTGTATTTTTTTTCCTTATAAATAGTGGAAGATGTGTATGTTAAAAATTGTCTTGCAAAGGTAAATTATAAAAGTGTAAATTACCCTCTAAGTCACTCTTCTAAACCATTGTTTGAATATTGAGACTGTAGGTACTTAACCTAACACCAATATTCTTAGATGTATTATTATGTATAGATTTTGTTTATGATATAATATATTAAACTGATCAATAGTCTATACTATATACTATACAATAATACATAATAAATAATGACCGAATAAAGATATCCACTATTATTAGATTTTATTAGTATAAAAATGTTTTAACTAAAAACGTATATCTGTATTAGCTTGTTTATATATTTAGTTTTTAAATAATTTAGATATTTTTTAGTGATTCTATATTTATCTCACAGATGCCAATACGGTATTAAAATATTTTATTAGTTTTTAAGATGTTTATATAATAAAATGCACTGAATGAACGTACGATCCCATACAACATTTTTTCTTCATTGTACTATTATTGCCTATTGGAATATTCCTCAAATGCTGTGGATAAACAGTGTGTGTGTGTGTAGGTGGTGACATAAATATTACTATTCAATTTAAACTTTAGTAATACTTATAGACTTACTGTGATGCATTATACACGATTCAAGACTATTGCAATAACAAAACAAATACACAATTGTTAGATGGCTTAAGATTAAAGTAGAGGTACTTTATATAAAAGCGACAGTATGCAATAAGATAAGTTTTGAAAAAGAAAAGTTAAACATTTTATACTGAAAATAATAAGTCGAATGAAAACAAACAAACATACACGTTGAAATTAAACTTATAAGGATATTATATTGGGCATTTTGATTTATAACTAAACAAAAATACAAAATATTCAATTAAAAATTTGACTTTCATTAATTCAATATTAAAATTGGCGATAAAAATAATAATTGTGATTTAAAACTAAAAACTAAAATATTTCACCGAGTCCATTTTTGCTAAACGTATACATCTGAACTGTATTGAGTTTCTAGTGGGAATTTAATATTTAAAATTATGAATTTCATTTAATTATAAGTTTTATTTTGCTAGTAATTAATTTTGTGTAGATTTTTATGTATCCCAGAAATGTTACAATATACAATAATATTTTTGGCAGCAGGTAAATATGAGTTTGATAGAAACCAGTGGCAAAAAAGAAAACCGTTAATGAACACGTAATATTCCTAGTTAATAGTAACGTATATTTATTGTGTTGTAATGTAACATAATTTAACACATAACGTATTACTATACTGCTAAAATCAAATTTCATATTTTTAAATATAGACAAAACCACCAAATGGTATTAAAATCATATCAGTAACACATAATAATGACTGGATGCCATTTGTTTTGTTTGAGATTGTATCTATATTATTTAATGTCAACCAAACCATAATATATTATATACATAATTATATATTATTTATACCTCCAGACTTTAGGAGTGTTTTAAAATTATAGCATATTAGTACATAACATTACCAGTGATGCACAACCTTTTTTTCGGTGGACCATATTAATAAAATATTGCCTTCGGCCTCCATTAATATGTATATATATATATTTCATATTTCATTAATTAATCGTGTCTACTTAGCATAAGCTCATAATATGATTTAACAATGTTTTTTAACATAAAAACAGGCCGTGAGCTACTTTCTAAGGCTTTGGTGAGCCACGGGTTTGGCATCGCTGCATGAGCAAGCTTCAATGGTGTTATCGAGAATAATGAAATTATCAACAAACGCTTAATATTATAAGGTGTATATCTTAAGATTATGTCGATGCATATTGGTCAACATTTACTTTAAATTTTTAGTTACAGTTATAGTTGTACATTAGCATCTTTTTAAGCATAATTATTTATTATTATTGATAAACTTTTACTGGTTAATAGTATAAAATTTTATATTAATTGATTTCACATATATTCGAGTACCTTAATATGTAATATTATATTGCATTTTATACTATATTATATTCTACTAATTTTAATATCTCTTGATTATTGATCCAACATAAAATGCATATTGTGTAAACTTATAATAATATAGCTATTGATATATTAAATTCTAGATATATGTTTTATTCTTGAGTGAAGGTATTCAAACATTGTAAAATGTTATACACGCATTCAATTACTGGTTCTCAAACAAATCAACAAACTTAAAGAAGAATTTAACTTTGAACTCTGCTAACAAAGATAGCTTTTATAATTTACACACCTCAATAATAAAACAAAAATTTAAACACCACTAAAATCAATAAAATCCAATTTCTTAAAATACCTACTTTCTATAACAATAAATCAAGGAAATAATGTGTTTGCAATATTAAAAAAAATATATTTCTAGTCAGAACTATGGATGTTAATTATATTATAAAATATAATAATATTTTTTTTTTTTTTTATTGATCAAAGTACTTCGACAACTAGGCCATTAGTAAAATAAATTTTGTTTGTTACATTTTTAGTAGGTATTTTAAGTTTAAATTTTCCACATTAAATTTAATTGTACAATTCTGTTTTTTTTTTTAAGAATAAAATTAAGTTTTTTACATCCTGTGAGTTTGGTCCAAGTGCTTGACAGATTTGTTCGGATATGTGAAATTGATTTCGATACTGGTTGTATTTTTGACATTCATTGATGATGTGGTTGACGGTTAAAAGTACGCTGCATGACTCTGGACTCACATAGTGGAGGATCGTCTTTACTCATCAAGTAACTGTCTTAAGTGTGTGTGACAAATTCGGAGGCGGTTTATTATGGTTTCATCTTTTCTATTGAGTTCAGGATTTTTCCATGGGTTTATATTATTTTTTATTTTGTTGAATTTGGTGTTGAGTTTTCGCCAGTGAGAGAGCCATTTATTATTTGAGTGTAGGTTTATTTCGTTCTTTGCATCTGCGAATGTGATGGAATTTATGGTTGGAGTTGATGTAGAGACAATTGCATTATAAGCTTCTTGGTCAGCTATTTCATTTTCGGGAATGCCTATGTGCCTCGGGATCCATACAAAAAGGATATGTTTATTTTTTTATCCTGCAAGAAAAGTTTCCTCTTGGATGAGCTTTGTGATATCTGGTTGTTTTCGTGTATTTGTGATGGCGATTAAGTTGCTGAGTGAGTCGCTAAGTATTATAAATTTGGTTTGGTGGTTTGCGTATTCTGTGTGAAGATATTTTACGGCTTTGTATATTGCCATCGCTTCTGCTGTAAATATTGATGCTTAAGGTGAAAGTTTGTATGCTATTGTTTGATTGTTTATTATCATTGCGAGCCCGACTCCGTCATTAGTTTTGGATGCGTCGGTGTATATGTGTACGCTGTTTGGATGTTCTTGCAAAATGTTTTTGAGCATGTTTTTATAAATGGAAGGCATTGTGTTATCTCTTTTCAATTCAGTTAGAGTAAGGTTAACATTGAATGTTATGTTCCATGGGGGGAAATTATATGGTTTTCCTTCTATAATATTGTTTATTTTTATATTATCTTTTTCGGCTTCCTGTATATATGCATTTATTACTTTGATGACTGGTTTATTAATGTTTCTTTTGGTTCTGGCACAATATAGTAGAAGTAGTTTTTCTCTCCTAATGTTAGGTGAAATTTCATCAGCAATGTTTCTAATACTCTCGATTGGGCTGGATTTGAATCCCCCTTTTGAAAGTCTTATTGCAGTATTTAGTTTAGTTTGAACCATGTTTAAGTGTTTAGTTTTGGCATTTTTTAATAGTATAGAACCATAGTCTGTTTTAGATCGAATTAAAGCTTTATAGATCATTAAAAGAGATGAGCTGTCACCACCCCATGATATGTGAGCAATTATTTTGAATTTATTGAGTTTTTGAGATATCGAGTCACGGATATTTTTTAGATGAGGTAACCAATTAAGTTTGGAGTCAAATGTTATTCCTAGAATTTTAATTTTATTATGGTGAGGTATAACTAAGATATCTAGTGTTATATTTAGAGCTTTTATTTTTTTTTGTTTTGTAAAGATAATACTTTGTGATTTGAGGTTAGAGAATGGGAAGTCAGTTTTTTTTGACCAATCAGTTAAGCTGTTAGCACTTATTTGGAGAAACTCTTGGAAAGTTTTTAGGTTATTGCTTCTGCAAAATATGTTAAAGTCATCAGCGAATAAATTAGCTTTTACGGGAACTTTAATTGTTTCAACAATGTCATTAATAATGGTCGAGAGAAAAAGTGTAACTGCCAGCGATGATCCTTGTGGAATATCATTTTCTTGGCTGAACATCTTTGATAAGGTATAATAATATTCATTAATGAATAAAAAAACATGTCATTGCGAATACCGTTATCAGAGTGTATTTTTCAAACATTTGTTATTACTACCTATTTAATTTTAATTCTAAGTCAATAAAATTTCCAAAGATTAAACATTTATTTGATACTTGTGCGAAGTTTCCGAAACAGTGAATAGTGATATTATAATAGCTCTGTAATACAATCGAAATGAATTGAATCAAGTGTCCCCAGTTACAACGCACATTCATTTTATCGTTGTAAGTCGTTCTTGAAATTGAAGCAATTAGCAAAGGTAAATAATCTGTTTTGATCCCTGCAGGTATTATATTTATTTTTGAAAGTTTTTTTTTGCTTGAAATGTAAAAAAAAAGAAGACTAATTAATTTCAGTGTTTAAATCATATTTGTCAATTGGACTAATGGAATTTTATGTACTTAACTCTATATTATAAAATGCATTTTTACGATGCATTTACAAAATAAAATGAAATACATGCATAATCTATTAATAATATAAACACTTTTATAGAAATCGGTTGATAATAATTAATAAGTAATATTATTCTATGCATCACATAATATAATAGTGTTATCTCCAAGAGTAAATTGTTTTATTCTAGTCACAATAACGTTGCAAACCATAATTTTCAGGTTAAAATAAAATGGGTCTTATGTAACCGTAATATTATAGCCACGGGGGACCGGAAACGACTACTCTACAAAAGCGGTAGCGCTATACGGAAATCAATTTCAACCAGCAAGCCGGTTTGTGACCGTTCCGTTTTCCTTCTTCTCCATTAATACTTATAGGAAAAATTGCGGAACATTGATTAGGTACTAGTAGTAGATTAATAGCTTCAGGGTAATGAGATAACATCATGACCATCTTAATTGTGGTGCGATATCCGTATGTACGTTACTGTATATCGTATTATACAAATCAGTTGCTGACCACTTCGACAGTGATATTTTCAGTTGTTTAACCGATTATAAAATCTCAAAGGAAAGACTAATTCCTGAATAACATATTAAGCCAGGCAAAAACAATATTGTTACGTCTTTTGAATGCATTTTTCGACCAAAATATATTGTGTTTTGTTTAGGTAAGAAGTAAAATAAGTATATTTAAAGTAATTTCTACTATTTAATTTATTTGTAATTAAAACTAGTTCCAGTAAGTTCTACCTGGATGATGGATTTTGAAAATATAACTAGGTACCTAGGAAATATCTCATTATTTGATAACTCAATAAGTTTCACCGAATACTTTCAAATATACTTTCAAATAAAAACATTTTTTTTTTTTTTTGTGCTATGAATTTACTTTATCGTATTATAATTTATTATTAAAATGTTATATGACTTATAACTTATCCATTCAATATTCTAAACAGGAAAATAATACCGGCAAGATTCGTAATTGTAGTATGAATATTCAATAGCGTTATCAAGATTTCAAGCATGAATAATAATCATAGATTTTGCCTGTGTAGAGGAAAATAATTCACAATATTATTATGACCCACTTTTCTTATTCTCAAAGTATTGCATGTAAAATAATATGATATTTTTGGATTTATAGGAAACAAATGAATAATTGTTTAATTCGTATTATTTATATTTAAACTTTAAATTTCGACTATACAAAAGCTTGGGTCAAATTTCTATACTTTAGAGTTTGGTACCCAAAAGGAGCAGTGAGTATTATCTCACCCTCTACCAAAGTATGCACGTGATAATATGGATATGTGATTGTAAACTAGAAAAATACATATTGATTGTATATTGTTCAACAAACCATACTAATAATCTAAAACAGTCATACGGCATCTTTAAGAGGACGCTACACCCGTATGTGTCGTCTCCGTCTTACAAGCATATTACTACATAACAAATTTTTGTTCGCTAGATTCAATATTGTGCTGTTAGTTTTGATATTAGAGTGAATTGACCCATTATCAAACTTTTAGGTAGGAACATTATCTGTGTTCTTATGTTGGTTTTTTACGATATTTTAATTTTTAAATGAGTTGTGTGAATTTTAAAATATTCACACTTAACATGCTCATAACTCATTTAAAAATTGATATATCGTAAAAAACCAAGACGAGAACACAGATAATGTTCCTACCTAAAAGTTTGATAATGGGTCAATTCACTCTAATATCAAAACTAACAGCACAATATTGAATCTAGCGAACAAAAATTTGTTATGTAGTAATATGCTTGTAAGACGGAGACGACACATGCGGCTACACCCATGTCCTCTTATTATTATTTCAGCAAATAGATTTATTTTAAGTTTTTAGGTTAAACCTATCAGTTACTAATAGATTTGTCGATTGATAATATTACACACAGTGTATTCAACAAAACGTGTTAATTATCTATCATGTTTTTAAAATCAACAAGATACATATTTATTGCATTTATGATGTATTGATGTATCAATATTAATTGGTAAGATACCAAAATATTAAAAGTAATGCAATATAATTTAAGGAAGAAGAAAATCAAAAATTGATCAGCAGCCATAAATTCCATTAGATTTTGGATTAAAGCAAATCCCCATAGACATACTAGATTAGTGAAATCTGGCGACGATCCATTCCACTAAGTTGTCAACGTCAAAGCACATTTCATTTTAGTTTAATTATAAGAATGTTATATTACCCTGTTATGTACATAGCACACACTCTGTGGTATTCGAAAATACACGTGATCTGCCACATTAGCCTATACATGTATACTCGGTCAATACAAAATGTTAAAAAAGATTCGTGTTCAGTTGGCTATTTGCCAAATCTAACATTAATTGTGTTTTTTTAGTAAATTAAAAATGTTTTGTTTGCCATCAAAGTCTAAAGTTGTAGATTTATAATTACTTTTAATTGTTTCTAAGCTGTTAATTGTGAGAGAGAGTAAACAACGTTTATTTTAAGAAAACAAAAACTTACGGGCGCCTTAATGACAGATAATCAAATACTGTTTTTATATAATATTATAATAATTGTAAAAAACCTTTTATATTTACTATTTTTATTAATTTTAAATTATAAACTTAAAATGGAACTATTACAAAAAAATTTAATATAAACAAAGTCTTAGCATTAAATATTTTCAGCAATAAAAAAATCCACACCAATTATATAATATATATTATGGAGAATGTTTCAAATCTTGTAAAGTTCAAGAATATTAAAGATTGTGCGGCTGAATTCTTGTTTTTAATTCTGTGCATTACATAAAATTTCTTATCTCTGTTTATAGTCACATACTCTTCATCATTTTAGCCAAATAAATAATGTACGCACAATTGTACTATTTGATGTATTTCATATACATTTATTTTTCATGTATATTTGTATATGACAACCCACAAATCCCACTTTTTTTATTATTAAATATAGCTCTACAGCTTATTATTATTCTACATTTCCTCGAAAAAAAAAAACGAAACCTCCATACAATGAACCAATTCCAAACAGAAATAAATTAATATACAATTAATTATAATTTTAATATTATCGATAGTGGGCAAGCCAGTCTAAAATAACCATTTCTATCGTCAAAATTGTTTCTTTAGTCTCAGTCATACACTTTAAGTTCTTATGCATATAATAGTTGTAACCTATTGAGTTTCTATTGTACTACTCTTATGGGATCCCAAATGATATGTGGCATGTGTGCAAAATGTTAGAGAGGACAAAGTAAAAAGCATTATTTTGGTATGTATATAAATTTATATAGATAAGTATAATATACTACATAAGTAAAACACATATTTTTACTCCTAACTATATTCGGATACTAACCCGTTAGTATCGCATATCTTATTCAATATATTATTCAATATATTATAATTCTTAAATTCTATCCATCGCCTTAAGAGAAAATAATAATATGGATATAGATTTACATTTATTAACCTAAAATGTATCACGTTAGGTCTCATCACTACTTGACTTCCCTCCTCATATTATTCACAGTAAAAATATACATAAAGCATCATTGTTGCTTATGGTGCTGTTCCGACATAGATTTTAAATAGTCTTTAGATTCCTTTTGTTGATGTTAAAAATAGACGAACTGCGGGAATTAAAATATATGCATTCAAACTTACATTTACAAAAAAAGTAAACTGTTTGTAGTATCATTATGAATACACGTTTTAACTAATCATACTGATGTATGCGTATTAGCCATAGATATTAGAATGGACGGGACATGGCTATATTAAAAATATAGAGGGAAATGTGCTGGAAAGGGGAAGAGAACATGACTGATTTTATCAAAGCTTCTCTTTCTCACAGAGGTAACCTTATCATAAATTGTATTATATTAATACCACTATAATCTCAAAATATTTTCATGTTCGTTCCATTATGATAAGCACAAATGGCCTATACATTTTTTAATATCTATGGTATTAGCAAAGTATTATCAAGGTTAATTAGAGTTTTTCCCAAAATTTTCCTATCGCACATTTCAACATCATGCACATCATGTATAAATGTTGGCGTGTATTATAGTTGTCATGACTGAATTCAATTAAATATACTACTCTCGCTGTAAGTAATAATTAACGTTTCAAATTTTTAGTTGAAATATTTGCACACAATACTACCACCAACGGCACCAACCACGAGTTTTATAATATTATTATGTTTATTATCACTTTTACAGCGTCAGTAAAAATAGTTAATTAATTGTGATAAATTATTGATAAAAATATATTCTAAATAAATCGGTCCATGATCTATTGGCACCTAATTTTAATATTAATTTAAAAAAAGTTAAAATACTAATAAAAAATAAAAAATAACTGAAAATATAAAAATAAAAATAAAAAATAGCAAATGAAAGTGTTACTAATGGGTGGGCTGCTTTCTTCAAAAAAGTCACACTATATATAAATGTTATTAAGGATACTATGTATTTTTTTTTTAATAATTTGTGTATAAAATCTATTTCATATTTACTTAGTGTGCCAAGTGATTGTAGATTTCATAAAAAAAAAAAAAAATCAGTCCGTAAATGTTGATACAAATTAAATTATATTTACAAGAGCTGATGTTATACAAATAGATTGCATATCAACACAAATTGCACTTCAATAATTGATCTTACAATGAAATATCGAACATACTCTAATATTTAAATTCCTTAAATGCATACGAAATTAGGGTGTTTCATACACATAAGTATTGCAACAAATAATTTATTGTGGTAACTAACTATATGATAATATTATTAACATATTATATTTTGTGTTACACAAAAAGTAGTATTTTATAAATTATTAGAAGAGAGTTTGTAATAGTACAATACAATAGTACTATAGTATAATATTATTTACCTATAACAATATATTTTAATTAGCTTAATTTAATTTAATTATTATTTACAGTTAATTATTTAGTTTTAATTTAACAAACGACTTGTCAGTGATTTATGGTAATAGGAAAATTTAACATATTTTTAATCAATGTACTTCACTCATTACAATTATAATTATAAATTGTTATTGATTAATGTAATTAAATGATTAAAAAATCGTATTCCCAATATTTTTTATACATATCATTTTCTTCTAAATTACATTATACTCGTAGAATAACTTTATTTTACGTCTTTACATAACATATTTGGTATATCATATGATGTAGATAGATATTTTCAATGCACAATTCCTAGGTACTAAAAAGTAAATAGTATTATGATAAAATGTACTAGATTCAAATAAATAAGTTCAAATACTGTTTACGGCTGTGAGATTGGTCATAAAGTGATCTGTTATTATTATTACTATTTATTCATTAGTTATATATATAGTGTACATTAGCTGTTAAACTCTTTATTTATATATTATATATAATGTTCTATATGTCCAAACTCTTGTAGTGGATTAATACTAACATATTTTTCATAGGGTGAAATAATATTGTGGCCGACAGTGCTCAATTTGTTTTTGGTTTGAGGTGGAGGGAGGGCAATTCACAATATAAATATCTCAATTAGTATTATAAATATTAATATAAAAGGAACTGATATTTAATAACGAAATAAAAAATTTCACTTGTGGAACTGATCTAACAGTCTGCCACATAATTACTAAATGCCGCCAATTCACAGATGAACGGAGAAATTCAAACATACCTTACCATTCATTGGACGCAGCTCTCGGACAGGACGTTACCCTCATCGCGCGGGTTCTAAAATTCTTAGAAAAAACCAATTTATATAATAAAATCTAAAAAAAGGCTGTGTATACTAATTAATTATGACTAATGTCCTTTGCTGATAATGTCGAATATGATAAAAAAAAAAAAAAACATCACTTAACTAAATAGATACATCAACGATTAGTTACAGTTAATCATATGAATATAGTACATAAAAAGATAATACTAATACGAAACTCGTACGGTAGTTACGTAACTATGGTCATTGAGTGGTGAAAATGCCCTCTTTGAAATTTATGTGGCCTGTGGTCTTATCACAAGTTTTTTAAGGACAGTTAATTGCCAGTTAATTGATGCCAAATAAGACTTTGTGGTACCTATATAATATGTAAGTATTCAAAAACCTAGTTTTAAAATTAGCGAGTTCAACTTAACTCGCTTTAAACTTTCAAAACATTTAAGCTTAACCTCCAAACAGCTGTCCTACTCTATATTAGTTCTCAATTATCTTTTTGTTTAAAATTAAATTTTTGAAATTTATAAAACACTATCAGCTTTAAGGTAATTTTCTTTTTTATAGTCCTTTAATTTTACAGTGTAATCAGTGTTTTTTTTTTTTTTTTTTTTGAATTATTTGTTGTGATAAATTAAATATAAAATTAATCATCGATTACAAGACTCATTGAGTGTGGTACTTATTTAATAGTGCCTATTATAATTTATACATTTCAAAATATAGATTAGGTACGCATAATGAATATGTTTTATTTGTTAAATATTACTTAGGTTTCAGAGAAATGTTAAATTACCAATATATACTTACTTATTTTTAGGACGAGGATTTAAATGCTAATTACGTTTTTTTCTGAATGCACTATAATAATGCTTTTCAAGTAAAAATTCCGTTCATTTATCAAAAGAACATAGAAATGAAACTTTATTTTTGCATTTTTTTTTAACTTTTAGTACCTACAATTTTCATAAATTTAAAAAAAAATGGATAAAATTTAGTTAAAATTTACCATAAACTACAAAAAACAACCACCAATACTACCAAGAATAAAAAATAGGTGTTATTTAATTTGAATAGTCGTCATTTTTTTTAGCGTATGTTTTTCCTAAGTACCAGAAAAAGTGGCAATGGCTGTACAGTAGTTTACCAACCATATTTTTGTCATATGCTAGTAGATTAAAGTAATATACAGACAAGTGATTTGATTTACAACTTGTATCAATCGTGATAACATAAAATTACGAAAGTTTAAATAATAAATAATAAATATAGATTTTCGTTTGATAATTGTTAAAATAGTAACATTAAGTTAAAAACAATCTTCAAGGCACTACAAAATATTTTCCTAAACCACATTCGTTCAATCACAAATATCTTATATAATCATTAACAGACTACGTAATATATGCCACTCAAAGTTGCACATAGAAGATAAGAACCTATACGTATAATGTACAAAACATGTGAAAAACTTCTCATAGTCAAGCATTTACTTGTCCACTGTCAAAACCACATAGAAACAAGAAAACCCTAGAAACGTCTGACAATCTCTTCGAAGTCCTTAGTTCAATCTAAGATAACATCGACAAAACTATCTCATTTCTTAAACTTATTGATATGTTAACCTAATCTAAGAAGAGCACCATTGTATCTATTTATACATTGTTAATATTTTATTTTTATGTAAGTTAATAACTCATTAATTAATATCATACCACGAAAAATCAAAAAAAAAATCTCTTAGGGATTTTTTTTGGTTAAGTTTTTTAAAATTATTTGTACATTTTGTCGTATTATGAATAGTATTTTTCTTGATTTTTATGAAATTGAAAAGCATAATAATTAATTACTTATTAGTAGGACTTGAAAGTTATAGGAAGAAAACTATAAAACACAAATGCATGAAAAATGTCAAATGTGCAAACATTTTTTTATAAATATTCATAAAAATGCAAAATTAAAAAATAAATTTATAATACTTAAAATATGGTGGAAATCTATTTGAATTTTATTTAACTTGAAAAATAACTTAGACATTTGATTACAAAATATTGTTTATCAGAAAACAAGTGCGATTAAGCACTGTTGTCGTTAAATAAATAATTAGACTATATTAAATAATATTGAGTTTTATAATAAATATTATTATTAAAACTCACAGCTTAAGAAAGAAAAAGATCAATTTTTTTAGAAAATATTAAATCTGCATAATATCCATATGCAAATCAAGAAACATGCACTTCTCTCCTTGAATTGATGAAATATGCAAAACATGCATTTTAAATTTTCGATTTTTAAACTCAGCATTGTATAACTCAGATTTCTACCTTGATATGCTATATATCGAGAGCATACAAAACAATATTCAATTCCTACAACTTTCAAGTTCCAGTTATTAGATAAATGTAAAGATAAAATTTTATGAATTTTAAATTTTATCTTTGATTGTATTAGGTAGGTACAATTAGTTCCAGTATTATCTATTTAATCAAATACCTTTGTCATACATAAATTATCTTTTGTCAAGGAAATAGGAAACGATCAAACGCACAAAATGTTAGTTGATGGTATTTTTAATGTTATTTTACGATACAAATAATAATATAAATTGCGTAGTATAAGCCAAGTGTCACACATTTGTATAGAACGGACGAATATTTTGTACACTTTTTATTCAATGTAAATAAAATAATAGATGGTTATTCATAGATTTATTTTAAGATTTTGATAAAATATGCAATTAGTTATTACAATATTTTTATTTTATTTTTTATTTTTTTTTATTCAATCTGTTTCAAAGGAGAACAATAAGAATAATTGATGATAGAAACTAAGATAAAAATAAAAATAAAAATAATATATATACAATGGCAGATTTGGCGGATTGTAGAGGCCTCCCAGTGGAGGTGTCGTAGGCATATAGTAAAATCAGGCATTTTATTAAATGCCTAGGTATATAGTCAAAGAATTTAATATTTATGCAATTTAACTATCCGCCTAGACATTTAGTTAAATGTCTAGTCATTTGACTAAATGCCTATTTCATGCCAAGCAAATAATAAAAAAAACATTTTGTATTATTTTAAAAATTTAAATATATTTTCTATCAGTTATTTATTTAAACGTAATAGACGTACTAAACTAAATTATTGTACAATTCAATCGCATGTTCTGTATCTTTTTCCATAACGCCATATTTTTGTCGTTATAATCGATAAGATTATAATTTGTCCCACGGTACTCAATATAGATAAGGTTCTCATACAACCTAGTACCTACGTTAATTTTTCAAGGTAATAAAAACCAATGGAACTTTTATTTTTATTTAATAAGAATATATAGTAGGTACTCACTACTCGTACTATAGACTATACTGACTATATAGACTATACAATATACTCGTACTATCATTTATGTCTATCAAATCTTGTTATTTATTACCTGAATATATTTATGATTTCATTTTTAAAACAATACTAAATAATAATTAACACAAAATTAAACATATTATTTCATATATCTACGTGTTTTTCATATTAATAAATAATATACAGCTTTTTATATATATAAAATAGCTATAAATAACTGATAGAAAATATATTTAAATTTTTAAAATAATACAAAATGTTTTTTTTTTTATTTGCCTGGCATGAAACAGGCATTTATTCAAATGGCTAGTCATTTAATTAAATTACTAGGTATTTAACTAAATGTCTAGGCGGATAATGAAATTGCATAAACATTAAATTCTTTGACTATATGCCTAGGCATTTAATAAAATGCCTGATTTGACTATATGCCCACAACAGAGGTACTACGTCATGAGTGAGATTTTCTTAGGCTAGGTTATTATTGTACATATATTCACTTAGGTTAGCAGGTCACGACACCACTGTCTTTTTAATCTTTTAGTTGGGTTACCTGGGATGGAAACAGATGATAGGTCAGAGATTAAGGGATTTGTATGGTGGGTTAGGCGGCTAAATATTTGTATTTAATACTTAATTGTATATTATTTTAATCAAAATATATGATATATGTACATTATGCTTGGATTATTTTACCTTATTCTAAACTCTCATTACTTTAAAAACGTTAATGTTTCTGAAGAACGAGTGTCTTACGTTAAATGGAATACAAACACACCGTATAATATATAATATATATATATATATATATATATATATATATATAATTGATTACGTTTAATATAATATTTTAACGTTATTCAACGACATAAGGTTCTCGAACTATTAACATTGTCATTGGAGAAACATAAATGTCCATTTTGAGGGTCTTATCATTACCTAACCTACATTAATACGTATCGTAGATATTTTCATTTGGATTAATTTAACAACAATTTTTTTAAAGTTAATATAATATAATAACCAGATGAATAGGTGTATTATGGTGAAAATTAAATTTATAATACAAATCTAGACACCTATAGTCTTATCATAGAATTATGTCTAGTTTAGTATTGAACGTTAATACAAAATAAAACACTACTATTATTATACTTATATAATATATACATATATACATATTATATACATACATTAAAAATTACTTTTAAAGTAAACATTGACCAAAGGTCAGGAAAGCTTTTTATTTCATTCAATACCTACGCATAAAATATGCATTGTTTGTTAGCATACTCGTACCTACCTCTAATATACTTTGCCAATAAAAATGTTAGTTCTGATGAAATTTTGCATGTGTATTTATTATTTATATAATAGCTTTATAAATTCAAGTGTATCGAGTTGGAGTATTTATCAGTTATTATAATACTAATTACGAATAATTTTACAACATTATCTAACTTTATAAATTTAAATATAATAGATTTCATAGATACCTCACGAATATTGTTTTTTTTTTTTTTTTTTTTAATTTGTGTAGATTATGTTGTATTAAAACTGTTAATTTTGTTAGCAATATTATGATGCTGTTAAACAACTCAAATGAATGCAAGAGATTATTTTAAAATTTTATGAGATAAATAAACCAGCAAGTAGTTCTTGTATATTATACAAAATGTGCATAGATTGTTTGATTTAAATAAAGTAGAAATAAATAAATGAGTATTAAATACATTATAATATAATAAAACATAGTATATTTTAATAAATACCATAGGGATATCTCAATCCATCTATTAGTTTTTTTAATAGAGTTGTTACTATTTAAATTCATTAGATCGTTAATAATTTATTTTATTATTAAAAAAAATTGTAATTTAAATTGTATAATTACAGGCATTATTTATGACCTAATGATTAATGAATATCAATTTTAAACTCTAAGTCTAACATAGACTCGATCTTAAAATAGAGACGTTAAAATGCATTTATCTATACAAGTTTATATTTACTGATACGCTGTTGAAAATAAAATTTAAGTAGGTATTCTATTCTTACCACTAACGTCATACAGTTGTAGGTTTTTATTTGAAAGTAGTTGGATGGACTATAAAAATGATTTAGGTTAGCAATAGTGACGATCCATCAAGTATGAAGATGATATGATGATATAAATTAAACGGATTTGTGTGTGGTGTTCGCTACTCTGTAATTCTGTAGATTTATTTGTTGAGATCTAAAAATCCATTTTTTTTTTTTTTTTTGTGGGGGTTAAGGCTTCGAAAAAAAGAGCCATTAGCCTTAGTATCCATAGGTTTCTGTCAAAAATCCATTTTTATTGAGCTATTTGATTAAAACATTTTTTTCTGTTTAATTTTGTTTATTGAATCATATTTTATGGGCATATTTGGTCTTTTATGTTACAATGTATAATAATAATAGTTATTTTTTTTAAATGTCTGTTAAGAATAATAATTTTTCTAGCAATAAAATATTATATTTTAATATTTATAACGATTGTGCTTTTGCCATATGCACTAAGCAGTGTATTCATAAGGTATTAATGAATTCATATGGCATGACTGTAGATATTAGATAATTATGTATTTATGACATATTTAGTATTCAGAATTTGTTTTAAACTGGAACGATGGTTCAATCATTGACAACCTGAAGTTTATTGTAAACCTGAAGTATAATATTTTTTGCTTTTATTGAATGCTGTCATACTCCTGAAAAGTTGGTTAAAAGTTTAATTAATTTATATATAGGTACTGTGTAGTAAATTACAATTTGAAGATTAATGCACGGTGATATGGAAGTGGTCTCGTTGAGTGTTTACACAGTTGCACTAATTGCCTTCATATTCATGTCACACTAAGTTAGAAAATAAAAGGTTTTTTTTGATAAAGATAAAATATAGCTGTGAACTTTACTAGTATTATACTAAATATTAATGATTTAATGCCGAGTTGCATAAACAATTATTGAAAAATTAATAAATTTAATAGTAAACTATAGTTTATATATTATATAAATAAATGGATTGTAAAAACGTTCCCTTAAAATGATTTGGCGATCCGAAAAATTTGATTTCAAATGTTTAGTGTTAAAAATTAGACATAAGTTATATAGTTAACTAAGAACTAATTCACATTGTTGCCGAGTTTATTTTAATACAATAATATGTCTTGCACGACAAGTACACATTTTTTTTGTGTGATACATAAAGAATTAATTTTAATAATCAATAAACTTGGTTTTCTTATAACATATAATTATTAATAATCCAACAGACAACCAATTTTGTTTTTGTTATAAGTTGGCATATATACAGGGTGTCCCGTGAGGATTTACCCATTGCGATATCTCCCGAAATAATGGTGATATCGAAATTCTGGTTTTTTAATAAGACTCCTAGGGGTAAGAACTACAATTATTTCATATTTTAATGCTTTGGTAAAAAAGTTAAAAATATATTTTTTTATTTAATTATTTCCAAAAAAATTGACCATAGCAATTTTGTAGAGTTTATTTTTCTGAAAATATTGACGTTACTATTTTCATTAATTTCCTTTTAGTTTCAAAATCGAAAAATGACCTGCCTAAAGTACCAGTTTAAGAACATTACCTTTCAGAAAAGATGCTACACTTGGTACTTTTGAGCAAGTTTAAAAGGAGAAAAAGTGTTTACAGAATAAAAAAGAAAAAGAAATAAACATCATTGTAAAACTAACACATTTCTCGCTCCGCTCAGAATCTAAAATCAAGAAATTAATAAAAATAATATTTTGAAACACCAATATTTTCAGAAAAATAAACTCTACAAAATTACTATATTTAATTTTTTTAGAATCAAATTAAATACAAAATACATTTTTTTAATTTTTTTACAAAAACATTAAAATATATTAAAAATGAAAGAATTGTAGTTTTTAATATTATTATTATTATTTTAAATAATAATCGAAAAACCAACATCATAATTTATTTTTATCTGAATCACTTCTACCCCAAAAGTATTTAACAAGCCTTTTTTTTATTTATCTTCCAATAAATTCTGTTCTATCAATAATATTATATATTTAATGGACTCTGTTGTGTTTTAATATTGGGTTTGTTTAACCAACGTTAAAATACAAATTTTCTTATTCAAATAATCAATTGGTAGCTATAGTCCATAGATATATGAATTGCAGGTTATTCAAAACTAAAAAATAGATTATAACAATTTTTAAGAATTTAAAAATTTAATCAATTATAAAAAATACCTAAATGCTAAAATCAACATTTAAATCTTCAAGTTAAATTTAAATATATTGATTTTACAATGTATTTTATGCCAAAAGATCACATTTTATACCTCATTATTTCTTAATTATTTATTTACTTAAAAATCAGAATGGATTTATTCATACTGTAGTACCGTAAAAACTTCAAAAGTTAACCAAAACAGCAAGGTTAATGAAAATAATTTATAACTAAGAGTTAATGCTAATTAACTAAGTAGACGTATAAGTAGTTTGTACTATGTATGTCTACAAAGGAAGAGTTTTGATATTCTTTGAAAATACTTTGTAAAAAAGTTAAAACTTATTGTACGGTTTACCAGGTATTCGCTTTGCTGAAGTTTTACTCAATATATTATGCAATTTTCCTTGGCCACTAAATATAAACCCTATAATTATAAATATAAAACATTAAAGAATAAAGTTGGTTTTAAATTTCATTTGTTTTAAGGTTTTATAAATTAAATTTAATTGTATTATTAAATTTAATATTTTATTCGCTGACCTTATGTGTTTGATACAGTATACAGTCTAATTTACAGAGTAATTGAATAACTGGTTTTTGTAATTTTTATGTACACTAATAAGGACCATATTTTCAAATTGTTATATTTTATATTTCTTTCAAACGGTAACAACTTTTTTCCCTGTAATTATTTATCAAATGACTTTATTTTGAAAATCTTGATGTATCTAAATTAAATTTAAACGAGTTTTTGAGGTATTTAACTTTGTGTGATAAGCATATAGGTCAATGACAATGCGCTTGTAAGATATAAGGGTACGACGATTTGAATATTTTAGTAATTGATATTAATCTGTTGACATTGTATATTTTATAAAAAATGTCTGAGTAAGATATATACTAGATCCAAGGTAATAAAAAAATTATATTTTCTTAAAGACATTTAGTATTATTCTTATAGTATATACTCAGAAATTACTAAATAATATACAATTAATTAAAATAAAATATAAAAAATCAATTGACATAATATGTATTCATATTATGATATCTTATCTCGTTAGAGAGAGTTCATTTATATAATAGGTACATGTATATTTAAATAGATTATAGTTTTTTATGTCATAAATAAACGTTAGAAATAAATGTTTGAACAACTTGGATATTTTAAGCTATGTTAAAAATTTGAAATTATAAAATTATTTGTTTGTATTTTATTTTATTTTATTTTTTTTTTTTTTGGGGGGGGGCGAGGAGGGGGCAAAATATTATACTATAAGTATTATAATAGACCATTTAACCATTTAAGTAAATTAGGTGTTCAGTAAGTTGAGTTAAACTAACTAGGGTTTAAATTTATTTTTTCAAAGCAATATATTATACAATGGTTTAAAAAACTTCCGTTAGTTCTTTGTGCGATAATATATTCGATGTCATTTTGGCACAGTGACTTAGAATATATTACATAAATAACACCTATATTAAACTTATAACGTATGCAGATAAATCATTAAGATCATTTATTATGGTAATTTTCAGTGATCATGTAACCCGGAAGAAAGTAGATGATAATTTTATTCATTAATCATCACCTCTAGACTAGATGATATCGATTAAATGGCGTTACGTGTGTTCTCTTAACTATAAACTATTATACCTCCATAGAAATAATAAGTATAAAATCAAATATCAATCTGCTACAATATTATTTTACATGGATACAAAATGTGTTTTTGGTTGGGGATTTTTGTATTTTCGTATTTTAGATTGAATGTCTTATTAAACGTTTCGCTGAGGATAAACGGATTGCAATCGATGTCATGCACAATCCAACTGCTTTAGGAATGAATAAATTATTTTCCATTAGAACCCTGAACCGGAATAATGTAATATTCCAATAATTATTCATCTGTGAATTCTGGAAAACGACGTACTAACGATACGTTAGAAGCTTATAATATCCCCTAAAGCTTATATAGTAATTAATAATAATATTATTAGTTAAATATGTTTTTCTCAAAAATGTTAAATTAAAGTGATTCATTTCGCTTTGTAATATTAATATACAACTCTGACTACTACACATGTATTTAAACGGGCTATAACTAAGTTGCTGTAAAACAGTGATGTTTAATGAGCAAATAATTAACATTATAACGTTAAATAGCGATATAATAGCGCAACAGCCAGATCACTTTTATATTTAAAACGTACAAAAGTATAATATGGAGAAAAACATCAATAATCCATTATGCAAGCAGATTATAGTTTCGTGTTAATGGAATTCGAGAATTCGTATTTATATTAAAATGTTGTTATGGGATTTAAATGTTTAAATATTTTATTTCGTATTCAACTATTATATTAGTAGCAACGAGTAGGTATTTTATATATAATTTACCTTTATGATTTTTTTTACTGTTTTTAGTTTGCACAAATGCAGAAATTCACAATGTACATTAACTGACAATAATTTTGTTTTTATAATGGCGCAAGAGAATTATTCTAATTTTTTTTTAAATTAGATTATTTTGTTTAATATACGTAAAGGTACAGTGAATAACAGTCATATAGTATAATCAAGCTAGGTAACAAGTTAAATTAATTATATAGGTAATATATATAAGGTACAAATAAAAATATGGGTCGCAGTGTATGAATGGGTTTGGAACATTTGAATGCCTGTATGATTAATCCATAATCGAATAAGTCAATGTTAATAAAACGTAAATTATGTAAATAGTCCTTTTCCACTTAAATGTGGTGGATAAGAAATTGGATGACGTTATTTGTGTTTGAATAACAGTATATATTCGTGTACCCCTTTCGAACATTTATATACAAACTTAGCTTAACTTAACATAACAAAATGTTTTCTCTCTATATTTATTTGTGTACAAAACAAATTATAATTATATTTTTTAAGTTTGAAGTCCAATGCCGTGGTAATATTTTATCTTAAATATTGAGATTAATGAGTGCATCTAGTGTTGAAAAAAAAAAATTATTATTTCATGACATTTTCTACCTGAGCCATAATGTTAATACGCTCGTCAGCTTATTGCCTTATAATATATTGTACCCTTTTTTTTTTCTTTTTTTTTTATTAGAAAAGAAAATATACAATCTGTAAATATATGTACAATAAGTAATTTTGATGGTTTTTTTTTAACAAGGCTTGATGACGTGAGTGAAGAGGGTGCCCAGTGACACTACTTCAGCTATATATTGTACCTACGCGTTCTATTATTCTTGCTCTATAGGTACCTAACGCTTTTCAAAATTAATTTATTACAATCATGTGGCAACGTCTAACTACAAAATGCACACTGAAATGTACACACACATAAAAGTTATCGATTTTGCTTGACAACTACGGCTATGATATGGCGGTCGGGCAGTATTTTACCATTTGTTTGAGTAGTTACCTACGTAATACGTTGGTTATGGTTAATGCAAAACGAAAATGCAATGCGAACATCAAACCATCTTCGACTTGAAGAGGTCTCCTCCTCTCGCCTTAATTAGTGCCACCGCAATTACATTCATAGGCGTGCGCATATAGCGAGCTGGTCGATTACAGCCTACAGGGGCGTTGTGAATTTTTGGTAACATTTGTGTTCATATTTTACTATAATTTATTTATTCTAATAGTATGTTCGTGAAGATCATGGAAATATTACTTGTCACGAAACTGGATTAAAATCAAAAATATTTGTGTGCATCATCACATAAACGTTATTCATTTTACAAATACATTGTATCTACTAACACAAATAAAATAACCATAGAGTATAGATATTAATAGTTTTAGGTTAATACGTAACGTTTTTTATTTATTTAATAAATATTAAGAAAAGTGAACTTGTAGTGACAGTTTGTGGATGTACAGATCCACAGAAAAATCTATACGTTTATAATAATTTGCTTAAAAATTAAAAACCCTGAACTGTACCCTAAATAATCTAATCAGTACTATTAATATGGTCGTTAGAAAGTGTTTAATGTGTTTTGTAGTATTTAGATTTTTGCACTGCGTACTGTGCCATAAAATATTAGGTATGATAAATTATCATTATTATTATTATTAATTTTATTCTTATCGATATATTTCACACGCAGTTACCTATTCGTTTACAATTAGAATGCATGACGTATCAAATTAAAAATAGGGGCACTTTCGAAGTATTTGGCCAAATAATAGTTCCAGGTTCGACCAGGAATTGATGTCTGCGGATGTCTATATGAATACATTGCAGACATAACTGCAGCTAAGCTAACTTCTGCTCCAACAAGTACTTCTACGTGCTAATATAATGTTAAAATAGCATTTTATTACAGTCGTTACAATATTACTGTGTAATGTTTTCATATACTTTATCGCGGTCGAGCAAACATTCTCGCGGTAACCTAATCCACCTCGTTTATAAGATTTCGGTTGCTAATTTCAATACCTATTATATTTTACAGGCATTTCAAATGACGTCGTATAATTTGATGTGCTTAACCACGTGTATATATAAAATATACTGCTTAATATTACGCCGTCGTATTGAAATCGAAACGGCCCATCTACAATTTACACTAAATGACAATGTTTTTCGTGTTTTTTTCTCTCCATCGATTCACTTTTACGTGCCCGGAATGCACAATACCTACGAGCTGGGCAGTGGTTATTGTGGTTTCGTGACTTTTGCAAAGTCCCACCCGCGTGTTTCCGATGCACTTCCGTTATGTTTTCCGTGTTCGTATCGCACGATACGCAATCACATGTATCTAGACCGGCAGCGGGTAGTGGTGTAAAACGCTATATAATTGCTTTTGGTTCGCCGGTAATAGCATTCGACCACTAAAAGTACTATATATCTCTGGTCGCAAGCCCATCACCTCCACCCGTCCGCTGCCTAAACGTTGTACCTATCGGAATTTTCTAATTGTTATGTGGGAAGGTTCACATTATACGCGTAGGGTACCACTACATCGAGTCTCACGATTCGTGAATTTTCCGTACGTTTGGAATTCGAATTCGTCAAATCGACGTTATGTGTCACATCGTGATATTATTTTTCAAGGATTAAAGTTCAAATAAGAGTTATTTTGAATGCTTGGACGGCTATAACGAACAGGAAATTTCGTAAGAAATTATAGAACGCTAAGCATACATAAATGTATAATAATAAAGCAAAGACTAACCTTATACATTATGAATATATTTGTATTTTATGGTAATGCCAATGTATATCCCGTTATCCGATCCGTGGTGTATCTACCCATGCAGATTCGACTCACGGGGAAAAATAATCCTATTTGAATAATGTATATCAATCATAAAATAATATTCTGTTATACCGAAAAGACACAATTTTCAAATAAACATTGCCTATATAGTATACGTCATAGTACATTATGGTATCATAATTTTAAATGATTTTTAAAATTATAACAAAAAAATAAAACAGTAGATTTGATGTTTTTGTTTGGTTCATTGGAGGTTGTTATGGAGACCTAAACATTTTGTCACTATTTTTTTATAATTCATTATTATTATGGTCAATTAAATATCTGTATAGGTACATAAAATATAGGCAAACGAGTATATTCTATTATACTTGGTATAATTATACCAACCAAAATTTATTTAATCCTTTTATGCTAAATTGTAATTAACATCAATGTTTTATTTATTTTATATTTTTAATTTGTATGGTAAGTTAAAAAAATTGTTTTTTTAATTTTCACACCAGGTATGTTTTACAAGTTTTTTTTATGTATAAAAATATACCAATTCAGTATCCTCATTGAGCTGAAATTAATAAAATATAAACTTTTAAAATTGTTTAATAATCTTGTTGAAGGAATAACAAATTTATAATTGGATTTTTAATATAATTGAATTGGTTTTTTTATTATAGTTAATATTTCGAATGTTTCATTATTAATTCACATTAAATATATTTCATTAAAACTTTGAAAGATTTAAATTTATCCGAGGGAAAATGATATGTTTTTTTAACCAAATTTTAATTTTAATTTTATGAAATATTCTGTCTTTAAATATTATTTATTAATGTTATAATAAATTAATTAGGTATTGGATTAAGTATTAAAGTGGCTTTGAATGGTTAATGATTTTCAAATATAGTGTAACTTAATTTATCTTTCATTCTTTTTTAAATAAATTCCATGATCAAATTCGGTCATGTATTTTGATAAGTACAATAGTTTATGTAAATAGTTTTTATAGTTTGTAAACACTTATTTAGTTAAAAGTTAACTAATCTATGCAACTCTATAATTTATTACAATTGAATGATGTTATACATAAAACAACCATTCAATAAATAAATAAAAGATAAATAATACCACAAAACAAAAGAATTTGGCTTACTGAACAATTAATGTTAATAATTATTTATTTATTCATTCAGATAACACTATTAGAAGCCCAGTTAAATAGATAAATATATTTAAATTAAATAAAACAAAAATATAAAAGATAAAAGATAGTTGATAAAGTGAATAAAAAAGAAAACAACAGAATTAGTAATCGATATTGAAGATAAAGTGATAGCATACAATTTAACGATAGCTATTATTATTATTCTATGGTAAAATATTGTATATCAGAATTCTAAGCGACGCCTAGTTATCATATTGTAAAGGTTTGAGGAAAAATAAAAGTCAAGGTTTTTTTTGTTATATAAGAACCTACTAGGAGCTGTAGTAGAGGTGAGTTTTTTTTACAAAATCAGTATTATAAAATGAGATTTAGACAAGTATGAGAGATTTCAGATTAACGACGATGAAGAGGCACTTAATACTGGAGACGAACTAATAAACATTGAGAGAAAATATTTTGTAATAATTGGCTTATAAATATTTTGTTAAACTTGTATTCCATTTAGTACCATTTTTTCGCCGATGACAATTTATCGTTGAATCGTAATAAATTGATTTAAACCAACCGAGCGAAGCGAGTCTGGTTTCATTATTCTAACTTATTATTACTTAGTTAGGAACATAATATGTAATTCAATACGAAAATATAATTTGTTATCAGGTCTTCAAATACAATAAACGTTTTTATTGCACTGTTTATTATCGACTTCAATTATTAACTAAAGACACTGGATTCAATCGTGTTCATAAAACTATAAACTATTTTATAGGTGTATGATCGTGTCTATATACATTATACACCATTCCCCACATCTCGACGATTCAGTCATCATAAAAGTAAAAATAAATTGTGCTGCGAATAAAATAAGTTTTTTTTATCATTTATTTAAATATACACAATCTGTAAATATTATTTTACAATAAGTGTATGAGATGGAGGTGACATGGCTTGAGTGGCGAAGATAAGAAGCCGCCCATTGGAGGCACTTAAGGTTGGTATGTTAGGCTAGGATTTTATGTGATAGCAAGAGAAAGTATGATTATAAGATTAGGGGAGATAGAGGTACCTATATACAATTTTAGATAATTAGGTTACGACACCAGGTACATTTAAGACGCCTTCTGGGGTCACCAGGAATAGCGTTGGTGGATAGCACGAAAATCAGGGGTTCACGATGGCTATAGAACTTGGAGTGTGTGCGTTTGTAGAAAGTTTTTGCGACGTTTTGGACTGTTGGAATGGATAGATCTCTATGTAGAGTGTCGTTAGATACATAGTAGGGGGTTTTGGTTATTTGGTGGAGACATTTTGATTAAAAGACTTGTATTTTGTTTAAGTTGGACTTTTTGGCTGCACCCCAGAGTTGGATACCGTAAGTCCAGATCGATTTGAGTAAGAGTTTGTATTATAGAAGCTTGTTTTTTAAGTTGATATGTTGTGATGTGAGGAAATAACGTAATTGGCTAGAGCGATTATTTAAGGCGAGTCTTTTGTCGTGGGTGTGAGTTGCCCAAGTTAACCTGCGGTTTAAATGTAGACCTAGGTATCGGAAATTTTGGGTGGAATAATAAAATAAGTTAAAAATAAATTCTAGAATGTTACCTATTTAGTATAAAATAACATTATTTATATTTTTATACCTAATAATATGGATGTATTTTAATAAACAATATGTTATACTGTTTTATTCATAATTTAAATTATTATTAATTTTTATGGTAAAAATTTATTTATTTTTTTTTAATTCAGTGCCATAAATATTTCATAGCTGAATTTATTAAAACTCGTATATAATGTCATACTATAGGTTTATCGTATATTATATCGTATCTATATTATAAATGTTATGTTATTATCCAGAGTAATAAAATCACTGGTATTTATTCGAAAAATATAGTAAATTTTAT
This sequence comes from Diuraphis noxia, assembly GCF_037042655.1. Taxonomy (NCBI): domain Eukaryota; kingdom Metazoa; phylum Arthropoda; class Insecta; order Hemiptera; family Aphididae; genus Diuraphis; species Diuraphis noxia. Next base: position 17,130,877 of record NW_028301712.1, on the reverse strand, counting down.
TTAATTATCAATATTATTATCTTTTTTAATATGTATATTAGATATAAAACTTTGATATTCTTTACAAGCATTTTAGGATAGGCCAAGATAGATTAATGTTTGGTGCCTCGTAATTAATATCGATTATAAATTACTTGTTTAATGCATTTTGGCTGTAACTTATGGTTTTTTTTTTTAAATTAGTGAAATATGCTTTAATGTGTTATCAAGCTAAACTATATACGTAGCGTATAATTAATGATATCTAGTTTAAACTAGAGAATGTTTTAATCTAGCACTAATTACCACTGCCATACAGATCAGTACTTTAAGTACTTGAAAAATATAATATTTCTCATATACCTACTAAAATATGTTCAATGGAAAACCATTTATTTTAAATAAAGATAAACTTACATTAATAATTATTAGGGTAATATTAAACAATGTCATAATGGTATTATTTACGGTAAGTGTAATAATATTCTGTTTTAAACGAATACATTTATTATTATAATTGTTTTTAATAATTTAAAAATTCAATATCCACATTTCAGAGTTATAAACATTTAAAGAACAGAATATTCTGAGCTTACAGTTAGTAGGTTTTTAATATTTAATCACAATTTATTTTTTCTAATTTGACTTTAGAAGAGAAAGTCTCTGTGAGACTTATAAAATACAAAATTGCTTAAATAGTTTAATTTATATTTAATGTATTTCAATTTCTACTTAAGAAAATTAAATTAAGGTAATAATCGAACTTTTAATAAGTGGGCAAGTAGGTATCACTCAGCTGTACAGTAAGATTCAAATGTACCTCGTCTTTGAGTAGTCACTGTAATGGGCGTGTTAGATTTTAGTTTAATGATAAAATAATATGAATATGAAAATCGATTTTTATCAGAAACACTGACAGCCTATATTTCTATTTACCCAGTACTTATATTTATTAATTATATTATATTTCTAATTCTATTACAATCAAGTAATTTAGTATGATAAGTAATACAGTAGGTAAAAGTAACTTTATTATTAATTATTATTATAATTTTATTAATTTTATAGTATAATATAAAATATATAATAATATTTACATCAGCATCATATTATATTATATTGTCATCAAATTTTAAGTCAATATTGATCTTCCGAAGAACGGTGTGAATAGGTTCATGGTATAAATTGGCAAACACATAAGATCAAACTAAATATTTTGAAAATTCCATCGTTTATAATAAATTATAATAGTATAAGAAAAGTATCAAGTCCCATTGAATAACATTTTTAAATTACAAAAACTAAAATCGTTATTCTTTTTTTTAACAATATCTAATTTCGTTGCGATTTGAACTTCAAATGTCTATAAAAATGTATGTTAATATTTGTTTTAGATTTTCGCAATACTGAAATACTTATGATGAACTTTGTTTTAAAATGTTAATGTTTAGCTATAAAAATCCAATATTATAAAAATATTTAACTATAATATAATCTTATAATTTTCATGTTTTTGAAGATTCATGTCAATATTTTAACTTTAAATGTTTATAAAAATGATCATATTTATGTGGTTTTATATTTATTTAAATTGCTATAAAAATTACTTACATTTTCATGCTTTTTGAACAAACCTGAATATGCCAAGCTTATATTCGCGGTAAGAACTATTTTAACTTAATTTTTAGTATTCCATATGAGTATACTATTGAGTTTATTTAATATGATACAGTATGACATGAATAACAATAAAAATAATTATACATTTTTAAGACATCAACATTTTCGTCACGTCATCGTTATTAATAAGACAATAATAGAATAAAGTTTGTGACTATTTGAAAGAAATCAAAAATACTATGGTAACATTTTTGTTGTTTGAAATGGTTTTAGTGGATTCACACGCAGGATTAGGAATGTTGAGTAGGGTGATAACGACTTACGTCATTTAGAATTGAATGAAACACAATGGACACGCAGTGAAGTGCACCAAAAAACGTTTTAGATGGTTTTGTGATCTTACAGCCAAGTACACCATTTACTTGCTAGAAAATAAAACTATTAACTTGGTAACTATTTTAAATCACTTGATGATAATAAAATAATATTTTATTTTATGACGTCTGGGGCACTAAATAATTCAAATATTTTGTTATTTGTTTTATACTATAATAAACGAGTATAATAATCTGAAAATGTATTTTTAGCTTTGATTCATTTCATATTTAAATACGTATTATAGATTTTAGTGTTTATACAATAAAACAATATGATATTGTATTTGTTATATTACTTGTTTAAATTGTTATACTCGTAGTTAATGATAGATAAATATCTTGATTTATTTAATTTAATTTATGGCTATATTATTTTGTTTTTATAATATTGAGTTAATTCTTCATAATATATTATAATAATAATTTTACTGAACTATTTTAAACCAATTTGTAAATTATTTAAAGATAATTATTTAAAAAAAAAAAAAAAAAAAATATTCTATCAATGTTATAAATTTGAGATAAACTATCAGCATTTTGGTATGAATTTATACAATATAATATATGAATATATCTGTATGTTAAATGGAAGTGGGAAGAATTAAATGAAGGCCACTTCGATTCATTCATTTTAGCCAGCCAGTCTAAAAAAGAAATTTGATATATTTTTTATCAATTTATATATCTTATAATATTTGTAGCGTAAATATATGAATTAGATTTAAACTCATTAAATAAAAAAAAAAATGTTCATTAGAACAGAACGAAAGTTATTTCACTATAGACACTAGTTTTTGTTACACTCTGTATACATAAAGTCATGCTTCTGCCAAAATTAAATCAATTTTCTGTTTAGGAAAAGCCTGTCGATGTACAATGACACGCTATCACATAATTAGGACTACTAATATAAGACATACCTAACTACTTAACAGAATTATCTGTATTATCGTATTGTATTAGTAGATTAAATCAGACACTCAGATGTGGTAAGTCCTGTGCGTAGCAATGCTTTGTGAATGAACTAAGGTTTTCCATAAAAGTTCAGTCAAGGTAATTGAACGAATCTTGATTTACTGACTCCGGATAACGGACCGAATTCATTGCGCATTTTTTTTTTTTTCGTAAAATCAAATATACATGCGCACATTTATAAAACTTTCACGGTTTCTCCGATATAGAAACCTTATTTTGTATGCGAATTGCTTATTTTTTTTTATTCTGCTTTTATAATAACAACATAACTTGATTGGTTTCTTTGTAGGACTCGTAATTTGAACTTATCATTTTACGTCCACCTACATTGTATTGAAACGCATTACGAATACAACAATGTAAAAAACAATAAATATGATATCAACATTATTGTTTTTTCGTCATATAAAACAATTCCAATATAATTTGATTGTGTCACGCTAAAAAATATATTGACGTTGATATTCATTATTCGATTGGTACCTACCTATGTTACTTTGAATTTAAAACAATTAAATTAAGATAGATATTATAATATATAATCAATACTTTTTAAAACAAAAATATATTAAATTTAAAGACATAAAATAAAATAATTTAAAGCATTCATAAACCCACTTCCTAAGCCAATAATATGTGTAATACTGAAACTAATAAAAAATAATGACGTTTTTAATCATCGTAATAATAGCACATCAGATATAATACCTACGTTTTGATTTTGTTTTGTTTTTTATAACTAAAAAATTATGATCGCGACCAGTTTTGGGTTTAATAATACGTTTGGGACAAATAAATATTATACTATAATAATATAACAGAAAAAATACATTGCATGGGCAATACCTAATATATAAATTTATAAAAATAATTGCGTATATCCTTCTACTTGCGTACCAGTGGCATCGTCGTAAATTCGTGACGATGACGTTCACAAAAGCTGTCGTTTACACCTATACATATTTAATGACTATAACCTTTGCTAATAGCAAATCACTGCTTCATCGGCGTGAACAGTATTTATTTAACACTTATTGTGCCTTTGAGATGGAATTCAACTGACTTTTGTGTTCTTAAAATTAAAAATTTATCTCAAGACCTTAATTTATTTGTCGAATTGGACAGAAAGCATTAAGCTAAAAATTTTTGGGATATGACGAAAATTGGGGGACACTGGATAAAAAGGGTTAAAAGGTCATATAGGGGTTATTACATTTATGGAAACATTTCGAAATATTAATAAACAAAAAAAAAAAAAACAAATGTAGTGTATTAAACACAATTATGAAAACAATACGAGAGCGCTTATTATGAGATGATAATAAATTGCTTCGAAGATAAAGTATTTCATGGTATTATTTATAGTATACGGCTTAGAGGTATTATTATTAAGGCGTATAATATTATTAGGTTTAGGTCTTTCAAAAACGTATTGAAACAAGACGTTAATTTCTGTAAATTTCTATAATATTATTGTTATTTATTCGACATTCATGATGAGTAGTGGAAAATGGTCTAGGAATGATTATTGCTAATACAAGTATAGTTGTAGATACCAAGTTCGATACAGTTGGAAGTTCATTGTATTATCTATAAATACGAATATTATATTCAATATATTCATATAGTCTAATATTGTAACTAGATATAACTTACGATAGCATGAACTACCAACCTATTTAATATTTTCATTTATCGAATGACTATTGCTAAGATAAAACCAACTTAAGTTCAACAAACTGTAACTGTTAGATGGTCACGAAATAAAATAAAAATCGGGCAAGTCGTGGATGTCGCTCTGTTGTACAGTAGATTACAAGTGAGTGACTGCAATGGATGGAATTAAATTTGAATCCAATGATATAATATCATTGTATACGAAAAACGATTCTGAGCGGAGACGGTTTATCTGTCTAGGATATATTATAGATTATTAAAAATTTTCAAATCTTAGATTTAAAAAATTTCCCAAATATTTTGAAAATTTTTCCATATCTAGGTAAGGCTAATTTAAGTAAACAGCTCAAATTTCAAGTTTTTACGAATGTTTTTAACTGAATTACAACAAAAAAACTCCCAAAATTAAAATGTCTATAAATAGCTCAAAAAGGGCTAAAACTTTTCGAACTTTAATCGTAAGGAAAAATATTAAAATACAACAATAAAGATCTCTTGTCATTTTTCATTTGAAGCAATATTTCTGGTAGAAAACGTCGTCCGTAATTATTTAATATTATAAAATCGTGAAATCGTATGTTTTTTCTCTTTTAACCGCTTTTATTTCGAGTGCCATTTCGAAAATCAAAAAATTACCTGCCAAAAATGCCAGCTCAAGAACATGACCTTTCAGAAAAGATGCTACTCTTGATACTTTTGAGCAAGTTTAGAGAGGGAGAAAAGTGTTTACAGAATAAAAAAGAAAAAGAAATAAACATCATTGTAAAACCAATACATTCCTCGCTCCGCTCAGAATCTATAATACTATTAAAAATAATTGTGCAATTATTTTCCTGAAAATATTTTATATTTAAACATAGAACACATTGCTCAAATATAATAATAATTGTACATACCATAAAAAACATCCATATATTATGGCGCTTAATAAATGTTTTATATTAACCAATTCAAATAAGAGTATGGGTGCGTGAAATGGTATCCTATTTGAGATCACACTATGACAAGGGTTAATAATATTATGTTTATATTTCAATATACTTAATAAAACATTAGACATAATGTTAGAATAAAATTATATTTTATTTTTATTAAATGAATAATCGATTCATATCGTACCTGGATGTGTCGTGACACTTGGGTACATACGTACCTAAGCTATTATTAGGTAGGTAGGTAGGTAGGTATAATATAATAAATTATACAAATTACTTTAGCTCAATTTTAGATATCAATGACGTCCGTGTTTATAAAGAAATCGACGTTTCATGTGAAGTGTTTCGAAATATTTGAATTAATGAAATATTTTTCATTAATGTTGTTTGAAAAAAAAATAGAATATACATAAAGAAAATACGTCTTGGATGACTAATGAATCATTATAATATGTTATATTGAGGAGAATTGCGCATATATGTAAATATTTACGCTATATAATACATCAGACAACATGAAAAGATTAAATGATCCGAGATGAGTGAACATAAAATAATAGTTGTTATAGGGTATTAAAAAAAATAAAAATGACATACAGAGAAAAATCCCATTGTTTCCGAATAATTTCGTTTGTTATAATATTATGTTCTTTGAACGCGGGGGCAATAACGATGATAATAATAATAATGATGAAAATTCAAGTCGTAAAATAATATGACGTAGTTGCTCTACGATGGTACGATTTTACACGTATAATATTATACAACGATTACAATTAACGAATTAATTGATGATCCGGATTACTAACATAGTAGTTATTATAACGACTACCACCTATATAGGAAGTTGTCCGAATAACGTATAACTATAAATAACTATGATAACTAATAAAAATAATAGTAATAATAATAGTAATAATAGTAATACACTTAGCGAGTTTACACACGGTTTTACCTGGGTATCCTATCGTAGCTGTCCCAACTCGTCAAACAGTTGTATGAACTGTAGTTGGACGAACCCATGTGGCGTCCGTCCTGTTCCCATTTCACGCACTGTGCGCCACGTTTCGACGGCGAACCACCCGAGTCGCACGCCGCAGCCGGTCGCGCCGGCGTCAGCATGACGTCACACGGTCGGCGTCGCGCGCGAACGTTACGCCGCTACCGGCCGCGGGTCACGTCCTACCTATGCGCACACTACCCGCGGCGACACCAGCCCCCTCTCACCGAGACCAACCGCGTGCGTTCCCCCTCACAACCCCCGCCGGCACCCACACCACGTACAACTATTCGCGAAATGTTTGTAACATCGGCCAATATTGCCCACTCGTACCTAGAGCTGTCCAAAACACACCCTCCACCAATGCCGGTCGTGTCACACCTCCGTAGCGTAATTTCCCGTCTGTTTGTTTCGTGATAAAAAGCGGGGACAAAAAATTAAACAACGAGATCGCAAGCTTGAAACGTTCTTGGGGGACAACGTAAGTGTCAAAGATCGTCGAGAGTTTTAGACCAATAATGCGAAATTCACTTTTCTCCGCGTATCACGAGAATTATATACTTTGGAAGTTAATTTAGTTTTTGTTTCCTCCTACAAAACGGCCCTCGGGCCTCGACATTCAATATGCACGCCTAGAAAAAAAAAAACAAATGACAGCCCAAGGCATAATACGTATTAGCGTACGTCATATAGTCGTGGACGATTTTTTCCACCATTTAGATAAAATAAGAACATTTTGATATTTAATTTTTCACTGTTCAACAAAACGTAAGACAATATTTTCTATAGTCGAAAACCTTAATTTACTACCGATCAAAATATTTTATAGGTATAATGTGTAATATTATAAATTGTGTATTATACGTATTTTTTACACCCTCCTAAAGTGTTTTCCCGTTAGCACATCTAAGATATTAACGAATTTATTTTTTCATCACTTCAATAAATTAGTAATTTTTAGAAAATAAAACAATTTTCTAGATTTTTTCATAATCGCACTTGTTTTTATTCCATCGACCTTATTTTGACGTTTTTCGTGATTCACTTTTCCCAAAAAATACCGAGTAAAAGTTCTCTATAAATATTAAATATCAAATGTGCTTTATTTCCAATCTATCACTGATAAACACTGTGTGAAACTTTTGAGTTTTATTTTCATTACTTTATCTCAAAAACAACGTAGGTAATCGAAATAAATATAATAAAAGTGCTTGACATTATTATCTAATAGCCTCAAATCTTAAATAAAATATCGAAAAGTTCTAGAAATAATACATTTTCGATAAGTCTTACAATTCTTACTTTGGTCTAAAATAATCGGCATCTACTTTATATTCCTATCATACATACTAACTAGTAACTACACACAAATCGACCTACATAACTGGGTCGTTGCCTCGTTGGGAACATTATATACAACATAAAATAAACGTTCTTTTATTACTTCACAAATTCTTGTAACTGTACATAACCTGTGTTCCAGTCGATTACATCATATTTCAAAACGACTTCAACTCAATTTTGAATTATTGAATGATAAAACGTTAGACATAATAATCTATAACGTTTATTGGATGCTTGATTTGAATGTGCAGGTATATAATGAAGCTGAATAAGCAAAAACTAGGTGACGCTAATTAAATAATATATGCGTGTAAACGAACAAGGTTGTATTCTGATACAAATAATTAATCAGGTACGCTTACGGCACGTCAGCTGACTTAATTTGAAACGTCTTTCATTATATGAATTTAATATTATAATTATTGTACATTCATTTTATTGTATTAAGATGGGGTAAAAATATGTGCAATGTTTATATTATTATTTAGAGGTCAATATCATTACATTATGGATAAAAGGTAATAAACTAATAATATTATAACAATTTTTATTATTTATTTATTTCATATAAAATATTACCATGAGTTTAAAGATTTTTTTACGGGAATAAACAAATTTAATAAAACAGTGAAATCTACGCAAAACATCACGAACTTAAAATTTCCATATTTTCGTAATAATTCAAACAATATGGCGGAGGGTACCTTCAGGTTTTTAATAATTGGAATAAAGATTTATATAATTTTTCCTGGCTTCTTAAACTTGTAAGCTGTAAGCTGTTTTAGTTTTTGGCTATTAAAATGAATTTTGTGAGGGGTAGAATTCGCAAAAGATATAAATCAATCTATGTTCAATGTAATTGCAATCAAACAAACTAAAAAATCGTGACTAAAATGTTGAAGTTCGATCCGATGAGTAAACATATTTATTTTTGTTCTTAAATATAAAAAATATCTACTCTGATCAACATACATTGATTTAGTTAAGTGCATCTACATATATTTTTATAATTTATTTTGATTAAAGACATACCATATTATTGTACTCATATTTTATTTTTAAATTTAAACTATTTTAACCATCAACAAGTATTTCATTTTATTATGTAGTAGATGCAGATAATTTTTGGATGAATAAAATAAATATAAATTTTGGTACTGAAATTTTAAAAGATCGTTTGATTTATTTATTAAAGATTTAACTAAATAAAATCTCGTTTGACTTCAAATTAACTTATTATGTTTTATTAGAACAAAATTTGTATTTTCAGTTCTCAATGAAGTTAATTTTAGATACTGAGCGGAGCGAGGACTGTATTGATTTTACAATGATATGTGTTTTTTTTGTGTCTGCCATCACGTTTTGGGGCAGTAAAAGTGCTTCGATTTTCGCCTCCAGTACCTCGTTCGATCGGAAAGTGAATCTAGTTGGTATTTTGGGTCGTCAAAAGTCAAAAAAATATTTTTCTTAATAATTGGAATGAACAAACTAAAAATTTAGGAAAAAACGAGAATTTTTACGCACAATAAGTTTTCCACAAAATCCATTTGGTTTTTGATGTAATTTAAAAAAAAGTATACATGAATTTTTCACCGAATGTTAATATAATTATTTTGTATCTACCATTAAATTTTCAAAAAAATTCGACTTAAGTTTAACTATTTATAGTCATATGCAATTTTTAGATTATTATTAATTTTTGTTTAAATTAATATCGATAAAAATTTATTTGTTGGGTAGAAAAGTTTGAAAATATAATACAATGTTCCTAAAATATTGTTACAATAGCAGTTGAAAAATAAAATAAATTCATAGTCACAATTTTGTAAGCATTCAAAGTTTCAATTTTGACGAAATACGTAAAAATCACAAACATTTGCAAATTATTTTAAGCTAGAAATTCATAAACAATTTTCTTTTTAAATCTAATATTTGAAAATTTAATACAAGATTCCAAGTTTTTCAATTTTTATCAAAAAAAAATGTCCACCAGAAATTCAAATTAAATGTTTATGAGCTTTTAAAATTTAAATTTGTACAACATTGGTTTTTCACTAGATTTCTCATCTAGCGATTTTCTTATTTTGGTGTAACTCTAAAAAAAATGATAGCAAATATTTGAAATTTTCACTGAATGTTTATATAGACATTTTCTATATTTGATACATTTTTCAAAATACTTTGATTTGTTTTGAGCTGTTTACTGAGATTTTAATTTTCCAACATTTTAGTTTTTTTTTTCTACAAAAATCGATAAAAATTTATTTGTAGGGTAGAAAAGCTTGAAAATTTTATTCTAGACACATAACATATTATTACAATAGCAGTTGAAAGATATTAAAAATATTTATGCACAATATTTTTTATAAGCATTTAAAGTTCAAATTTTGACTAAATACGTAAAAATTACGGCAACATTTAAATTATCTTAGATAGAAATTCATGAAAATTTTTCTTTTTAAATCGAAGCTTTGAAAATTTAATTCAAGATTCCTATAAGTTTTTCTACCTTTATAAAAAAAAAAAAAAATAAAAATATGTCCAGCAGAAAGTCAAATATTTTAATAAGTATTAATAATAATCTATAATATAGGTATCCTAGACAGATAAACCGCGCTACTCAGAATCGTTTTTCGTATACAATGATATAATATCATCGGATTCAAATTTAATTTCATCCATTACAGTAACCTACTTGTAACCTACTATACAGCAGAGCGATATCCACTCTCCCGATTTTTAATATTATATTATGAATTATGATGTAAGAATAAGATATATTTTTAAACTATAGCCTTATTATAATTTAATTTGTAATTTAAAAATACTAAGTTTTGTTGAAATTTGTATATTAAAAACTTATATTATGGCATGTCTTGGTTTTCTTAAGCTAGGTAAACAAAGTTTAGAGTACACATTTATCTTCTTCTTATAAATAAATAAGAAATAATAATATACAAGAGGGAAATATATAGACGTACCTACTTTGAATACAATTTATTTTAGTAAAATATTGAATACCTACCATAAAGTCACTACTTAATAATTATGTTAAATTCGATTTATAAAATTTGAATATTGAGTATATATTGCACAATTCGTACTTATTGACTATTATAACAAAATAATAATTGTTTAATTTTATATTTTACTAAAATATTCTGTTAACAAAGAAAATATACCATTGTATGGAGTTTTAACTATTTATACTCATGTATTCGTGTTTATAGATTATTAAAGGGGTGGGATCAGATTATTTGAGGTATAGAATAACTTACCTAGCTAATTTATGTGTCTACACAACTAGGTAGATACAGTTTAAGGATACTATGATAATATATATATATATACCTATTGAAGTTTTGAAAACTCAAACTTAACCATTGTTATACGTTTATTTTGAACATAGATATTAAACATGGGACTTATACAAGTTATAACTTATTGAAACCTAAAACTACAATAAGATTACAGAGAATAACTGGTTATTTCCTATAAGCAATATGTATTATTTGGTTTTCTTGAGTATCAAATAATATTTCATTGGAGTATTATTTTAAATTTTAAAGCAATACAAACGATTAAAGTTATTAATTCATTCATACATCATATAATAGGTATCTACGATTACAATATGAGGTGACCTAATTAAACTATTCAATTTATACAATATAAGTTCAAGTATAACCAACGGCGTAATATCATATTATAACTTATTAAGTAAGTAAGTTATAATAATTAGATCATAGATAGATACTAATATATTAAAGGATAATCACGATAAAATTTCATGAATTTTTCAATGAAAATAGTTATAAAATGGTTATAACTTTATTATAATTAACAATAGTAATCATAAATTTATAATTAAGACGGTTAGTAAATTTTTAAATAAGCTTAAATAAAAAATATTCTGCGTATTTATCATTTATTATTGTGTATTATTTTGTTTATTATTCATGTTTTGTATATTTCTAAAAGTTGGAAATAAAAATGTATAATGCTTGGCTTCAAACTTGCCTTATTCCGTATTTAAAATAAATCACCCCATATATGGATTATGGGTTTAATAGTTAATGCTGGTTTATGATTAATTAAAATGTTTAGAACCTCGTCAACTTATTGCTGTAAAAATATATATAAATAATAGTGATATGAGAATAGTGTGGGAACGTGATAATTTATTCGCAGCAATAACAAAGACAACTAATCAAAGTGTCACTTTTACTTTCAAACGTAATAAATTTAAGATACAAAAAGTATAAAAAAATGTATATGATTTTCTTAGCAGCAAATACTCACTGTAAGTGTCACAAAAAGTATTAACATTTATGACATTATTATTTTGACATCATTTGAATTCATCACAAAAAATTATATATATCATTTTTACTATTTTATAAGTTCTACTTTTTTTTGAATGACAATGTGGTTAGTTAACAATTACATATTACATAAAAAAATATTTTGTTGAATAAAAATCAAACTTTGAACTTTTAAACTTTTAATTAATTGTAACCAAGAGTATAGTTGAGTATAATATTATTACCATAGTGGAGTGGTACCCCATAAATTGTTGGTCAATGGTCCACTACTCCGCTCATCAAAACTTTAAATAATTATAAGTTTCAACTATTAATTATTTATTCAAATTTAAATTTGACATTCATATATTCATATATTCATATATTAATATTCATCCATCGGAATTCTCAGAAAGCATTGTACACAGGAATATAAAATTAAAAATGTGTCCTGTCAATCAAAAAGTAAAACTTAAAAAATGTTAAAAAACTATAATTTTAACGATTTAAATTTTTTTTTTTCAAAAATGCTATTTTTTTTAGGGATTAAATAGCATGGATTATACGTAGAATAAAAAAATATTTTCCAAGACATTATAATTTTTTGAGATACTGAGTGTTAAATTTTAAAGGAGTCACGTATTAGGTATGTAACATGAATATATGTAAAGTATATATTCCTCAAAATATATTATTTTTAAATATTCAAAAGATTTTAAATATACGTGTCAATGGTTCATGAATAATTTTGCGTTTAGTATCATTATTTTACTTACAGAGTTTATAATATCTTGTTTAAATATTTTTAATTGATGATTGTTTATAGTGTTGTTCTTTTGTATTTTTATTATTGATCATAATAAGCCCAAAAACTATGGCCATTTGCTGTTTGTAGAGGGAACCGTTGGTTTGGAACGCGTGATGTACGTGAGGCAAGGATTTATCGCTAAAAATTGTCATCACCCATCTGGGAGCTAGTAACATCAGCTGGTACGTACACTCGGAGCGTTGACGCAGTTGAGCGTATGACCGCGCCACACCAAGTCATGATTAATATAGTTTTGCTTATATATTTATAAAAGCTTTAAATTATGTATAAAAAAACGTGTGGTAATAAGGTACACGAGATGTGATAACACTATATAATATATATACATTATACATATATTATGTATAATTATTATTTAAATATTATTCTCGTTCTGCAAATAGTATTTACGAGTATTCTAATGAGAATATTAGATTACCTACTAAATAAAATTCTTTTAATTTAAATTTCAGGTAAACCTGTAAAATATCATCGCTTTAGTTTTATTAATGGCTATTTTCGAGAATTAAAATATTAAAGCGTTTAAGAAGCACAAAAAAGCCGTCTGTCGTAAGGTCGATTCGAGTCGTGACTTGCGGGACGAGTGTATTAATATTTAATAATGTAATGTTGTCGTATATGTGCACCCACTCAATTTGCGGCCCGCTGAGATGTGCTGACGTTTAGATGTGTTGTGCGTTATTTTTCTTATTTATTTATACATCACAGTGATTTTTTGTTATATAGTTTGTTTTTGTTTTTTTGTTTTATTCGTTCGTCGTTGGCGCTGCGATTGGAAAGTGGAATCGATTGACTGACAGTCGTAAACAGTTCGCTTTAAAACCGTACGTGCCGTTGTATTAATGCATTTTATCGCGAATTCGTATAAAGCGTCAGAATTTCGTTCATATTTGAATGCAAACATAATATACCCCGTCAATTATAATTTAACCTCGGTCGCCATTAAAGAACAAAACGTTTTAGTGTACGCGATAGTATTATGTATACGTGCATAGATTAAGGTGACCATATGAACCCGTTTAAAACAGGATCGTCCCCTTTTTGATCATCACGTTCCGTTGTCTGACCAAACATCAAACGGGACATTTTTTTCCTGTTTTTAGAAGATGGTCCCGTTTTAATCCCGTTATCTACATATCATTATATTATTATATGTGTAAAAAAACACACACACGAAACAATAAAAATATAATGTAGAACTAAAGTTTAAAATTTGAAGTTTGAAAGTTATTAAATATAACAGTTTTCGTGGAACGAGTGTCAATTGTGATGAACTGATAAATTGTAAATTAAAAAATGATGAGTAATCAACATTAATCCAAAAAGGGTAAGAATACTTTGACCAATTTTTCTAAGCTCACAATAAAAACGAATCCAAACAAGACGTTTTTTGTTAAAATATTAAGCTTAATAATATTCAACATTATTTAAATTTTAAAATACATTTTATGTATTAACTTAAAAAAATTTTGATTTTTTTTAAGAGTATCTACCAAACATTGTTTATCCTGTTTTTTTTTCATGAAAATTGTCACCCTAGCATAGATCCTTAGAAATTATTATATTATTTAGTACGATGACGTATGAAACGTGTCTGCGGGCGTTCGTATAGTTTCGAAGAGTAGAAAATCGTGTTTGACGACGACAATCGGCAGTGACGCCTGCAGCAGACTGCGAGATGTTTGTGTGCGCTAACAAATGTTGACAATCTGACTGGGTACATTTATTATCTATACTAATATTATAAAGAGGAAAGATTTGATTGTTTGTATTGAATATAGGCTCCGATACTAGTAGATTATACTTAGTATAAGGTCTATGGATACTACTGAACCGATTTAAATGAAATTTGGTACATAGATAGTTTAGACACTGAGAAACTGAGAACTGGGTGCGCCGACAATTATAATAAATATAGATATAGTTGTACAAATAACAATCTACATGTTCTATCCGCAAAAATGGACCTCTTGGTAAATTACTACAAGATACGTCATTGATTATGTGGGATGAATGTACCATGAGCCAAAGAGCACATATAGAGGCCGTGGATAGAACCTGGATCTTCACAGAATCACAGATAGTTATTTTCTATAACAATTGCTAAAAATTGGGGAAGGATTTTTTTCCACTATAAATTTAAGCGAAAATTGTGGCATCCTTCTAGATGAGTCAGATAGTTCATAATTTAGATAATTTAATAGATGCAGTTTACCCTGACATGAAGAATTTGTACGAAAAGGAATTTCATTGGCTGTGTTCGAGAGAAGTAGTGTCAACTAGGAATGATCCTGTCAACGAAATAAACAATCTGATTTTACAAAATATTCCTGGCCGAATAAAAAACTACAAATCGATCGACACCGTCACGACCATTGAAGACGCAGGAATTTTTAAATTCACTGAATCCTTCTGGGCTGCAAACACACTAATTGACATTAAAAATCGGAATTTCAATCATGCTTTTGAGAAATTTAAGCCCTCCGAGTATGTGCAATAGAACAAGACTGCTTATTAAAGAATTAAAGGACAATTTAATTGTAACGACCATTGTTACCGGCCCAGCAGCTGGTCAGCTAGCTCATATTTCGAGGATACCGATGATCCCAACTGATCTGCCAATCTCGTTTAAACGGCTTCAATTTCCGGTGAAAATATCTTTCACGTTGACTATTTACTAACAAGTCCCAAGGTCAAACCTTCGAATTGGCGGATATCGACCTACGAAAGGAATATTTTACTCCTGGCCAACTGTGCCTATCACGAGTTGGATCTGCTAATAAGCAATTTATTTTGCTGCTACAAAATAAAACAACATTAAACATCGTTTACAGAGAAGCTCTAACCCAATAAATTTAATGTTTACTTATTTTTAATATGATTTAATGATATATGATATATGATTCAAATTCTACGCAAACAAAGTTACGGGTGGATGCTATAACTAATATGGCAAATCAACGTTTGCCGGGTCAGTTATATTACAGAGAAGTTTTGAACAATTGAAATAAACATATATCAAGAAAGCTGATCAAATTTTTGAAGTGTGAAACATATATATCACATAACGGTTACTTAGTAAGTATTTACCTATTTAGAACCATCATAAATGTTTATGTAAAAAATGTCATACTCATACAAATTATAAATATGTCTATTTTGTCGTAAACTTATGTATATTTACAATAATAAACGATTTAGTAATGTAATTTATTTCAAATTATTATTATTATTATTAAAACAACTATTTTCCAAACATGCATAAAATCTGATTGTCACATATTTTCATTTTTTAAGGGCAACGAAGTGTATGGCGTCAGCTAGTTTATATATAATATACCTACATAAATGTGACGAAGATTTAATAAATTACTAACCATAAACGACACGCTTGATGTACGAATTTGAATTGGTGTTAACACTGTTAACGGTACGACGCGATGAAAAGTTACGAAAAAAAAAATAGTATAATTTTAACTTATTTACTTTTACATCAAAATATTGTCTGATGCGTTGGTTGAGTAGTTGGGTTCTATTTTATTTATATTTTTTTTTTTAATGACAATGGAAAATAATCGGTATGGTGACAGAACCACATGCTATTAATAGCTTATAGCTGAATAAGAGCTGTTTTTTCTGTCTAATTTTATTCATTTGCTATTTTTGATTAAATATTCACATAAATCGCAAAAATCTTAGAATTAGATAACATGATATACCTGCGTTGCTCGCAGTTTTTCCTCCTGGAATCTGAAAACAATTTATTATTACCTATAAATTATACCATAAAATATTAAGATTTTTTAACAGCTGAAATAATTAAAGTTTGTATGCCGTTCTAAATTGTAAAAAGCCTTTTATTATTATTAATATTATTACAAAAAAATAAAATGATTGAATTTTAGTGAGTACTTATACCTATATTGCATTAATATTAAAATATAGTTGCAAAGTATATAAATAGCTGAATAGTAAAGAAAATATTATATATTTTGGAATGGATGTTTGAAACGTAGAGATTTTCACAATACCATCAATAATTACTAGCTTATTTGATTTTGTTCACTTAATAACTGTTTATTTTGTAGCGAAAAATTCTTTATAAATTATAAATATGAATAATTTCCAAATAAAATTGATTTAATGTGAAGATAAGGAAATTTAATTTTTTCAACGTAATTTAATGTAATGTATTATAAATTAAAAGAAAATATTAATTAGTACATTTTATTTTTCTTATAATGTACCTACCTATTATACCTACTGTAATAATAATATGATATATATAATATATCATCAAGTATAAATTATATTTAATTGTACACATTTATTAGTTGATATTTAGACTTAAGAAAATAAATTTAATACTATAGAATTTCTTAACCCTGACATTTTCCAATATTGAACCCCCCCCCCTGGACGTTTTTATTTAAACTTAAAAAGAGGACATGTCCGGGGAAAAGAGGACGTCTGGTAACCCTAAATATTGTAATAATTGTCACAATATTATATACGTCATCACACATTATTATCTAAAATAATATCACATATTATATACAATTTTTTTAATTTTTAATTTTTATATTATAATCTGTGATATAATAGTTACTATTGGTTACTATGATGTTATTTATCTTATAACAGAAGCGATGCTGAGATAAAGCAAATTGAGAAAGAAAATACTAAAACCGGAAACATTAAGTGTAGTATTATACATATAAAGATTCTTTAGTTAAATATCATTACATTGATTTTCTTATCAGAATATTAGTATGACTGATTAATATCTACCTATTCAATTAAATAACATTTATCTATATTTTGACAAGTAATAAATACCTTAATTAAAAATATCTTATAAAAATTATAATTGTATTTAATCTGAATATATTTTTTTAATTTAAAATATTAGTGTTTAGAATTATCATATTGGTAATCATTACACGTATTAATCTATTAGGTACATAGTTTAATTGTATAAAAACAAATATTTTATTTATACCACAATACATTAACATCATCATATGTTTCATAAAAAATCATATTAAATATGTTTACAATTTAATAAATT
This sequence comes from Diuraphis noxia, assembly GCF_037042655.1. NCBI lineage: Eukaryota > Metazoa > Arthropoda > Insecta > Hemiptera > Aphididae > Diuraphis > Diuraphis noxia. Next base: position 17,112,766 of record NW_028301712.1, on the reverse strand, counting down.
ATAGGCACAAAGTGTTTTTTATTTAAAGCTCGTTGAAATAATGATTAGTAATTACATAAATACCTACATAATTTCTACTAGAATTATAACTTTAATTTTTTTTGAAACTTAATTCCATAATTTAAATTGTTTATAATGGAAAATAATACTATTTTAATCCCAGTTTGCAGATTGCCAGCTATAACAACTATGAATAAGAATATTTTATGATTATGAAAAACTCAAAAAATAGTCAAAATATTTATTAGTCGGTAATAGATATATAATAATTGAAAATATAAATATCATACATAATCATTATTAAAAGTATACAGTAACGTGCAAAATTAACAATACAATAGAAAAATAAAATATACGTATTACATAATATGCTTTAAATAAGTGGAAAGTTTACCCCCTTTTTTTAATGGTTGCATGTAAGTATAAAATACGATATTTGAATTGTATAAGACTTATAAACATATTTCAGGCCTAAGCCCTAAATCAATATATTATGTGTAAATTATGATTTTCTCTCGTCGGCCTATATACCTACACAATTATATAAATATAACAAAACTACAAAAGAAAAGATTTGATTATTTAGTATTTGTCCCTTGACAAAAAATAAAATTTGATTGAGAAAATATATTCTAAGATAATAATGTGCTTTCAAAATATTGTATTTTACATGTAACATGTTTGATTATTTTCATTAAAAAAATTGAAATGTAAGCATGATATTCATTACGTATAATTAGTCTAGGATAATATTTAAAAAAAACTACATCACTTAAAAGAATAAATGATGTAGCACGTTCTTGAAAAAATTCTAAATACTTCACTGGAAAAGAAGAAATAATTATTAAGCATATATTTTGATATACTCTTATATTCTATACTCGTATGTATATAATTATTTTTAAAAGTTATGCTCAATAAAGCCTCCATCATTACGGACCCCTTTTAATAGTAGACGTTTTTTTTTTGGGAACAAACTATAAATTTTTTACAATCTTAACCTTCTGAATAGTGCCATAGTGGACACAATTTATGAAACTGACAGTGTCCGTTCCTTAGAGATTTCACTGTATAATATATTGTGTAGCTGATATTTAACAATAAGTAAAAGTTAAATACTTAATATTAATATAATATTAAATGATATAATTATTCTACATTAAATGTAGGGTAGTTCAAAATTTAAGTTTTAATATAGTGCATGACACTCACTATGGACTTTGCTTTATTAAGAAAATCAGTGGTCGATATTTTTCAGAATGATTTATAACATAATTTAATTCAGTAAGTATTTTATTCATATCCGAAAATTCATAGTAAATCTGAAATCATTAAATATTAGAAAAATAAGTATCTATAAAATAAAAATGTTAATGACAAACATTACAATATTGTAAAATATAAAAAGGTAAGCTCCATCTAGTGGTGGACTTTTATATTGAAACATTTACGAAGCGATTGGTAGTGTAATGGATGAGCAAATTATTTACATTTTTAAGACAAGTAAGAATAAAAATATTATAACTCATAATTTAGTAATAATTAGTTAATTTTGGTTAATATTCATAAAACACATACAAATTGAATATTTAGAGAAGGTAATGTTAACAAAAGTGTTTACTACAAATAGGTATGTAACGATTGATATGTAACGGTTAATTATTTTAATGGACCAAAATACAACACTATTATTCATAAAAATAAATTAAGTTTGGTTCCAATAATAATATGTAATAAAATAAAATCAAAGCATATTCTAACCGAATGCAAAAATCGTCAAATAAATAGATACCCTCTGCACTACACATCTTCACAAAACTCTCAGTCCGAATCCTACTGCGATTGAACATTTATTTATATTTTTTTTAAAGTTCAAATTTAACAATGAAATTTAAACCTTTATAATTTTATCTCTAGGTCTTAATGTATATATGTATATAAAATACCCTAATATTATCAATTATGTTATAACATGCTACTGTTAGACCAATGGCCGAAAGCCAAAGCTGCCGAGGTATTTATCTTTAATAAAAAAAAATAGTTAAAATTCATAGTAGTTTTGATTTTTATAGCAATAAATATTTTATTAAAATTTTTGAATTATTTTTGATGCTAATTTAATAAATCATTAATTGACATTTATAAAAATATCGTTGAGAAAATAATTTACGATATAGCTAAATACAAACAATGCTAAATTCCAAACGGTTTATAGATCGATTTTTATATTATAGAGAACCAATCGTTCAAAAATGTTACCGACAGTATGATGACTGACAAGTGACAAGAAACAAAAATGGTTTATTTTTCCCCTATCAACTTTTTACTTTTCTCACTTATCAGCATTACCCGACCCAATATTTAAATTTGTATACATTTCAGATACTATAATAATATGTTCGTTTATGATTTATGACTATTCGTTAAATGATAATACATAATAGCCAGCTCTGTTATCATGTCTCTCAATATTAGCTAATTGACAAAGTCTTAAATAAAAATATTGACTGCCAACATAATACACTTTTCATCTACCCTAACAATATACACTTTAACCTTAAGTTAAGCCAAAAGATTAAAGCTACATGTTAATGAAATTTTTTAATGTATAATAAAAAATATAGAATCATAATTTTTATGAAGACCCACTTATCGGCAGCTGCTAACTTATAAAATCGGTTACTCATCTATCAGAGGAGAACATCTTGATGGCAATTCTTAATACTTTTCTAAATAATCGAGAAAAACAAACTAAAAATTAAGGGGAAAACGGGAAATTTTACGCACACTCATTTTTCGACAAAATCAAAAACCTTTGGTTTTTGATGTAATTTTAAAACAAATGACTTGAAATTTTCACCGAATGTTTATATAAGTATATTCTATCCACCATGCAATTTTCAAAAATTTTCGACTTAAGTTGAACAATTCATAGGCATTTGAAATTTTCGATCATTATTAGTTTTTTTTTAAATTAATATTGATAACAATTTATTTGTTATGCAGAAAAGCTTAAAATTTTAATACAAGACTCTTAACATATTGTTACAATATCAGTTGAAAAATAAAATAAATTCATTGTCACAATTATTTTTTATAAGCATTCATAGTTCGAATTTTGACAAAATACGTAAAAATCACGAAAATTCACAAATTATTTTAAGCTAGAAATTCATAAAAAATTTTCTTTTTAAATCTAAGATTTAAAAATTTAATAGAAGACTCCTTACAAGTTTTTCAATCTTTATCACAAATAAAAAGTCCACCGGAAATTCAAATTAAATTTTTATGAGCATTTGAAATTTAAATTTTTACAACATTGGATTTTCACTGGATTTCACATATAGTGATCTTATTTTGGTGTAACTCTAAAAGTCTAAAACAAATGACCGCAGATACTTGAAATTTTCACTGAATGTTTATATAGGCATTTTATATATTTGATAACATTTTCAAAATATTTAGATTTGTTTTGAGCTGTTTACTGACATTTTAATTTTTCAAATTTTTTAGTTTTTTTTCCTATAAATATCGATAAAAATGTATGTGTTCGGTAGAAAAGCTTGAAAATTTAATACAAGGCTTCTAACACATCGTACTAATAGCAGTTAAAAAATATTAACAATACATAGGAACAATTTTTTTTTATAAGCATTTAAAGTTCAAATTTTGACTAAATACGTAAAAATTACGGCAATGTTCAAATTATCTTAGATAGAAATTCATAAAAGTTTTTCTTTTTAATTCTAAGATTTGAAAATTTAATACATGGCTCCTATCATATTTTTACAATAGCAATTGAAAAATAAAATAAATGCGTAGTCACAATTTTTTTTTACAAGCATTCAAAATTTGAATTTTGACAACATATGTAAAAATCACAAAAATCACGAAAATTCGCAAATTATTTCAAACTAGAAATTCATAAAAAATTTTCTTTTTAAATCTAAGATTTGAAAATTTTTAATTATCTATAATATATCCTAGACAGATAAACCGTCTTCGCTCAGAATCGTTTTTCGTATACAATGATATAATATCATTGGATTCAAATTTAATTCCATCCATTACAGTAACCCACTTGTAACCTACTGTACAGCAGAGCGACATACACGACTTACCCGCCTTTTTATATTATTTTTATATACAAATTATTGGTACAGCGTTATCGATGTCAATGCGAAATAGAATAATATACAAAGATATATGGAATTGCTTCCAAAAAAGACACAGGACATATAATATTGTTGAAGGTTGAAACAGCAGATTAAATAAACAATTTAATAGACCTCGACCAACTTTTTTAGCTCTTTACAAATGTCTTAAATTAGAAGCTCAGCATGGAGACTTATTGTTTGATCGACAATTTTTAAACTTGGATGGAAAAAAACGTGAAAAATGTTACATTACACTTGACAGTAGAATTGAAAAAAAACATTAAAATCATATGAAGAGGACAGAGACTTAAAAAAATGTCTAACAATACTTTCTTTCATACACAAAATTGATTAATAGGCAATAACAATTAACCGACATGTCTCAATAAAATAATAGCGTTTACAAATTAATAATTATATATTTTATATTTATATCATAATAGTTTACAATAAATATTTAAAAAAAAAAACTTTTAAGCACGCCAGTAAATATTAAATAATATTTATTGCCACTCCTAAGCCTGTAAAAACTCGAAGGAAAGATAATATAGTATAAGTTTAACTTTATTATTATTATATCAGTATTGTAAATCCAGTTTATATATGTAAAAAAAAAAAAAATAGCTTGTGACCGCAAGTGCCACCAAAAAGGTATTGACCGCAACTGTGCCGACCGCATCTGTGCCGTAATCGTAAATATCGCCTGTTACACTGGGACACTACCAAGACAACAGATCGCGCTGCCCGCAACCTGTTTATCAACATTATTCTAGGTGAGGTAAATCTGACCCATTACAGCATCAAATCTGCATGTTCAATATTAGAATGACAATAGAAAACGCTCCTAATACGACCAAAGTATCAGCGAAGAACAAACAACAGAAATAATCAACAACAGAGGTCAAAATCATGAAAAGTGACCACGTAGAACTGCTATTCTGAATCTACACACGAGTGCGATAAATACCGGTGAGTAAAATACAAAATCGGCATTCCCTACTCACCTAGCTGACGATGCTAAGTCGAGAGTCGAATGTACCACAGTAGATTACAAGTGAAATATACTTGTAATATAACCCTGTAATGGCTGTAATACTTCCGAATCCTCGATTCGACAACCGAAGCCGAAGAGAGATTCCAGTATTCCACTACCCAGTTGTACGCCGCCGTTCCGAACCGTCGCCGTAATACCAGTCGAGTGCCACCAGCAACACATCACCGCCGCCACTGCCAGCCAGCCAACCGTCCGACATCACTACCGCCACGCCAAGACTGTTATCAATATCAAACGCCGGAACACGCTAGCCCGTGTTGGCGTGTTGCAACCGATGTGCGAATTGGTCACTGAACGCAAACGTACTGTGATTGTCGTGGGACTCTACTATCAACTAATATCGTGAGTTCATTATTCATACCACCAAATATCTATGTTGATTTTTGATTATAGCTCAAAAAGCAAGAATATTTATAATAAAAAGAAAATAATGCCAACTTAATAAATATAATAAAATAAATGTACGTCATTTTAACCATAAAAAACTACGAGTTATATAATTCGTTACAACTTATACAAATATTTTGGGTACTTATCTTTAAACACAAGGTAATAAAATAAAAACGTTGGTTCGACTGTAAAGGTAATTGTAATCGATGATCAATTGTTTTTATAAATACGCATGTATATTTTATATATTATTATAATTAAGTGGCTTGTTGAGGCACGGTCGTACGTTCAATCTGCGGAAACGCACTGAGCGTACGTACCGGCCGCAATTGCTAGCTCGCGGGTGGTCATCACCCATTTGGGATTTTTTGCAACATATCCTTGCCAATTTTTCGCCAAAAAAAAAGACAATACTTATAACGAAAAAAAAAAGTAATAATCCAAACCATCATTAAAATAACGACGTTGTAATCTAAAAAGAAAATCATTATAGTGATCGTATATGCACCATGCAAAATACTCTGGTTTAGATTTTACAATAATTTATGTTTAATATTAATTGTGGTTTTCATTTAGATTTTATTTAAACTACAATATATACACAAAAAATGCACCTACTCGCATTATTTCCCACAGCAATATTTTAAAAAGAGGTTTTTATCAGTACAATTATAGTTGTATACTTTGTTTAATAACTAATAAGTATATAGCAGGTAAAAAAATCGAGATTTCGATTTTTCTCTTCTGTATTCAAATAATATTTTAAAGTTGTCAATGTGTTAAAACTGGACAGGCGCCGTTTAAAAATTACGAATTTAAATCATTTCAATCCCGATATAATCTGTCTACAGAGAAGAACATAAAGTAAGATACTAAAAGATACGTTTCAAAGAGAATTTTTGACTTAGATAACAAGGCCAAATATTAGTGGAACGAATTAACACGCCAGTCGGGATTAATTATTAACAGCACCACGCGATATTAACACATAGGTACATAATAATATGTACGTTCCATACAATTTCAAAGCCAATTTAAACTGAGAAATATCTTCTATCGTGAAAAAATCATTCATACGAGATACGACAAAATGATTACTGATTGTCAACATTTCTACGTTTATAAATAAATTCATTGATTGTTATACTTAGATTTGAAGATTAATGTTTAAACTTACATAATATAAGGATGTCTATTCTCTATTTGCTTGCTGTCCCTAATTCCCTATATTATAATATATGACATAATATGTCTATAGGAAGTTAGAAAATTATTTATACAGTTCTTAGAACGAGACCAAAGAGTCTGTTAGCACCCATTTCTATACTTTGTAAATTACTATACAAACGTAATGCTGAATTCCCTGATAAATTAAAATGAAGTACTTTTAATTTGTTGGTTATAATTTTATACTATTATCGACTAAATTTGTAAAATGTCAAAGTTATTACAGGATTATCTAAATCTTTAAAACTAAAATACGATTGCAAAAAAATAACTGTGTAAACTTTTATAATGTACCTGTGTAACATTAAAAGTAAGTGTATAATAAATAATAATAGTATTAATTGTAATATGACTTTAATTAATTGTGTATTTATGTTAAAAGAACAAACTTCGTTACGAACTAAAAATATTACTGTTTATACGTCTTTCGGGAGTCGAGGTTTCATTTTGTATATGTACCTACTCTAATTCCAAAAATTTTTACTCTATGTCAAATCGAATTATTTATAGAATACATTTTAATGCATTTATAATGATTTTCATAAAGGTAATAGGTATCTACTTCCATAATAAATACAATTAAAATAGTAAGTATTACTGTTAATCTTTTTTTTTTTTGAATAATTGGTAAGTACCTAGTTTGCCTGGTAAAACAAAAAAAGTCTAGATATTATTTTGAAAATGATATTTCTATAAAGGATTAAAAGTTTAGAATACTATAATTTAACAAATAAATTTTTGGCATTAATTAGTCTTGTATTTAAGACTTGTTCTAGCTCACGTTAAAAATAATTTAAAACTCAAGCAAACAGTTTTAATTTCCGTGTTTTATTTGTTGTAAGAAATCTCAACTAGTTAAGAAAAACTTTTTAAATCATTGAAATAAATAAATAAATAAACGTTTTAGATTGATTTATTAAATAAATAGCAGCAGTTATAACTATACATTTAAATTTGCACATTTAAAAAATTATAAAATATGTTGAATCTAATAAAGCATACGTATTCAACTTTAATTATGTTGCTTAAACATTTTCTTTTGAAAATAAGTGAAAATTACACATATTATCTAATATAAATAATATATATCTAATACAGATTTTTAATGTCTGATTATTATTTTTAATTAAAGTTAATTTGTCGATTATTAATATCACCATGTTGAATCATTGACTATGAATATGTTGGATAATGGATGTACCTACATACATTTTACTTACAAATATATGAAAATATCCTATAAAACATTAAATATTAAAATTACCTACCAGTTATTTAAATTAAATTTCACATATTTTAACTATACTGAAAATTCGAGATAATTTTCCGAGTAAAAACGAAATATGAAATATCTTGAATTACAAAAAAAATAATAATTTTATTTAATCTGGTTAGGTATGTATAAAATATAGCAGTTCTTCCTCAATTATTTTCCTTTTTACAAAATTAATTATTTAAAATAAGGGCTTGGAATTTATTTATAGGTATTTTCTGAAACCACATATTTAGAATTTTAAATTTAACAAGTTTGTTCCATGATGTCTATAGATTGATATTTTAGAGTTTTATTTTCAAATTCATGTATGTCAATACGATTATTTATAAAATTTAAAGTTTAATGTATATAACACCACTAAAACAAAATATAAAATATGCATATTTGCATTCAAATTGAGTGGCAAATCAATACTAATGTGGTGTAGGAATGTAAATGAATATCTTTATCAAAAAAAAGTATGCATAATATAAAATGATTAAAGCGATAAAAAATATTAAATAAACTCTAGTAAACACTTGATTAGGTAATTACTGATGGATACATGATACCTAGAAATATCATGCGTATTGCATAGGTACGCAATATTACATGTTATTAGCTTATTACCATGTATTATGCAAATAAATATAATTATGATATAGTTGAAACACTTTCAAAATGTTTCATATATTACGTCAACTGGTTATAAAAAGTATTAACCATAATAAACTGCAATACCAAAACACATAAATTTTTCTCCAAAAAAATAAAAATGTTAAATTATGTAAAAACAGTTCAAATGTCTTATACAAAGCAGACCCACATATTTTCCCCAAGAGTGTCTTCAATTGTGAATTCACATTTACGATCTATTCTATTTTTTGGAATGCAAACGTAAAACATGATTTTTTTAGAGGCTTATAAATAAAATATCTCAAAATGTTATAATACCGAACAAAATACAAAATGTTATACACAATTGTAGATAACATTACACTAATATGTGGGCAATGAAAATGTCAACGAATGTATTATCTAATATCATATTAGACGTTATAAATGGATAGTTTTTTGTCATTAATGATAATAACTGATAAACGATAAGGAACAATTATAATATTTTGTTGACAGATATTTAGGATTATAATCAAACTGTTATTTTATACTAGACCGAAGCGTTATTTTACAATCAAAAGTCAAAGGTTTTTGTTGAACATAATAAATAAATAGTTAGGTAAAACTAAATATTTCTTATTGTATAATATTTTTGTGTTTCATTGTTTGCGTCTATTGTTTCAATTTATATTGCAAATAAAATTAAAACAGATAACGATAAAGTACTTTATATATTAATTGGAAATGCAATAAACGTAAAATAAAATTAATTAATTTTAAGTAGAAATTAAATTTTTCGTGTAATCAATATTTTAGTAATATCAGTTTGAATGAATGAATGCTAATCAAAACAGTTACATATTATATACAGATTACCGGGGGGGGGGGGGGGGGGGCTTAGTAAAAATATCAATAATACTTTAAGTGATATAAATTGTTAAGTAAAAACAGATGAAAAAAAACAAATGTGTGTAATGAGTGAATTCTGTTTTATTTCAGTTTTTTGGTTTCTATAGCTAACAACAACTTATTTAGGTGGTACCATATATTATTATGGTTTATGAATAATTATGAGACATATACGGCAGAAATGAAATGCCATATATAATTTGTATGTGAATAGTAATTTAATACGTTTGTTGAGTCATTATTTGTGTGGTTGTTTTAGAGATGATTTAAAGTAAACTAAATCAAGAAATTACAATTGAATTTCTGCACATTCTATAATAACTTATATCTTAAGAACGCATGATTCTTACAGATTACAGTAATACTTAAAAATAGTTTAAACACATTCCATCTTATCATTTGAACAGTGTAGCTTCTCAAACAGAAATCAATAAAATACCAATTCTTCGAAATAAACTTTAAAGTATCCGCTTAAAAGCTAGCCGGCATTCAATTGGCATACAATAAATAACTATACAAACTACAGAGAAATTTGAATACCATACTTCTTCTACACGATAACAGAGTACACAACAAGTAAATCTAAACTTCAAAACTACGAAAGCTACTAGCAAAGTAACAGAAATAATTGAATACTGCTTGACATTAGCGTGAATTCGACGGAAAAAAAGAAATAATCTATTAAAATTAAAATAAATAGATCTATTTTTGTGAAAAATAGTTTATTCTTGAAATCATAATATTATTATTAGTAAAAATCGTGTTAATAATTATTACTCTAAATCGATAAATCTTATAAAAAAATATGACTGAGAAATTTCATTTAAACTCGTTTCACATCATTAGGCTGATATGCCTTATTATATTATATATTTTTTTTTATTTATTATTAGAATAAGCCTCGGCAGCGGTGGCCATTGGCTTACATTGTTTACATTGGTTTTATATAATTTTTTACATAGGTAGTTTTGTTTTTACATATTATTTTACAATAAATTTTCAATTTCAGTTTCTTTTATGAAGTTTAGTGTCTGTTTGATGGCTGATACGTTTGTACCTAATGATTGGTATAGAAATTCTGGGATGTCGTGTTTGGTTCTTGCATCTTCTGTTTGTCTGTATTCGATGAGTATATGTTTTATAGTCAAGTTATATTTTTATTAACTGAACTATAAACTGTTTATATGATATCATAAAAATAGTATGTGTACAGTACATATTATATTATTAGTTTCAAGTTTATTGTTCAAATATATTATGTATTTTGACAACGCAGATTCTTAATGCCTCAAATATGACTACTTTTAAACTGTTGTAATTCATATTAAGAACGATAAGGGTTACTACAATAAATCTTACCTTGGAATTTGCAAGGCAACCGCATCTAGGCTATCAGATGGTGTTAGCGGTGGTTTCTCGAACAACCGGCTGGGCGCCAGTGTTAGCTGATGCCTGTGCCTCATGCCTCGTTTCCGACGTTTTTTTATTTCCTCCTCACGGCGAAGGTTGTGTAAACGAAAAAAGAACATCGACATTCTGAAATAATTAAAAAATTAATTAATAAAATTTGTTTATACAATGATTATTTTAATATTAAGTACAATAAAGTTATCACCGAGGTTATTTCATTTGAAATAGGTAGGTCTCGTAATATTATGAATACGAATGAGTTATAAGGAACAGTAGAAGTAATTTGTATACAAAACTTAATTAAATACTTTTTTAATGAATCCAATACATTTAATACATTTAATTAAAGTTGAACGGACTTTATTTGAATTTTATCGGAATTTTGTGTAAATTTTACAGACTTAGTTTACCTACCTTGTTTTTTGATATTAATTTAATTATTTCGAATTATTCACTCCATTAACCTATAAAAAGATCTTTAACAACACCATTTAACTTTATAAATCTATCAGCTTCCTCAAAGTAATAAGACGTTTTGATTATTTACATGAACAAAAAAAAAAAAAAAAACCATAAGTTTAAGTATTAGTAGGTAATAAGTATTGATAATTATTATATTATTATTAAAGTTTATGTATTAACAACGATAATAACTTATTTAAATTGTTAATTCGATAATTAAATTGTCTAATAAACCAAAAAATACTATCCAGTGTATTACAGCTAACTCAACATAACTAAAAATTAAAATTAAAATAAATAAGCTTCGGCGTCTATGACCATTGGCATCGATATTTTCATATAATTATACGATTACAATGTAATACTATTTAATTAACAATCTATGTCAAAATAGTCATATTATTCACAAAAGCAGGTTATGTGTCAATAACTGACAAAACTGAAATCTTAAGGTGCAAATATTGTACCCTCTACCCTGCTTATTTTTGTTGGAATATAAATTATAATAGCTGATTTTATATTCTAAATCTGGATATTACTTCTTTAAGTTAGATGACAAACTTTATCTTTAGTACTATGAACTAAACACTACTTAATTAGAAAACATAATATTATGCAGAAAATATATTATGTACAATAATGTAATATTTAATTTATCAAATTTATGATTTAAAATCAAATAGGTTATTTTTTAAATATTTGCCAAGTTTTATAACATGTATGGTTATTATTATTTTTTGTATCACAGGCAGCTTTTAAATAGGTAAAATAAATTAGGAATATTTGTAATCTAAGTATCTAACATAAATTATTAACTACCAATTTTATTTCAACAAATATTTTAAAATATGAATTAATTATAATATTATTTAAATATGTATACAGCACATTATATTATTATAATTTTGTTGCCATAAAATATAATATAAAATACAAATGAAAATATTCATAAAAATCTAAACCCAGTGATTATACTGATGAATCCAATGAAATAAAATAATTTTTGAGGTTATTGTCAAATTACACTAAATGTTTGAATATGCTATTTCAGCATAATACTCGTATTAGTATTAATATGAAATATGATCGATGGATTTATTATCTCAGTTAATCAAACATTATCTACTTATTTTTATTACTTAAAATAATCAAATCTTACATTTAAATGCATTATATTTTAACGAGCTATCAATAAATATTTTTATGGTGAGATAAGTAGTTTTAGAATAAGTCATGAAAAATTAATTTTATCCATTTATATATAATAGACTACGAGTATTATGAAAATACTGTTTAAGTCTGTATTATATATACGGTGAATATGGTAGTGGGTAACAAAGTTACACGAATATTAATTGAGTTCAAAAGCTTACTAAGTACATTTTCATAAATTTCATCCATTATGTAGTATTGTACTTGAATAAAATTTTCTATATTAAGTGGGATTGATATATTAGGAAGTTATTTATAAATTCTATAATAGAGATATCAGTAACTTTAAGGTCATTACTATAGAAAAATGTGTTAACACTGAAATCAATCTAAATAATGATGAACCCTTATTATTAAGTTGGTTATTTTTATTAGGTATATTTACATCGAAACTTTTGTTCTATTTATTTTTTTTTAGTTTTCTCAGATCCAAAAAATAATAATATTGGATATGACATGCGTACCGTAAAGCCGTAAAGATTGTCAAAGAAATATAATATAATCTAAAGTTCTTTAGAAAAAAAAAATGCATTTTACTGAAATTCTATCGTGAATGGATACTCTGGGGAATCAAATATTAGTTCTTATCCATCGATTTCGTCAAAATGGTATGTGCACAAAATGACATATCAAATCGAGTTAACACTTTTTTCGTAATAAAGCAAGGCTAATAAAAAAAGTTTACGTGGTAAATTATAACACTATTACGATCAAACAGCCATTTTGACTAACTTTGGGCTCAAACCTATGTAATTCTCTTGAGGATAAAACTATAACCAATATCATATAATAATAAATCACTTATTTACCCAAAAATAATCCTGAGATAGAAATCAATCTTAAATTGTACTTGACTGTATATTTCTATATATTATGTTACAAGTCTTTTTTATGATTAAATACTAAAAAATATATACATAAAATAATATAATACTAATAGGTATAAAGTAACACAATCTTATGAAGTTAATATTCATAAGGAAAAATTATCAAATGGTTTTATTAAGGATTTATTTAGTACGTAGAATTTGTTTATTTAGTTCTTAGTTACATAGGATAGGCTATTAAAATGAAGCAGTTCTAAATGTTATCTTATAAATTATAATACATATTTAATGTATTAAATTTTAATAAATAGAAGAAAGATAATGCATTTATTCTTTTAAAGCACAATTAATAGTCCAAACAAATGGTCCAAGCCAATTGAATACGTGGACGTGAAATTATTATTCATTTTAATATTATATTAATTATTGACAAAAATCTGATGGATATATTTTTTTTTAATCGTATATTATTATATACAAAATCTGTAAATATTATTTTACAATAAGCGTATCGCGTATGTGATGGAAATGACATGGCTTGAGTGTCAGGTGATAAAAAGCCGCCCATTGGAGGCACTTAATGTTAGGACGTTAGGCTAAGATTTTAAAGTGCTAGCGATAAAGAGTATAAAAGATCGATAAATATATGTTGATTAAACTTGTACATATCTGGTGATTTTAAGTGTTTTATTTTTTATTTTAACAGTATACGTTTTAACTGATCGTATGTAGGTATAAATAAATTATACAAACAATTTAGCTCAAGTTTGAAATGTTGTCCTGTCACTGGAGTATATTAACTTTTAAACTATTGTCTTTTTTCTCATATTCTATAACAATCTTATGTATAGCAAAAATTATAGCTAAGATAAAAAGTAAAAATATTTTGTCTAATTCTGTAAGTTATGCTTAATTATAATGATTATTATAGGTAGGCAATGTCAGTGTAATTACACTACAATTCATTACGGAACGTCATGTAATTTCATGGAATATTTTTAAATCTTGGTTGAAGAATTCAAATATCTGTGTAAAAAAAGTAAATATTGATTTAATTATTGTTTTTTTCTACATTTTTCAACCCAATCATTAAAATGAAAATTTTATAAGCATAATCAAGAACATATTTCAAGACACTTAGGGTAGAAGACAAAATGTCTAAAATCCCGTGAACAAAAATAAACGTATCAAATTATTAAAATTCTGATTTTATGTATTATAATTTATAAGCCAAGCTGAGCTTTATTTTTGTATGTTAAACATGTACTCTGTCAACAAGAAAGAATTTTTAAATCAAACATCAAATGATGTACATTTTATCAAGAATTGAAAGTGCATGTCAATAATCGTTATTTTTTCATTTTTTTTTTTTTTTTTTTGCCAAAACCGAATAAATTTTGAAATAATATCTTAACTTATGCCCTCACATGTGTGTCGTACGTGCATAAAATAACTTCACATTCAGCGGTTGGTAACTGACAGATTATTATGCAGCTAACTTCACACCAAGTTCTACAAATCAGAAATCAGGGTATCAAGCACTATAATTTAGTTAATATTTACTATTTATTTTTATCAGTTAATTAAATATTTAGTGAACAACAAATAGTAAACAAATTAAAGATCATATTTTGCAATAATTGTCAGTTTAAATTCGTCGTTTTGTTTACGATAACTACATATTTTTTGGCCTTATTTCCATACTTTATTCAACGGAACCTTAATACCAGCAGCAGATCTATTTTATTATTATGTTTATTTTTCATCTGGCAATCAATTTCTTTTTGCAATTATATATCATTTTGTACTCATTTTGTACAATAAATTGTTTTAGGTTCAATAAATTGTGTCGTGGTAAAGTTTATATGATTCGATGACGGGATTCCTATTTATACAGTTTATTTTATTTTAGATTCTGAGTGGAGTGAAGAATGTATTGAATTTACCATGATGTGTATTTTATTAAAATTTTTTTTTATCGATAAAAATTTATTTGTTTGGTAGAAAAGCTTGAAAATGTAATACAAGTCTCCTAAAATATTGTTACAATAGGAGTTGAAAGTTCAAATTAAATTTTTATGAGCGTTTGAAATTTAAATTTTTAACAACATTGGATTTTCACTAGAATTCTCATTTAGCGATTTTCTTACTTTGGTGTCACTCTAAAACAAATGACCGCAGTTGCATGGAATTTTCACTAAAGTTTATATAGGTGTTTTCTATATTTGGTAAAATTTTCCTGTTCTTGTTTTGAGCTGTTAACTGATATTTTAATTTTTTTTTTTTTTATAAATATCGATAAAAATGTATTTGTTGGGTGGAAAAGCTTGAAAATTTAATACAAAGCTTCTTACACATTGTTACAATTGCAGTTGAAAAATATTAAAATACATACGCACGATTTTTTTTTATAAGCATTAAAGTTCAAATTTGGCTAAATACGTAAAAATTACGTCTATGTTCAAAATATCTTAGATAGGAGTTCATAAAATTTTTATTTTTGAATCTAAGATTTGAAAATTTTAACCAAGGCTCCTAACATATTTTTACAATAGCATTTGAAAAGTAAAAGAAATACATAGCCACACTTTTTTTTTACAAGCATTCAAAGTTTGAATTTTGACAACATACGTAAAAATCATGGAAATTCGCAAACTATTTCAAGTTAGAAATTCATAAAAAATTTTCTTTTTAAATCTAAGGTTTGAACATTTTTAATATTCTATAATATATCCTAGACAGATAAACCGTCTCCGATCAAAATCGTTTTTCGTAAACAATGATATGATATCAATGGATTCAAATTTAATCCTATCCATTACAGTAACTCACTTTTAAGCTACTGCAGTACAGCTGAGTGACATCCACGACTTACCCGCTTTTTTTTAGTATCGGAATTGAGACTTTAAATTTTTGGTAATCGTATTTTAATACACACATTACAATTGAATAACTAAATGATAATATAAAACACAATTATTGGAATTTAAATTTAATGAATATGGAGTATGTAAGGGTTGTTTCACGGGTCAGTAAGTATAAACTGCATCAATAATTTTGAAACTGAATAATAATTGTAATAACAATATGTGGTTTCTTAGCAACCAGACGTTTGATTTGGATAAAATGGAGGTACAAATATGTCAATGATTGAAATAAAAATTCACAAACAAGTTTGATCTCGAGTATACAAAAAGCATTAAGTGGTTGTAAATGTATATTTATTATTATTTACAAAATCATTAGTCAATGCTCGATCAACAGGTCTAACCTGTATACGGATCAAACTGTTGTGACGAATATTGCCATCGGTGGTAGGTTATTAAAAAATAATAATATTGTTTTGACATGTTTGGTTGTTTTTTTTGGTCTATGGTAACCAAAAAAAAAAATGTGTGTTTTTGGTTGTTTGCCACTGTAGAATATCTATAAATTGTCACTGCACGGTGTGGCCACGACGATCCGAATACGAAGAACCTAAAGCTGTTTTCTGTCAGTCTTTACAAGTTGCCACCCGGGGTTATCGGTCCCCGAGGGTCTGAACGTAAGTCATAATGCGTGCGAAAAAATGTATAAAAAGAAAAACTCATTTCCGTTTAGATGTTTATATCCAATCATTCGTTTGTTCGTATTGGTCGTTGCTATCTATTCTCTTATCTGATATTAAATTCGTCTCGTTATGCCAGATATGTTATTCCACATCGTTAGCCTTTCTCTCTCTGTTGTTTGCTGCGTTTCCTTTATCCATCATCCCCAGAGACCCATTTCGTGTATACAACACATGTACACATTTGACCAAAAGTGTTTGTAGTCTCTTTTTTTTCTTCTATTATTTCCTCATTATCCTTCCAAACGTACAATGGTCGTAGACGAACGTTACTCTGTGTCTGTCGATTACACTCGTCGACGATATTGAATTTCATTTCAGCGGAACTGCTCCTACCAACCCCGGAGTTAACTTGTATTATGTCAAAATTAAAAATAGAACTAGTCGGCTGGTTAACAAAAGAAATAATCGGAGATGTTAAAATATAAATATAACTTATTATCAAGGTCAGTTTTAGGTCAGTGCAACCTATGCCGTCAAATAAAGTCTTGTACATTTGACAACCTATGAGTAGTCCCCTAAAACAAATTACCGGGAAATCTTATGATGGACGTTAGACATTTTTAAATTTATTTTTAATAATAAATAATTTTGAATTAGATATTATTAATTATAGTATAATAATAGTTTTATTACTATCTACATGATAAAAATTGAATACTATTGACAATTTATATACCTAACATATAAAATAAGTTTTTGATCTATTTTTAATTTTCCTATTGGGTTTTACTTCAATTAACAGTTATAAATGATAATAAACATATATTTAGAGGTATACACAGGAGGTAAGATATCAGTGAGAATACCTAAGTAGTTTTTGGTTTCAATTTGAATTACTTTAACATTGATTTATACTCAATTCAAAAAGCATATTATTATATATTTAACATTAAATCGTCGTTATGAATATAAAACAAGTAGGTTCTAACGTAAAACATAAAAAAAAAACTTTGTATTCAAGATCCTTTAGGATACAATAAACTACCTAAGCTAAATTGCTTTAGTTTTAATTGAGTATAATCTATAGTTTACCTTATGATATCGTTTAACTAACCGTTGTAGGTTTTAATGCAGAGATTATAAAATTGTCTAAAGCAATATCAAATATTTATTGCATAATGTCACACTAAAATATGAGATTATACTAAATTAATGTAAATTACTTTGCATGAATTAATTTACATGCTAATAAAAACAAAAATACATAATGTTTTTAATAAAATGAAATCAAATAAATATAACTTACAATATTAATAGGTAAAGATATTTAATAATAAAAAAATATTATATTTAAATAGTTGATTTAAATAATATGAGTTAAGCAATATGTAATGTGTATGTTTTTCTGAAGAAAAAAAATCATATTTTCATAAATTACTATCGTTATATTACTCCACCAACACTATACCTGGTAACCCCAGAAGGCGTCTCAAACATATCTGGTGTCGTGACCTACTCATAAAAAATTGTATATACCTCTAACTCCCCTTAATCTTGTATACTCTCTATTTCTAGCACATTAAAATCCTAGCCTAACATCCTAACCTTAAGTGCCTCCAATGGGCGACTTCTTATCTCCTGACGCTCAAAACATGTCATCACTATAGGTACGCTTATTGTAAAATAATATTTACAGATTGTGTATATAATAATATGATAAAAAAAAGGATTATAACTGTTTTTGTCACAGGTAAAAATTATTATTTTAAATAATATATACGTTTAAAATACTTTTTTTTTTTTAATAAAGTGATATAAATTCATTTGTAATTTGAAATTATTAGGGGTTTTTTCAGCAGGTAAACATATTTTAAAACATTGTTTTGTATAATTATTTTACCGTTTCAATTAAACTGCTTATTAATTTATTTTTATAGTTGACACGTATTCACACAATAGCAACCTATGGTAGTGCTATATTCTAAGGGGGCGTTGAAACCCTTTAATTTTACGAGTGGCATACGTGTGCATTATTCATTTGGGGAGAAGACAACAATTAAGTAAAAAAAAAAAATGCTTTCAATGTATTTTTACGCTTTAGAAAAAGTGTCCTGTTTATAAATGGGTCGAAAGGTTAAATAGGTAGGCATGTAATTTATGCATTAAGTACGACGGATATTGTTTTATTGAGATTTAATACAATTATTCTTGTATGCCTATGTAACATTTTTGTGTAATTTTTCCAATAGTAGGTGAGAAATTAGAACTTATCAAAACAACATTTTAATATAACGATGTTCGATACACGAGAAAAATCCTCACTAAGATAAATACTAAAATTGAATAGGTAAATGGTCGATTAACCATAGGAAAACTATGTATATTTAAAAATAATTTTATCATTTCTGGCTCCAATTCCATCAACTGCAATTGCAATTTAAAAATGATGATGACCATTGACATCTAACGTACCGGAGTTAGTCGTATAAAATATATTATAGGACGTACCTATATTAAAGTTTAACGATATTAGAATTCAGAATATTAAGAAAATTGATGAAGATACGCAGTCAATCTTACCGACTTGGAGTAGATATTTCAGGTGAAACGTTTTTAATTGTTTATCTGTTACAGATGTAGTAATGGATGTATAATACTTGGTAATGATTAAACTGTTGTGCTCTCAAAATCACTCAATTGCCATATCAAGCGATTCGATTAAGATTGTATCAAACTCGTTCAATTCATTAATGCTGACACGCAATGTAAGTTTATATTATACTGATGAAATACTGATGATATACATGCAATTCAACTAGCTGAATAGGTATTAAAAACACAAATCGTTTAAACAAATTAAGTTATTATGGGTATACAGGATTTGAAGTGCATGGTATTTTATTTAAAACATTTTAATCAATTGAAAACTAATTTATTATATATATTAGGCAGTGATTCAAACTCTCAAAAGTTACAGTGGTATAAGAAATCCCAAATATTTTGTCAAATATGTATAGTTGGCAAAAATATTAAACGGACAATTATTATCCATATGAGTTATCATTATTCAGTTAATGTGAGCAAGTGCAATATAGGTATACAAACGTTATAAATATTGATTCGTTCAACACATAAACGAATTTATCGTTGTGGCTCAGGGAAATTTTAGTCGGCAATATAATATAATGCAGTTCAATTATTTAATACAGGTAGTCGGTGGAAATTTATGTCTGTGTCAAATGTAGGTATACCTAACCTACCGTATAATATGGTATTATGCTAATATCATATAATGCTACCATGTTATCATGGTGACTGTTGTGTATAAAAGCTTTATGTTACATTTAAATTATGTTATACATTCCAAATGAATCACAAGATATCATTAATGATTTACGTTGTTAGAAGTTAGTAACTTTTAAGCGACGAATGCACAGAGCCCCACATTATTCATTAAATATACTTACTTCAATATTTGATCGTATTTTATAGTATAGTTGTTCCTACTATTTACGTGGTTATGACATTATTTTCTGCCGTCACAATAGTTCATAATATACACATTAAATAATAAATTTGGAAAATAATTATTTATTTATAATAATATTATTTTTCCACATTTCATCTATTAATTCCATACTTTTCATATCATTATATTTTTAATCTTAATAATATCATATTACTATTGTAGGTATCAATATTTCAATGTTTATCTCATATTACAGAATAATTATAAAATGTTTTCTTCAGTGGTTTTTTGTTTAAGATTTTCAATTTCATCGTCTACAAATTTGTTTTTGATCTTTTTTAAGTTTACAAAAAGAATAATCATTAAAAAATTGTATTTAATTATTATAGTTATCATTAATGTAATAAATCAAGTTTGATAAACTCTTCCTGATAACAGTTGACCGTTAAGAAAATTTTTTTTTTTAGTTATATTTTTATTTGAATTGTATATATAAATTTATATATATATTATGACTATAAATATACATTTACAATAAGTTCATATAATGCTTATAAGGTTAAGATTAATATAAAGTAAAGTGCAATCATTAAGTATTTAAATTTGTATTGACAACACTTGTAGGCAGTTTGTAAATCGATGCATCGTGAATTATTTATAATATGCTTAGGTTCTGCTCTATAGCAGTTTGGCCTACATAACACGTTAACATAGCATTACGAATAACGATAATGATTCACTGTTAATATTTATTAAACATTTTATAATCACTATTAAAATAAATATCAATATAATTATAATAATATACAACTCAATAAATCTGTCTATGCTAAAATGTAAAAGAAATCATATCTACAATTATATTACTGAATTCTATGTGGAATATGTGTGAATTCTATATTCTATTGTTTGTGGTTTTGGTAGGAAGTTTTTACAGATTATTCATTGTGCTTAAATATTGGTTCATTGAAATTCCATTTATCTGCCACAATGGTCTTATAATATTGAAATATTTTAAGTACAGTGATATTTGTTTGTTGATTTAAATAAAAATCTTATTAAGCGGTATTAATTTATGATCAAATACTACTTCATAATAATGAAGAGATACATTGTAATATATAATAAATACAATAATGCATAAAGGAAAAGTTAAGTATCCGTTTTTAAGGGTACATATTTGAACATTTTAATGGGTTTTCGATCCATTTTTATTTTTATCTAACACTCCTTTATTACTATATTATTTAGTATCTTTGTATTTTTAAATTAAATTTTTACGCTACTATTGCATAACTGTTGAACTAGCTGTTGAGATGTATTAGTTGTTATATTAGCTATTCATAATATTAATAATAATACAAAAAGTACAACTAGTTTTCTACATTTTTACACTTTTCTTTCTTAGACTAAATATGAAAAAACAATAAGTTGTATAAATATTATACGAATATATAAATATATTTATTTATAACAAAAAAATAAAATGAAATCGATATGTTTTTAATGATACCTAATTAATTCAATGATATCATTACTAATGCTGAGTTAGTATATTTTTATTAATATAATATATTATATTATGATTAATTGTACATAATATGAAGACTTAAGAGTTAAAAGTATCATTTATCTTATAATTGTATTTTAATTATTTTTTTTGTAACGCATTTTATATTTGTATTGTTATATTACAACTAAAATTAAATATAACCTTTTTTATCTTACGAATGGATATTGATACATTCAATTTATCAACAAGGTGGTAAAAACTAAAAAAAAATCTTAAAATCCATAGGATTAACTACAGTTTTTAAGTTATAAACAGTACATAAAAAATACTATAGAAAAAAAATAATAGTATTGTTAATTGAATTTTAAATTGTATTAATATTTTATTAACGTATTATTCGTTTTAACATTACCTATCGCGATTTCTTTTAAATGCTACTTGATAAATATTAATATATAAGAATTGTTGGTATTAAGAATGGTATTGTACGTTGAAGGTACATGTATGTTATTTTATCGAACACAGATACATTTTTGTGTAAAAAACGTTGATCTATAAAGGAAATGCATAAGTGTGCAGTGTGCATATATTCTTATCAGACGTTTAGTTCGAGGTCGTGTTAAAGAATAATAAATTAAGATAGCTGATATGCATTGTGTGAATAGCTTGCTGTAGGGATGACGTTAGTGTTTTCCTTTTACTGTCATGTTGTTCTTTTATATACTTAAATATAAAACGTGTTTGTGCTTATATATGTATGTTTTATTTCGAACAATGTTATCTTCCCTAGTAAGGGATATCTGGTACCCAGTGAACCAAATCATGTGCCTCTGGCTAATGCTGGTACGACATAATGATACTCAACCACGCACGCTT
Organism: Diuraphis noxia; assembly: GCF_037042655.1. Lineage (NCBI taxonomy): Eukaryota > Metazoa > Arthropoda > Insecta > Hemiptera > Aphididae > Diuraphis > Diuraphis noxia. Next base: position 17,089,837 of record NW_028301712.1, on the reverse strand, counting down.
GGAAAATATATTCACCTCCACTGGAAATATTTAATTGTCATTATTCAGTAACAATGACCTTGAAGTGTGTTTTATTTCCCTACCACGTATTATAAGTATTTATTTAAACTAAATATTATTATACATGAAAAATATAACATCAACTTTTTTTACGTTTTTTAAGGCCTTTAAAATGCTTCTATAGTTGTTATAGAATTATCAAAATTAATACAATATTGCAATTACATTATTATTTGTATTATAAATATTACTATTAACTGTTTAGCGATTGGTAACTTAAATACAATATTATAATTATTAAATAGAAATGATTCATGAAAATATACCAACGAGATTGTCGTTACAGTGAAACCGTTTCCTCTAGTTTGCATAGGTAGAGTTTATAAAGCAAATTTATCTTAAAGATGTCTCCATTTTTACATTTTAAAAATAAAAAATAGAAAACCTACTTCATTTTAGAGATATTAATTGTATGGTATGGTTTAGAAAATGTAATATATAACATAAACATTTTAATTTCTTAAAGAATTTAAAAACATTAAAAATTGAAATGTTGATGCATTGAAAATATTATAAAATATATGGCGTAGAGTTTAAATAAGTAATTATAATTTAAATATCACACAACACTCAGAAATTCTTTTTTTTATTTAATCATGATGACAATGATTTTTTTTTTGTATAGTAACGAAATAATATTCAGTATCTATAGTTATAAATATTTAATAACTTTGTAGAAAACCACTCCAACTATTAGCGATATTAACTTTTTGATCTGAGATATTAAATAGTTCATAATATATAAATATACTAAACATGTTTCCAGTGATCTTTATATTAAAAAATAAAAATAAAAATATTATTGCCATTTGCAAGACCTTTGGGTAATTCTAATTGATTATTGAATGTGAATAATTAATAATAATCACTAACCATGAATTATTATACAATTTTAATACATAATATTATACATATTAAAGAAATTATAGAATCAAAAATAATAATATTTGCAATTAAAATTTCTGTTGTTTATTGAGTAGTTAACAACGTTTTAATTTACAATATAAAAGCATAATTAAATTTGAATAATTACTGACGGGACCTTTTCTGATCGTTTGGTTGTACTATTAATATACAGTTCCATTGTGTTTGTGAATAATGCATTATTGTCATACAAAAAGATTTCAATAACAGTTTAATATATTGTATAATATAAATCGTAATCAAAAATAAATTTTCTATTAACTTAAAATAATCATAATTATAAAAATTGTCTTACTGAACTTTATGAATTTTGGCAAATAAAATTGTTTGAATATTTTGTTATTTGGTTTTTACGCCTTGAAGCATAGGTTTGAAAATTATGCAAATAAAATATATAATATATTATATATATACACAGGGTGATACATTTAATTAGGTACATTAATTATCTCGAGAAGCATTAACTTTTTTTGAATTTTGTTTTTTAAACTTGTAGGTTTATGTTTTTCTAAAATCATATAATTTTTAAATTTTTTTGAAAGCACTATCATCTCTTGAATTTCAAATGGTAACATATAATAAAAATATCATGAATTGCTAAACCATTTTTACGATAAATTTATGCGTTAACATTTTTATTTTTCGTTGATCGGTTTGTGAGATACAGCTTCTCAAAGTATTGGTGGTTTTTACTATTTTTCCAAAAATTTTAAAGATTAGGAGCTTATGTTAAATTCTATATCGTTGAATCCAAGATAGCAAAATAAAAAACAATTAATTAAAGATTACTATTGTACTTTGAGCCCTTATTATTTATACATTGACTAATTGAGTTTATTTTGTTAACTTGGATTCAACAATATCGACTTCAACACTAGCTCTGAGTCTTTACAATTATTGGAAAAATAGTAAAAACCACCAATAATTTGAAGAGCTGTACCTTACAAACCAACTAATGAAAAATAGATATGTTAATAACGCATACATTTATAGTAAAAATGGTTTTATTTAAAATATTATACGGTTTTAGAAAAACATAAACCTTAAAGTTAAAAAAAAATTCAAAAACAGTTAATAATTTTTGAGATAGATAGTGTACCCACTTCAATAGATCACCCTTTATATTTTTCATTATAAAATTGTCATGAAGATAATATACTCTTAATCACCTATTCCTCAATTTTTTTACTGACATAATTAAATATTAAACATTTCATTTATTTTTATTATTATTATTATTATTATTATTATTATTATTAGAATAACGATATATATGTTATTGTGACAGAATTAATTAATTTAATTTACATTACAATCAATTTAATACGTTTTTATCTTACATTTTTTTTACTATGTATAACATTATTATAATTATAGTTATAGTTAAAAATGTATAATACATTTTACAAAAATAGAAACCGATATCGCTATCGATTTATCAGTGAATATGATATAGTTGATAATTAGGTTAATGAGATAGATATGATTTGGGTTATTGAATAAGTTGTTTGAACAAAATAATTATAAGGAGAGAAATGAAGGGATTTATAAATGGGGACATTTCTGACATAAATTTGGAAAAAAACATTATCGTTAGTAGATTTTTTGATATTATTAGAATTTGCGATAGATGCGTATGGGCTTTGTGAGGGTGAGGTGGTGGTTTGATAATGTTAGACGTGACTACTGTGATCTGAATTGGACGATTTGACTGATTTGTTTTGAGATGTTTGAGCATTTATTACGTTACAAAATAAAAATTATAACCAAACGGACGGCGATATAGATAGGCAATTTAGCTACATTCCTGCAGTGCGATGCGTTTTTTTTTTTGTTATTATTTATGAATAATGATTATGCATTTTGTTATAACGTTTTAAGAGTTTATGAACATGCAATTTTTTATTTTTATTGAACATACGTTTCTTGCTAAAAAATATGTATGATAACAAATAAAATGTTACGTTACAAATCTTAAAATAAATTACAAAATTAAATTTTTAATGTTACAATTGTATAATAATAAATTAATAATATGTTCACCAGAATTTAAACTGAAATGAATTTTTAATAGCTATTCGATATGTGCTTACCTGTTTATAATTATATTTAATTTTGATAATGTTAGAAACATGATTAATTTATATTTTAAAATGAAAATAATAATTTTAGAAGTTTTTTTTCTTTCATATTTACATTTTTTGAATTTGATTTAAAATGAACAATGCAATCATTGTTCGGATAATAAGATTGAGTGTTATATATTTTTATATATTCGAGGACAATACGTTTTTAATAGTCACGACCAAAATATAATTTCTCCCACCCACCTGGAAAATATGTTGCTTATGGTTCATTTCTCATTTCTCATTTCTCATTTCTCATTTCCTCCAAAAAATAATTGAATTACGAACTTTTTGATGGAAATGTATTCCCTCAGATAATATCTGCCCTAAATAAATAGTATACACTAAATATTGACAATATTGCTTCTTTGTCATTAACTTGGTTTTTATATAATTTTGTCTAGAGATGTTTATATACATGTTGCAATAATAGTTTTGTTTTTACGCTAGATAATTATTTATCAATTTTAAAAATACTATATTTTATCACTCAATTTTTTTCTTGTGTGTTAATTAATTTAAAAATCTACTGTTTTTGAACACAAATTTGTGATTAAAAACTTAATAATAAGCAATCAATCCTTCTTTTTTGTACAATATACACATAGTTAGAGACGAAATATCCAAAATAACAGATGACCTATAATGGCAATAATAGGCAACTATAATAATTGTAATTAAATAATAGAAAATTTAAGACTTTGTGCTTAACTGTATTTTGTAATTTTTCATTAAAAAACAAATTTAATGTATAAACATTTATAAGATATGAGTGTATGAGACACATCAAGCTTCACTATTATATTAGATAAGCAAAGGTTGAAATGCCAAGCTAAAAGTCACTAAAAAAGTAAAAGTCTTAACTGTTTATTTAAATTATTAATTAATTTTAAATGATAGAACTAATAAAAGAAAAAAATGTATTTTGACTTAGATATTTTAGTTATTTTTAAGATATGTTTTTTTTTTTTAATAAAAACCATTTATACACGTCATTATTGCATAATATATATATACACATAATTTACTAATTTAAAATCAATTAATTGATTGTATATGTTTAACCACGCAGTACATATTGGTTTTAAATAAAAATAAACAAATAAAATATATTAAATAATTAAATGTTTTAGTTGAATTTGACGCATTATTGATAAATATAAAAGCAGTTAGTATGTTATGAAAGATAAGGTAAGTATTTGGACGCATTTTGAAGAATATACTTAGGTAGTAATTGTTTAAAATATTTTAATGTTGCACAATCTCGTATCACTCACAAGTAGCAATTGAAATATAATAGTGAACTTAAAGTCAATTTAAACATTTAGAGAGAAATATACTGTTGATTAACTATTGTTTACTACTTATATTTTATAAAATTGAAAAAACTTCAAAACCACATCAAATTTATATTTTTTAATAACTTCCTTTCCTTTAAGTTCATCTATTATATTATATTATATTTCTCATTTTAAATTAAGTAAAACATGTGTCGAGCCATGATATTATTGGATATTATAACTCATACATATTTGTCATTCGATATAAAGCCTACACACCAAAATTATAACGAAAAATCTAGTGTGATAAATGATGTGATTTCTTTGTTACATTTAGTGAGAATTTCTAATTTTTAAGGCTTACATTTTTACAAAATCTAAATAATAATTTTATTTAGATCAAATACATTTGATCATAAAATATACCTATCTGGAAAGGTGCCAAAATATGTCAAAATTATACCATCCAGGATTTCCAATTACCTTCCATCTCAATTATTTGGATTCATGCCTTGAAATTAGGTTGTTTCACAAATAGCTTTATCCAAAACAATACAGTGTAAAGATTGCATTTATAACTACACCCACATTCTGTTGTGGTTTTTTCCCATCAATTCTCATTTCATTTTTTTTTTTTTAATATTAATGTTTAAACTCTAATAAATATCTAATACCACCATTACTGAAACATAAATATGTTAACGATTAATAAATTAATCAAAATTAAAATAATTTTACGGCATCAATATTTGCGTGAATAAAACTATTTAAAATTAATTAAAATTTACAAGCTTAACAAGCTGAAAACAATTTCTATTCTATATGTTTGTGTTAATTTTTTTTACTTCAAGAAACATGTGTTACCTATGTCATTATTAGCACCATCAAAATATTACGTCGTTAAAGTGATAAAGATCAATGAAAGTTTTATGTACTATGTATACACAATTTGAAATAGTTTTTACGTCAATGCAACAAAAAAATAAAACGGTAAACACTATAAGTGAGTAGTACCTTATTAAAAGTTTTAAAAATATAAAGAGGCTATCAAAATGATAAGAAAAAAAAAGTAGTTATAAAACTAGCCATGCAAACACTAACAACATTTTAATAAATAACATACAATTTTAAGTTAATAAATTTACCGAGAGTTAAATTCAAATAACTTATAGGTTTTAAAGTAATGTTTTATTTATTCAACTAATCTGAAATCGTTTAATCATTTTAAATAACGTTTTTAAATGATAACATTAGTAAATAATTTTTTTAGACTACAAATCATTAAATAAAATTAATTTCAGTAAAAATAAGATTTTCACATTTAAAATAAATTGATAATCTATTAATTTCTATGATCTATATGATCTTTTTATTAGGTCAGATAATAAATGTCACTATTAATTTATCAATACACAAAATATAAAAACAAAAGGGATATTAAATTAATATTAAATAATTATAAATTTATTTGAATTGGGCTTAAAATATCCAAATACGGCTACTTAATTAAATTTTCTAGAAAAACGTTAAGAATGTCAGAAATAATAATCACTCTAAATTTATAATTAAGAACATTTTCTCAATTTGAGTTTATATAAAATTTATTGTATTTTATGATTATAACATTCAGTAAAATTAAATAATTTTAATAATAAATAAGTTTTAGTAAACTTTTGTTGTTTAAGATTGTTTCATTGAAATCAACTGAAAAATTACAAAAGATATTTTTTCAATGATACATATTGTACATACTGGAATTTACTCACAAATAATTTAAAAAATAATAAATAGATAATATAAAGTCAACGTAAAAATATTTTGAATATATTATAATTTTATAAGTACAATATATATTTTGTCTAATAAATATAATGTAACAAAATATTATATTAAGTAGTAATTATCGTAATAATATTAATATGCTATTTTGTTAATATTTGAACATTAGTCTATGAAATGGGCAGAAACTGTTTTAATGTTTATAATTAGTTTTTTTTTTTTTGCATATCATCACAGTTAAACCATGGATTACTATAATAGTTACCATTGATGTCATGTAAAAAAATATCACGTAGGAGAACACCATATCGATTAATCCATCATCAGCTCAACACAATGACATATACGGTGTAACCCCTTCGAGTAATCAATTATCTGCGAATAATCCAGCAAACCGTAGTTCCCTCGGCCATTACTTTAGTTTTATGTGTAATCAATCTATGAATTTCTAACATTATAATTTAAGGATATTTTGCTTTATTTTTTTAAAAATAAATTAATACATTATATTTTATTTGATAAAATAACCTAACAAAAAAAATTTTAATTATCATTAATAATTAATAAATTTTGAATAACTGACTCAAGTATACAAATGTATACAATTTTTAATATTTTTAATTTAATTTTAAATTTATATTGAAGGAATATTTCAATTATTTAAAAATATTATTTTGTTTATTATACAATACAGATATTATAATAATATATATTTTACTTTATAAAAAAAGAACATAAAAATAAATCACAATAAAAAAATAATTTAAATTCAGATTTATTTCAATTCTTATTAAATTACTGTTATGATGGTGTAATTTTAGTATTTTACAAGATGTATTTGTTTTTACGTTAATAATACTAACATATTATTATTATTATTTTATACATAGTAAAAAATTGTAAACTATCTTAAAATAAAGTAACAAACAATTTTGTTTTTAATATTACATTTTGCTGAAATGTATGAATTGTACAATGCCATGTCATGATAAAGATACATAAACCTTAAAATACTACTAGGTAATCAAATGTTCACCTACATTTACCATTAATACAAATTGTTTTGCAATGTACACGTAATTTATACATACTCATTTGTCCAAGCAAATTGTCAGAAAATATTCATTAGTTGTGCCTCTTCATTCCCGACTTTGTATACTATAAAAAGGTAGTTATTAGTATTTCATTACTACAAATTTCTAAGTATAGGTAAAACCTAGAATACCATTTTTACAAATGTAACCCCAGAAGGAAGCGACTATCATAATTTTGATAGTTGGACTCGTTAAAACTTAAATATAGTTGCCTACCGTTGTGATTTAGTTGTTTACATTTTAAGAATTACATACTTAATCACTATATGTAATTTAAAAAATAACTTGGATTAAGAATTTAATAGATTTTATGATGATTTGTATTCTTTAACAATTTTGTTGTTTAAGTTAAAGACATATAAAAAAAAAACAAAGTTAAACATAAAAAGTCACTACTCGGTAAGGTATACTATCGAATATAACCCTAAATATGAGATTAGTCATTAGAAAAGATGTATTCAATTTGAATTCTATAGGTAATACATCATTATATAAAAAAAAAGGCGGGTAAGTCGTGTATGTCGCTCTGCTGTACAGTAGGTTACAAGTGGGTTACTGTAACGGATGGAATTAAATTTGAATCCAATGATATTATATCATTTTATACGGAAAACGATTCTGAGCGAAGACGGTTTATCTGTATAGGATATATTATATATTATTAAAAATTTTCAAATCTTAGATTTAAAAAGAAGACTTTTTATGAATTTCTAGTTTGAAATAATTTGCGAATTTTCGTGATTTTCGTGATTTTTACATATGTTGTCAAAATTCAAACTTTGAATGCTTGTAAAAAAAAATTGTGACTATGAATTTATTTTATTTTTCAACTGCTATTGTTAAAATGTGTTAGAAGCCTTATACTAAATTTTAAAGTTTTTTTACCGAACGAATAAATTTTTATCGATATTTATAGAAAAAAAAATTAAAAAAGTTGAAAAATTAAAATGTCAGTAAACAGCTCAAAACAAATCTAAATATTTTGAAAATGTTATCAAATATAGAAAATGTCTATATAAACATTCAGAAAAAAAATTCAAGTATCTGTGGTCATTTGTTTTAGACTTTTAGAGTTACACCAAAATATGAAAATCACTAAATGTGAAATCCAGTGGAAATCCAATGTTGTAAAAATTTAAATTTCTAATGCTCATAAAAATTTAATTTGAATTTCCGGTGGACTTTTTATTTGTGATAAAGATTGAAAAACTTGTAAGGAATCTTCTATTAAATTTTCAAATGTTAGATTTAAAAAAAAAATTTTTATGAATATCTAGCTTAAAATAATTTGTGAATTTTCGTGATTTTTACATAATATGTTGTTAAAACTCAAACTTTGAATGCTTTTAAAAAATATGCGTATATATATATGTATATATTATGTAGAAAAGAAAGATTTTGATAGAGCAAAAATAAATTTGAAATACAAATAAAAAAAAAACCCCCCAGTTGATGATAAATATTTTTGAAAGTTTTAAAGCTATATTTTTGGATACAAAAATAATGAAAAATATTGTTAAATAATTAATGCACTTGGGAAAATTAAATTATTTTCGTCATAAGTATAGTTTTTTATTTTGATTTAGAAAAAGTTTTAAACAGAAATTAATAGTTTAATCACTGATGGTTTAAAAACAATATTTATAACATCTAAATCATAAAACTTCAATTTTAATTAGATCAGTAGGTCCAGAGGGGAAGGTTAGGTTAGTACTTAACTACATGATAAGTTTATATTAGTTTTGGTACACGCGGTCCACGGTATAGTAGTTGTGAAAATTGATTAAAAACCCCAGAAATATAGGAAAAGTATAAATAAATAATTATAAAGTGAGACACTCAGATCTCTCATCTAAGTAAATAACGACATTTTTTTATTACAGTGTATGTGCCATTATTTAAATAGTTTTTATAAAGACAAAATGGTCTTTTTAAGGTATGAGGACATAATATTTTTTATTGCGAATCATAATTTTTACAGTGTAGGAGGTGTATACTAATTCCTCCGATATATAGGGTGATCCATTTAAGTGGGTATACTAATAATTTCGGAAAGTATTAAATTCTTTTGAATTTGTTCTTTTTTTAACTTTTAAGTTTATGTTTTTCTAAAACCGTATAATATTTTAATTTTTTTCACCCTTATATTTATTGGTGAAACCACTATCATATTTTGATTTACAAATGATAACATCTAATAAAAATATCATGAATAAATAAAAGCATTTTTATTATGAATTTATGTGTTAAAAACCACTAATACTTTGAGAAGCTGTATCTTACAATCCAATCAACGAAAAATAAAAATTTTATTACACATTTATAATAATGGTTTCACCAATACATGATATTTTTATTATAATATGTTACCATTCGAAAATCAAGAATTGATAGTGGTTTTATTTAAATATTATACGGATAGGTAAGGATTGTTAGAATTGGAAGGTTGTGTTATTATTTTATACTATTATACTTTTTATAGGATATCAACAATTATTAATATTTTTGGTATATCCCCTGTATTATTATCAGAGTCTATGATTTTAAATAGGATTAAGACACATACCGAATTTGAATTTTTAATAAATAAGTAAAATATATGTAGGCTATACAATTCGCTGCAGCAGTAAACTGTTATTATATTTTACAATAAACTGTACAATCATAATTTATTATGTAATAATAAAAGTATAAACTTTCGCATAAAAATCAATTTAGTTTATAGTTTTTCAATATCTGCTTCAAACTACTATTATCGACATAAGAAAATTATGTACTAAAAAATAATAATTTGTGCCAATAATGGTTTTAATCAAAAATTAGAAATCTATAAATAAACTATAAAACTATAATTTTAAAAAAATGAATTTTTGTAATAAAAAAATTTTTAATATACATAGTATTACTATAAAAATATTTGTATGTATTTAAAAAAAAATACAATATAATATTAAATTGATTTAGAAAATACATAACATAACAAGTAAAAAGTGAGAAAGTGATTAACCGATCTGTAGTATAGGAGTAAAATTAATCTAGTAATTGAGTAAATCACTATATTGGAAATAATAGAAGCGTTAAATTTTAATTCGATGATAAATCAATAAATACAAAAAACAGTTGTTAACAAAAATAACATCTATATCAGTCTATATAACTATGTTGAATATCTTTAAATTAATTTATATTGGTATTAAAGTGATTATTTTTCTATTAATAAAAAGGTAAGTTGAATTATTTTATTCTAAAAACATTTAATTTATCATATTGTTATAATTAATTTAATATTTAATAATAAGTTGATTATAGAAAAATAAATCTTAAACTAAATTAAGATAAGGTTTTTGATTAATTATTAAATTTTGATTATCATATAAAAAAAAAACAACAATTTTAAAATGACCAATTCTTATTAATAAATTCATGGTAAGATGATTATCATAATTTTAGACTTAAAATAAGTCTAAATAACTCAAATATTTTGTTGAGTACAGAAATGTATAGTTAAATTATAAGTAGAATATTTCTAGTCTGTATACTCTAACCTCTCTTAATACTTATTAATAGGACGCTACACCCGCATGTGTCGTCTCCGTCTTACACTCGTACTACATAGCAAATTTTCTTTCGCTAGATTCAATATTGTGCTGCTAGTTTTGATATTAGAGTGAATTGACCCATTATCAAACTTTTTGGTAGGAACATTATCTGTGTTCTCGTGTTGGTTTTTTACGATATTTTAATTTTTAAATGAGTTATGTAAATTTTAAAACAGTCACACTTAACATGCTCATAACTCATTTAAAAATGTATATATCGTAAAAAAACAAGATGAGAACACAGATAATGTTCCTACCTAAAAGTTTGATAATGGGTCAATTCACTCTAATATCAAAACTAACAGCACAATATTGAATCTAGCGAAAGAAAATTTGCTATGTAGTACGAGTGTAAGACGGAGACGACACATGCGGGTGTAGCGTCCTCTTAAGTAACAATTGTGACACTAAAATCGTTAATCAAATGATTGGATATTAAATTTTGTCTATATCTACAATAGTAAAATTATTCAAATTTTAAGAATTGTTAGAAACAACAGAGCTGTTTGACTTTAATGTTGCTTTCTCTGAATGTGTATATTTGAATAAGGTAAACATATTTTTAAACAATTCGGAGATAGTTTTAGAATTGTGATATATAAAATAAACTCGTTAAAAAAAAAAATTAAATCACAAGTTAGTTTGGTACGTTTAAGACATAATATTATTCACATGAGTGGCTTGGCGTGGTGCATTGGCTACTACTAGTCGTAGAATGCGATTAGGAGTAAGTAATGGCCACAGCTACTAGCTCCCGGATGGGTGACCACCCGGGTTCATAGCAGTTAAAACCTTGCCATACATACACGTGTTTACTACCTATCGTAACAACCGTAAAAACAACCTACCGTACCAAAACTTAACCCCTACAATTGATAATGGCCTTAGTCACCGGGCTTAAGATTAATAAAAAAAAAAAAATATTCACATTATGATATTTTTTTATGGTTAACACTAAACATTGAGCATTTACATCATGAATATAGTCTATTAATTTTTATTTAGGTAGATCTGATAAACATTAATTTATAAAAATATTATAAATCAACGTTTTGTAAATAATTTTACTATTTTCTAATGTAGGCTATACTACTGTTATTGTCTATTGCACATTTTTTACATCAATTGAATTAACCACAGAAAAATATCCATCATAAAAATTGACTAGTACCGGATTCATTAAATTCTAACTATTCAAGTTTTTTTTTTTAAATATACAAACACAAATAATAATAACTAAAACAATACGAGGAGTATAACGAGTCAGCATGATGATCAAAATTTTAAATTATTGTAAGTTCAAACAAATCTTTCATTTAAAACGCTACATTATGTTAATTTATAACTTTTTTTTATAGTTCATTAATTAGTTGATTGAATTAGGCATTGAAATATAAAACATCTCCTAAATTAAATATTAGATTGACAGCATTCTTATAGCTATAAACGTTTGATAATAAACTTGAGAAATAATAAGAAATTTAAATATTTATAAGATATTATATTGACAATGTTCAATAATAAGATTTTTTTTATTTTAGGGATGAACAGAAATCTAATCAAAAAACAAGCAAATCGTGACCCAAACTCGTTTTGTGTCGTTATTTTTGATGCCTTCAATAGCTCTTCAAAAGTACACAAATGTTAACTTTTGGAGTGGTTTAAATTTTTTAGCTTTTACATCGTTATTTTCTTTTTTTTTTTAAGCAGCATCTGCGTTGTTATAAAGTTCTGTTAGGTATCTAGTTAGTCAACATTCAGTCTCCTATGGAAATGTACTTTTAAATGTATGTACCTACTTTTGTTGTAGATACTGAACGAATCTGACGAGTGTATACATTTTACAATAAAATGTTTTTTTTTGTGTATCAGAAGACACTTTTACAGTAAAGAAATGCACTAATCATCAACTTTAAGAATGATTGCTTTATTTACAAAGTCTAATCTACTTGATACTATAGAGTTACTTTATGTTTGATAAAAAATAGTAAAAATGTTTTTTCTCAAACGATTTTCATAACAAGCAATATTCCCGGAAAAACATCATGGAACATTCCACTTTTATTTAAATTATCATCTTTTTAACAAAATGAAATTTTAAAAATATTTATATAATAATATAATAATTTTCACATATTTAGCTGTTGTACTGAAGAATTTAGAATTTTAAAAATTGTTTTATTTTTATTTTTTGAAAGTATTGATAACAGTTTATAGCATGATCAAAAACTCTAGAAATTTAATTTAAAATTCTACATAAGGTATTCTTATAAAAATGTAATATATAATGCAAATTATTTTTAGACATTTAAAATGAAAATTTTTAATTGGATATTCGGATATTGTAATAAAAAAATAAAAAATGTTAGTTATTTTATTTTAATTCAAATGAAATATTATTTATAATAGAATGAAAAATTGAAACTCGAAACTTTTCGTTACTGCTTATATTAAAATTTACTAAATTAATGCATTTTTAAACTACTTAACCATTTTTAAATCATTACCCAATTCAATGATTAATTCAAATATTTTATGCAGTTTTAATTCCAATATAAATTTGTAAAATTTAAATCTGATAAATTATGTCAAAATTTGAACTTTAAAATGCTTATTCAAATTTAATTTGACTTTCCAGTAGATATTTTTTTTTTTTATAAAGATAGAAAAATAATGAGAAACCGTGTAATACATTTTCAAATTTTTCGATCAAGCAAAAATTTTTCTATTATTATAGTTATTGTAGGTAATTAAATGTTTAGAATATATGTCCATTGTCCATGTGCCATATTTTCTGGATCAGATTCGTCTCTCAAATAAATTGAAGGATGAAATTAAATGTTTTACTTAACTTATGACATAAATTATATTTTGAGTCAAAATTTAAATCATTAATTTTTAATCTTTCAATTTTGTTATCATTGTTATACCTAATTAGTGTTAGATTTAAATTTATCGAATACTATCATTATTAGATAGATAGTTTACACAATCACATTTTAAAAATATCTCAATCTAAAATAAACAAATGTAACTAGAAAAATATTAAAGCACTAGGTAGTTTTTCTAATCATATCTACCCTAAATCTTACATGTTTACAACAATTTGTTTTAGACTCACATATTCTTAATGAAAATTCGACTAAAATTTTGACATCATACGTTTTCATAGTAATCTGTATGTATGTAGCACTCAAAATCATTATTTCTTAATTTGAATTTTTTCCACTATCTGATTCGTTACTAATTTGTTTCAAGCTTTGCTGATCATTTTTAGTTGAGAATTTTAATCACGAGATACATTTTACGGTAAGTATAACGAGTTAATGAAAAAACGTGAAAATTATAAAATTAATTATTTTGAAAATTTGTTTGCAGATGTTATTTATTTTACAATTAAAGGCAGATTTAAATGTTTTGACAGCTGAAAATTAAGAAGTAAACCATAAACGACAAAAATACCATTCTTTCTAACAGCTATAAGCCTATGTAATGATATTCGCATTATTACGCCACACAGTTTCATAATTTAATATTATCATAATATTATTAAATATTTCACTAACAAAACTTAAAAAATATCTGTACCCATGTAAATAATCTATTTTAATAATGAAAATTAAATATAATGTTAATATTCATACTCTGTAATAAAATTACATTAATATTATCAAAATACTACAATTAATACCTAATAAACATTTTTACCTATGCATTTTACTATTATATATAAAATATACTATCAAAATATTAATATATATAATATTATAGTTTATATATACATATATAAAAATTGTAATTATTATGATAAGATATTTTCTAACAGTAAAACATTCTGTAACTATGTACCTTCTTTCTAATAAATAATAATAAACTAATATCGAACAATTACCTACTAAGGGCCAATCATATAAATGCAACCCAATTTTAACATAATATTCAGTCTGCTTCCATCAGTTGAATCGAATTCTAACATACACTGTTTTACTCACCAAAACAAACATTAACTTCAAAACATATTTTTTTTAAGTTATTCTTATTGTCCGATATCAAATTTAAAAACATGATTATTAATTATAAAAAGAATGGCGTTCTCATTTTATTTCTAAATAATTTATCTTCTATCAAGTATCCAAGCTATATACGACAAGAAAAGTAAGAAATCATTCCAATAAAATAAACTATAAGAATCACCTCCAACAACAGTTAATAAGATACGCAGACTCAGGTGTACTAAAAAATAATATAATCATTATTTATAAATCTGTATTTACCATAGACATATAATAGAATATAGTATTAATGGTATTTACGATTTCGATTAATCGTAATAGTAAATAATAAACCAACAGATAAAGAACGTCAACACTTCTAACCTTATCATTTTTATTTAATATATCTGACTATTATGACATCCTAGTTACCTAACGTATTATTATAAGGTAAAGTGTCATCAATAGTAATGGCTAAGCTTATTTTTGACTCATTACACCTATACTATAATTTTAAATTCTGAAGAAAAAAAACACTATTTGAAATGCGATTTTAAAATTAAGAAAATGCTTAGGCATATTATGTATTTAAAAATTTACTAAACGCAATAATTAACCTAGAATTAAGCTAACATTTCCTGAGTAATAATTTATGGGTTTTTATTTAACTGTATTTAAAACATAAATCGTAAAGGTTTCAATAAGTATTTTAATATCTCTACTTGGCTGGTATTAAATATTAATAATGATTTTATTATTCACAAAAATGGTAAAACTCAAACAACATAATATTATTATCACCCATCGTGAACTCCCCATTATATAAATAAATAATACAATCAATAATAATAAAAACTAAATTAAATGAAAATCTTAATAAAAAAATTAAAATATTCAAACAAGTGGAGGAAGCTCTAATGATAACTTCCATTCAAAAATCGATACATATTTAGACTTAGCTCACCTATTTAACAATATTCTTAAGGGGTATATTATCTCGTTATCAATTCAAAGAATTCTTTTTTTTTATTATTATTAAAGTAGAAAAAAATACAATCTACATACAAATACAATATAAGTAATAAGCAATTGTGATGACGTTTATTTATTTTAACTAGGCTGTACAGCTTGATACTACTTAAAATATGAACTCGATTTATTTTAAATTCCTGATCAGTTTATCTTTTTAATTTAGTTCATCGTAAATGAGTAATAGATTATCAAAAATGATTTATCTAATAGAAAAACTGAAATTATCTACCTAGTCAGTTATGACAGCTGGTGCCTGGTAGTATTATAATTTGACTCACCAGATATTTAACGTAATTTTTACAAGCGCGTATTTTCTCACTGGTCAGATTCCAAATATTGACTCTGATGAAGACGAACCTTAGCTATTAATCATCTCCACCTATACAAAACTATCTTATTTACCAATTTCCTAAATCAGTAAAAACATACTATATAAGGATCCGAATTCATATAACAAGACAGCTATTAATACAAGATCAATTTTTCTAAAATGTATTAAGTGTAACTCAATTTATTTTAACCATTTATGTAGTATATTTTATTTTGTAACATAAATATCTTATATTTTAGATTCTGAGCGGAACAATAAATGTATTGATATTTGATTTTTCAATGATGCAAGTTTTATTAAAAAAATATACACGATAAATGGGTCGAAATAGTGTTTGACCTAACTTAAACCAACCTCAGATAAATAATGGGACCCAGTTGATGCTTTTAAGAGGTGAAAATTAAAAATTAATCAAAATTAAATTAAGAATAAACAAGGTTTTAGGCAAAAACTGTTTTCTATATAAGATCGATTTTGTATTTTTCTTTTATTCACTTAACTCATTAGCGTAAAACCGTAGATACATTAAATTTTCCAAATATTGAACTAACTGAACTAAACAAAATATGTGTGTATTATCATTTTATGTACTCGATAAAAACATTTTTGTTATTCTCAAGCTATTTATATTATATAATTTTGGAATTATCTGTTTCTTTTTTCTTTAAATATCGATAAAAAAATATGTATCTATTATTATTATAATTATTATTTGTACACATACTTTTTTGTAATAGATAATATATTCTTTATT
Organism: Diuraphis noxia; assembly: GCF_037042655.1. NCBI lineage: Eukaryota > Metazoa > Arthropoda > Insecta > Hemiptera > Aphididae > Diuraphis > Diuraphis noxia. The sequence goes on along the minus strand of NW_028301712.1, from coordinate 17,072,866 downwards.
ATTATTTCATGATAATTTTTAGACATAAACTAATTTTATTAATATGACCTCAAATACCAATTTGGCTCATTTAGTACGCTTGGTATTATACATTATAATATATACATACATAAAAACCACAGGTTACCACAATTAATAGTCACTACAAGTTATACAATTTATTTTTATGAAAATGTCTGTAACAAGTGTTATTTGTTGTAGATTTGAATTTTTTTTCTCTGTATTTTGTTCATTGAAACGACCTTAAGGTTTCATAAGTAGGTAATATGGAGATCATGTGATCGATTTATCTATGAATATATCACTATACATATGATATTCCCCCTCTTATTCAAGAGAAGAAATGTGTAGTCTTCACTCCTAGTGAAGTGGTACAAAGGTGGAAACCAGATGATGCATTTGGACGACAGCATTAGAAATTGGTGATCGCGTAAAACCGTGCAATTTGTTACACTTTGCTATGAATCGAACCGATGAATGAATCGGTCGCAATCACTGGGTGACCACTGCGGCACTGTGCCACTTTGGCCCAAAGGATAATTTATTTTGAAATAAATATATTTAAATATATTAAAAGATGTTAAACAACTTATTTTTAACTTAATGAATACCTACATTTTAGTAATTAAATAGATATATCCCCTTGAAAATCATTCTTTTGGCTTCGTTTTTTTTTTTTTTTTTGAATTATTCAAAAAATTTAATTCATATTTGTACAATGGTTGTTTCTGTTCAGTAATAATATGAATATAAAACAGTGCATCCCATAAGTTTTGAGACAACCATTATAAAATTAATACTATAATCTAGATAATTATGAAATTCTGGTAAGTTACCTAAAAACGTTTTGGATCGCCTCTATAAAAGAAATGTACGCGGTAGACCCGCTTTGTGGAAAGGATGGTCTTTTTTCTTGCTTCACAATAATGCTTCAACACACACCTTGTCGATCATCACTCAATTTTTGGCCAAAAAAATGGTTCTAGTACTCGCCCACCCACCACCACCCACCATATTCACCAGATTTGAGTTCTCCGGATTATTTCCTGTTCCTAAAATTGAAGATGGAGCTCAAGGTGCACCATTTTACCACCATTGAAACGGTTCAAAAGGCGATGACCCAAAAGTTCAAGAATATTCCAGAAGCTGAATTTTTACGGGCCATGGAAAAATTGGGTGATTTTGCAAGGTGTATAGAATGTAATGGTAACTATTTTGAATAAAAAATTGTTAAAAATATTTTTCTATTTTTTTTTTTTTTTTTGTAACATCAGTAACCTTAGTCTCAAAACTTATAGGACGCACTGTTATAATAATACTTTTATTTTCACTATCATTTGTACAATCTACGAACATTTGCTGATGGTTCTGATCATTACTAAGAACGGAAAAGATAGTAATGAGATATAATTAATTTAGGATGTGAGATACTACCTAACCTATCTAAACCACGAATAGGCACTTTTGAACATAAACAGACTATTTTGTACAGAAAAATTACATTAGGACGGAAGAATAAAAAGAGTTACCACCACAGTGGATGAGGCTTTAGAAAACATACTATACAATTATAATATAATAATAAAATATAATTTGAATCGTAATTTTTTTTCGTTCGTAATATCCTAATAAGAAGTAGTAGGATATCAAAATACAACTAGTTGGAGGTTTTTAAAAGATTTTATTAGGATTAAATTCAACTGCTAAGACCATAAACTTACAAAATTAACATTGCCTTACATTTAACAAATGTTTAAGAATATTATTGGTTTAAATTACCTTCTGACTATTCCAAAGGAAAAAAAAATTATAACAACAATTTAAAGGTACGCCAGTATCTTTGATATGGAATATATTCGTTGTAATACGTCTAAAAACATATTAACGATATAACTATAATACGGATATGTAAACATTTATAACTTTATTAGGTGTATTGTAGTTTATTATTTCACCCCAATGACAGCGAGTTCATTGTTTTTAGCCCGTAGATGCTGACTAATTTCAACGCGTCGTATTTTGAAACCTGCTAGTGTACCATAACGACAATATTATTTTCATACTAATGAAATAGATATTAAGTAAAATTCTAGTCAAAATTATTTCAAATATTGAAATATTATACGATTTTTATTTTATATAAAGATGGTTTATCTGTCTAGGATATAGGTATTATAGATTATTATTAAAAATTTTCAAATCTTAGATTTAAAAATAAAATTTTTTTTGAATTTCTAACCTAAAATAATTTGCGAATTTTCGTGATTTTTACGTATGTTGTCAAAATTCAAACTTTGAATGCTTGTAAAAAAAATTGTTACTGTGTATTTAAATAAAAAAAAAGTACACACATCATTGTAAAATCAAAACATTCCTCGTTCCGCACAGAATCTAAAAATCTCAAATAGCCATACATTTAAGTCCCTTGTGTTATAATTATTACTATTGAATAGCTCATTAAATCGTGATAATTCATGTAAAAAATAAATATATATTGCAGATATAGTTATTATATAAATTACCCTTACAGATTGTATATTTTCTAAAATAAGTTACAAAAAACATATTTAATTTTGAATTTTATTTACACACGTACAATTTCATATTAAATATAACTCTTAAAATATTTATTCAAATATTACAATGATTATTGTATACAGGGCGATCGATTTATCAAACAACACTCATTATTACAAAAAGTATTGACTTTTCAAAATATTTTTTTACATGGTTTCAAGTTGTTAAAAAACTAACGTTTTTATTAAAAAATTATATTTTTAAATATTTTTTATCCTTATCATTTTTTATGTTTTTTACTTTTTTGAATGACAACATAGAGTTTTAATTTAATATTCCAAAGCAGAATATTTTTCTAAGTATTTTGATATATAAAAATCGAATTTGGGGCTAGTAGTTTATGAGTTATAAGTATTTAAAGTTTTGATTGGCAGAGTGGAGTGGTACGGGGTTACCCCGCAAAATGTTTGTCCACTACTCCGCTTGTCTAAACTTTAAATACTTATAACTCATAAACTACTAGCCCCAAATTCGATTTCTATGTATCAAAATACTTAGAAAAATATTCTGCTTTGGAATATGAAATTAAAACTCTATGGTTGTCATTCAAAAAAGTAAAAAACTTAAAAAATGATAAGGATAAAACATATTTTAAAACATATTTTTTTTAATAAAAACGTTGGTTTTTTAACAACTTGAAACTATGTAAAAAAAATATTTTGAAAAAAGTCAATACTTTTTGAAATAATGAGTGTTGTATGATAAATCAATCACCCTGTATAAGTACGATATGATTTTTATAAAATGTTATGTCAACTGAAAGAAAAAAAAAATATTATGATAATGAGGTTATCCAGAATGCAGACTTGATAAAAACTAAAAAAATATGACTATAATAAATTTAAAAACAAACTTTTTATTTATTTCCATATCACCATGTATAATGTTTCTACATAATAATAACGTTGAATTAAACGAAAATCATAATAATAAATTATTATATTAGTTAAGTTATTTAATTGAAAAGACCAAATTACATATTCTTTTTTAAGATGTTAAATATGGTAGGTATATTAAATGCTATTTTTTAAAAAAAAATATATATATATACAATGTTAATATGATTTTTAAACAAAATAAAGTTATAAAAGTGGATGTTATATATAAAATTTTACTACTTACATAGCCACGTATACATTATGTAAACTTACCACCGTTTATGACATAAAAGCCATATTTCTAGGGTATTTTCAACATGTGCGTGTAATGACGTAAGTTCACTTAAGTTTTCGATACGACTGAATTAAGATTAAGTACATGCTTGACAAAAACAGTTTAAGGTGTGAAATCCAAAAAAAGGACGATGATTACGTACATGCGTATCGTTGAAACAATGCCACGAATAGATGCCAAAGAATTTTCTCATCCACCTTTAAAGTATCTACAAAATGCAATCAGAACTTAAACTAACCAAATCTCATACGACCAGAGAAACATTTTGAAAAGAAATACTTAAGTTTAGTGAACAATATGAAATACTCAGTATCATGTTAAGGTAGTTTTGTTTTATTTAATGGTGATTTGTATAATTTGAATATTGAAAAGAAAATTTGGTGTTCCTATAATTCTGACGTTATTTGCAGATATTTATATTTAATGTTGTTGAAAGTAGTTTTCGTGCCACAAATGTATGCAATGTTAGCTATATATATATATATTCAAATGTAAGGAAACAACGAACAATAAATTAACATAATTTTTTTAAATGTATGATATTGGTAATAATACATAATATGGTAATCATTATTATTAATCTTTATAATATACAATATCATATTTTTGAAAGTTATTTTGTACAATATTTTTAATATCTTTATCAAATAGACCGCACACATATATTTAAACATATTATATAATTGTATGTTGATTTATCATTACTTTTAATGTTTTGTGAAACGACAAATACATGAATCATATCACAATATGATTTTGCTAATACAACTGTATTCAGTTAACTATAAACGCGTAAAGTATGTGTGTATTATATATTTTTATCTATCCGTTATGTGAAATTCGATATAAAAATGTAATAAGTGTAAAATATATGACGCTATAATTGAGTGATTTTAAGAAACATTTTAAGCTTTATTAATACTGGAAATTACTAATAAAATTTTATTATAGTGATAAAATATAAAGAATAGATAATATGGTAAACATTAAACAAGTTAAGTTAGTCTAATATCTTGTAAATAACGAACTTTGTATGGTACAGTTTATTCGAAAGTAAAATATTTTCTTTATTGTATCTTTTTTGTTGTGTAGGTATATATTGTTTTAAAGTTATATTGATAATAATATGTTAAAACGAGAAACTAGTAAAACGCGTTATGTTTAGTGGAAAATATTTTATAATCAAACCACGAAAGTGTTTTAGTTGAACATTGCGAGGTAAAAACTTTCTAAGTTTCACAGTTTCGAACCTTTGATTAATATATTGAAAGACTTGTCTAGCGAATGCATTCGACGAATTAATTAAGTCACACTGCTGTCTTTTAAAACAATCAGTGGTTATCACAAGAGTCGATATTTGGACCCAAATTTGATGAAAATAATAATAACTTCATATATTAATATTAGTATGTGTATAATTAATATATAAATAAAAATAAATACTATTTCATCAAACTAAAAAAGGATTAGATATCGAAGAAAAGTAAAATTTAATAAATATTATTCTCAATACCTACAGTAAACTGACCTTACTTCAGTTTATATTGATTGTTAAAGTGATTTTAAAATAATGATTAAAACTAGAAAACAAGAAAACATATTATAATTATTTATATTATAATATTATTTATTTATTTATTGACTTTTTACGCTAAACCTACCAGAATATTTTGAAAAATGTTTAAATATATTTGAAACAAAAATAATTCTAAATATCTTTAATTAATTTTCGTAGTAGCAGGTTATTCTTAATATATGAGGGAAGGCGAATATTAACTGTAAGTAATTAATTATTTATAAAATATCAAAATGCATAATTAATCTCATTTAAATTTAATACACCCACGTGTAAAATATCCCATTTAAAACAGTTTTCTATCCAAATTTCAAGTTATTACAAGTTTAAATTGTATACCTTTTAAGTTTATGTACAATATATTTTTACTGGCACTAAAAACATATTTGCCTGAAGTTGTATTTAGGCGAAAAAAATGAACAATTTTCATATATATATAGCGTTATTAGTGCAAACATAAAATAAAAAATGGAAATAATATTATAACCGATTTATTTTTTTTTATGGAGCATTACTATTGACCTCTATAAGAACTGTTAGTGAAATTGCTTCATCCATTTATTTCAAAATCAATAAATCGTAAATAATTTTTATTATTCATATAAAATATGATGTGGTTTAATCAGATTAGACACATTTTGAGATAGGTGTCAGGTACTCATTTTTGATGTATTTATCAATGTTGACCCTTATGATTCAGTGTTTACTCGTATAATTATTAGTTGTGAGTTTGTGACTTACATTTTTTCAAATTAAAACTTTTGTTACGACTACTCAAGTTTGAGATTATAATAGTGTTTAACAAAATGTTATACTTATTAATCGTTTAGCATTATTTTTAGTCACCTAAAAAAAAAATTGCCATATCACCGATTAGGGTGTGTACAATATTTGACTGTGTTTGGCTCAGTTTTATAATTTTATTCCTAAACGATTATTTTTCAATATTAAATTATTCTTCATATTAGCAATAGTATATTTCGAATTTCCGCATTTCGTTTAATTATACTCGGTGACACGACTCGAGTACGAACGCAGCTGAGCAACCAATTGTAAGATTAGTTTGGTGTTATCGTTGACCAGTCGTCAGTGATACTCTCGCAGTCGCACCTTATTTTTATGCATTCTTCGTTGTATAATTATCATAATTGACGTCGTTACTAGCGGCTGCTCTATAGTTCCCAACACCGTAATATAATATAGTGCCTGGCTAAATTTCGTTCACTTTAAGTTCTTTTTCATTAAGGCCAATACCTATATGTACAATATACCTATATCTACTTATATATTTTGTCACCGTGATACCATATTACTAGAGGACGCGATTGAATACGGATACGAATATGCGATGGTATATTTGTATGAAATGTCAGTTAAGCAGTCCTGGAGCGTAGTTTTTTGCTATTGTGTCAAACCACTCAAACTTCACGGAGTCGTACGCTCGTAATTAGATTGTATATAATCATATATATGTGATATATGAATATAATATTATATATTATGTTAAAACGTATAATATATCACATAAAACCACCAATATTTCATTTTTAAATTTTATTCTTAAACATAATATGGTCGATCCAACATTGTCATTATAATTTTTTTTTTTAAGAAAAAAAACTTAAATAATTTATAATGCAGGTAATACTGCAGTAAATAGTTGTGAATATTATGGTAAATGAGGCGTGTTGATGTGCATTTGCCACCACCAAGCATAACATTTTATATTTAACTGTTTTTTCTTCAACTAACATGTAATAAGAACAAATTACCCGACTAAGAATCGGTCACACCCTCCTCACTCATGGTCACCTTATGAACCACCAAACACCAACAGAATGCCCTTCGTGCGGAACGACCCTCACTGTTAAACACTTGCTGACCGACTGCAGATCCAACGAGGAAGAACGTAAAAAGCATAACATACCTTCCAACCTGTACGAAATTATCCCGACTGCCTACCAGAAACCATCATATCTTTCCTCAAGGCATTAAATTTAGAAAAAAGCATATAATAATTAATAGTAATAAGTCACTAATATTGTATAAACTGTTTTTTTTCTTCCTATTCTATGTAAATATTTATAAGTATATAATTGTATAAAACTCAAAGCTAATGGCCTATGCTGCCGAAGCTGTAACGTTCAATAAAAAAAAAAAAAAAAAAAGAACAAATTAATTTGATTACTGGCTTATATTAACCATATTTATAATATACATCAAATAATATTTTTAATTTTAGTCAGTATTGATTGACCGTAAAATGTAACAATCATAATTTATTTAACAAGGAACATTATAGATTAAAGAATTATAAAATAATACAAATTAAATTAAAGACATATCATTACAATAATATGTTGTTAAATCAAATACCATAACATAGTATTTCAATGTATTTAATACACGAAAAAATTGAATTTTACTATAAAAGCAACAGAGTTAAATGTTTGCACATTTTGTAAATATTAATTAAAATTATTTTTTGTTTCAAAAATGTTTTAAGAGTAGTGAAAATAAAAAGCGAGATAACATTTTTATTTAAAAAAAACCAAGTCAGTTACCTATCATAAAATATTATATATGAAAACTATGGTTGTTAAAAACTTGGTTATAATTACATTATTATTGTGAAACAATAAGTACTCATTTTAAATGGATCGTGCTAAAAACAATCCATATCAGATAAAATAAAATATATAAATGTATTTATTAAAAATATTGTATGTCTATATGTTGATATAATCTAGTTAGTCTTTCTCCGTATAATAAAATGGGAACTACTAGGATACCGACTACGGTGATGGGTCAGAAATACAGACATACAGTTCTTAAAAAGAAGGCAATATGTGATCATTGTGTGCTAACGACCATTATATTGTCTACGGGTTACTTTTCGTAGATTTAAAAATCACCATGTGTTGTCTTGCCCGATTTTTCAATAAATACAATTTATCATAAGTATACGGCTGGACCATAGCTCTGGTAGTTAGTAGGTACTTAAAATAAATGCTGATAGATTGTGGGAAACTTGGCCACTTCTTTTTTTATAGTGGCTTGGAAGTTAAATTTTTCTAAATATATAGTTGCTGTGAAAAGATGCTTACTAACCCATACTCCGAGTATGATATTCATAATATTATTATTACTATTTAACAGATAGTTAGAAGATTAGTTGAATAACTTTGGCCGTTTTCTACTTACTACCAACTTAATTTTTTGTTATAATATTATTTGTTTGAATTAGAATACACACATATTATATTATTTATATATACGTACCCGCATTTCTAAAGCTATTTATTAGTTTTTTAGATTCTGAGCGGAGCGATGAATGTATTGATTTTACCATGATGTATGTTTTTTTTTTTTTTTTTTTTTGTGTCTGTCATCACGTTTTGGGGCAGTAAAAATGCTTCGAGTTTTGACTTCAGTATCTCGTTCGATCAGAAAGTGAATCTAGTTGGTACTTTGGGGGGTCAAAAGTAAAAAATTCTTAATACTTTTCAAAAATAATTGAAAAAAACAAACTAAAAATTAAGGGAAAAACGGGAAATTTTACGCACACTCATTTTTCGACAAAATCGATTTTGGTTTTTGATGTAACTTTAAAAAAAATGACCATAGATACATGAAATTTTCACCTAATGTTTATATAAGTATATTCTATCCACCATGCAATTTTCAAAAAATTTCGACTTAAGTTGAACTATTCATTGGCATTTCAAATTTTCGATCATTATTAGTTTTTTTAAAATTAATATCGATAAAAATTTATTTGTTAGGCAGAAAAGATTGAAAATTTAATACAAGGCTCTTAACATATTGTTACAATAGCAGTTGAAAAATAAAAGAAATTCATTGTCACAATTTTTTTTTATAAGCATTCAAAGTTTGAATTTTGTCAAAATACGTAAAAATCACGAAAATTCACAAATTATTTTAAGCTAGAAATTCATAAAAAATTTTCTTTTTAAATCTAAGATTTAAAAATTTAATACAAGATTCCTTACAAGTTTTTTAATGTTTATCACAAATAAAAATTCCACCGGAAATTCAAATTAAATTTTTATGAGCATTTGAAATTTAAATTTTTACAACATTGGATTTTCACTTTTAGCGATTTCCTTATTTTGGTGTAACTCTAAAACAAATTACCGCAGATACTTGAAATTTTGACTGAATGTTTATATAGGCATTTTATATATTTGATAAAATTTTCAAAATATTTAGATTTGTTTTGAGCTGTTTACTGACATTTTAATTTTTCAACTTTTTTAGTTTTTTTTTCTATAAATATCGATCAAAATTTATTTGTTCGGTAGAAAAGCTTGAAAATTTAATACAAGGCTTCTAACACATTGTAACAATAGAAGTTAAAAAATATTAAAAATTCGTAGGCACGATTTTTTTTTATAAGCATTTAAATTTCAAATTTTGACTAAATACGTAAAAATTACGGCAATGTTCAAATTATCTTAGATAGAAATTCATAAAAGTTTTCCTTTTTAATTCTAAGATTTGAAAATTTAATACAATGCTCCTAACATATTTTTACAATAGCAGTTGCAAAATAAAAGGAATACATAGTCACAATTTTTTTTTATAAGCATTTAAAATTCAAATATTGACAACATATTATGTAAAAATCACGAAAATTCGTAAATTATTTTATGCTAGAAATTCATAAGCGAAAAATAAGCGAGACAGGTATGTTTACCTGGAAACCGTTATCACTCGGGATTTTAGAACTTTGGCATATATTGCCGTTGGTGATCGAATTGAAAGTAATTTTAACTTTTTTTGAGCCGACTGGTTTAATATTGGTAATGCCAGTGAAGTTGGTAGAAAAGAATTTTGGTATTTTAAACGGATGCAAATTCCCTAAATTTTTGTTTTGATCGGTGCATTCGACGAGTATAACTATAGGACCATTATAATCCGGCGAAAAATATCTGAGACGAGTGTTAATGTTATTATTATCGATAGCTGGATTTTGGTTTGTTAATGGCATAGTGATATCTGTAGATAACGTGGTGGCTGAGGCAGACTCATTAGAACGGTCGTAGCCGTTAATAGCATCATCGACCATAATTGGCTCGTGCGCGTTATCGGGAATGTTATAATTGAAAGTAGTGTTTGATGTATCAAGAACCGGTGGATTATCCATAATTTGTTGTAAACCTGGAGAGACGGGACTGGTTGGGTTTGGTTTAGTTTTAGACTTACATTGGTACGAGACGAGTGTAAATTCGGAGCCGAGCCCCGAACTTCCATTTTGAGAAGTCGATTTTAGTCTGTTCGTAGACGAATTCCGGCCGCCGCCCGAAGACGACGACATAGATAAAACGAACTAACTAGCAATATACGAAATATATTACACAGAGCAGGCCTTATCAGCAATGCACTAAAAACAACACACGACCGTTCACCACGGCGAGAGAACGCAGATGGAACCTAACCTAACCTATACTTGATAACATTTTTAAAATATTTTTACTTGTTTTGAGTTATTTAATGGCATTTTTTTTATGTCCACAACAAGTATTATCAACATCATCAACTAGACTACTAGACAGCGTGTGTGGATTTCAACACGGATTTCATCGTCTGACTTGTGGATCGGAGCAATATCTACTTTTACGTAAACACTAATGACAATGCGGTATTCATAGAACAATAACAAAAAAGTAGTTATTGATATTTTAGATTCTAAGCTGACTAATAATTAATGTATTGATTTTACTATGATATTGTGTGCGTGGTGTTTTAATTTTTTCTTTTTCTTTTTTCTGTAATCACGCTTAATCTTACCACACCGATAAACTTATAATTTTAAGTATGACGTGTCAAAAATATAATATATTTTATTGAGATTTGGTCGAATTGATATGTAACAAAAAAACAAATTTTTAGTATTTCTTATGGGTCCCACGCGACACCATGATTTTGCACAGTGAGACCATCGTTCTGTTAAATTAAAAAATCGTACTTTTTAATGCTAAAAATAAAAAACAAAATGTTACTGTATATAAACAAAATATATTTTATTGAAAAATTTAATGAACAATTTAGTGAACATAACAAATGTGTGCTTTAACATTTTGAACAGATTATGTCGAAAAGATGAAGTATAATATATAATACAATGCAAATTGAAAAAAAACAATAACTAATAATTTTAACAAAAACAAAAAAAAGGCATCAGAGAAGACGTGGCGATGTGAGTGGTACGTAATGGCGATTGAGTGATAATCGCAGAAGATGCTAGTAAGGCTACTGGTCACCTCTACAACGTTATTCGGTCGGTCCTGAGGGGCGTTCGAGAATCGTTGGCGCGTTTGCCCGGGCCGCGAAGACGACCATGGCAGCGGACGGAGCCCGACCACGACGGTTGCGAGACGAACAACGATTGACGACAAGTGGCTAGTGCGCGATGTTGTGCGCTTGACGATAATGCAGATGTTTAATACGATGATCGTTGTGCCGGTGACGACGGTTACCTAAGCTCCCGGAGCGAGCGACGAAGACTATAAAATATGATGGGTACTGTGGAATGGGCGGTGACCTAACCGAGGCGTCGTGACTAGGCCGACAGTGTCAGACCACTAGGCGAAAAGGGGAGAGAATCAGTAGTGAGACTCTCCGTGATTTTCGCCCTGGCCACATCCGTCGGCGCCGTGCAGTCTGCCGCTGCCAATGGTCCCGCCGTGGAGTCGCGCACCGCCGTAACTCTGAAACGTTTAGTTTCTTCGAGTCCATCAGCGCTATACTGACATCCGTGTTCCTATCTACCCTACATAAATTATAATCATCTACTACCCGAACACTTTGAGCTCTACGGAAATCCGTCGTCACCGTCGCAACGAGTCGTATTCGTGCATTGCAGTCGTTATTGGTATCGACGGGGCGGCGTCGATGCCCGCGTCGATATGGCTAGCCTCACCGTCGTCGTGTCGTCGTCGTCGATCGCAACCGAAGCAGCTAGGCGTCCACCGCGCCGTCAGAGGGTCTCGCGTGTCGGCGATCCCGAGCACCCGACGTCTGCGATCCCGTTGCGCCACAGCTGGTGGCCGAATAACACGTATTGGCGACTTACCGCCGATCACCCTGCAGTGCTCTGTCACGTACCTTCCTCGTCCTCACATCGCCACGCCTTTGTCTGCTGCCCTCAACCAGGGGGGAACTTTCGTACGGTTTCACTTCGGGAAAAAACTCAATAAAAAACAACGAATTCCGCGTACGGCTCTTGTTACGCCTCTCCACACCGCGCTAATGATTCTCATCAAGATGCCCGGGCGTGGAGGTGCGCGTATCGCTGGAGTGTTTCCCGGGTCCAGCCAGACGAACAAGCCCCAAAAAGGGAATGTGACCTCCTTTCCCCTGGTCGGAGTGACGTCCAACGCATCGTCATTTTGCTTAATATGTTCTTCTACGGCCGCGACCTGCTTGGTTGACGACGTCGCAATCACGTCGTCTGCAATAATGTTTATCTCAGCCGGTCCAATGTTGGAGGATTCGTCCGGTTGAGCGATTATGGCAGTCGACGCGTCGTCGCCTGTGAACTGCTTTGCATAACTCAGTAGACCCGCCAAATCGTCATAAGTTATTTCCTCGTTGTAGTTATCGAATCTGTGTAGCTTGGTTTCCATTTCATCGTATTCGATGTTGCTATTTGTTTTGTCGATAACTTTTCTTATGGTGGTCTTTTCAATGTGGTCGGATTTCTCGATATTATAAGATGCAGCCATTTTGCAGGTGTATTATGCGCGTGTAGGTAGACAGAAAAAAATAAAATGAACCATTTCCGGATTTCGTCGTAGACCAAAGCCGGAAATTTCAAACAAACCGTTGTTTATTAGTGGCCAGCTAGTACGCAACAATATTATTATAATTGGCCAGCATCAGTTGGATTTTGAGACCGTTTATTTTTTCAAACATAATTATTATTATTATCTATTAATATACCAACTACACTTGTGTAAAGATATACTATTGTATATTTGTATTATAACAATTTTATTATACCCATAACCCGTTATAACAGTTTTCGTTTGGAACGCCAAAGTTGTTCAATGTTCTTAATTATCTAATAATTATTACTGGAATTAAGAAAAACAGTTGAGTATTATTTCAAATTATTAATTATGATCAATGATCAAAAAGTACGAGTATATCCATTGTCAAAACAATAAAAATACATTTAAAACTAAATTAAAAACATATGCGTCCTATTATTTTTTTAGATTCTGAGCGGAGCGATGAATGTATTGATATTAACATGATGTGTATTTTTTTTTTTTTTTTTTTTGTGTCTGTCATCACAGACACAGGGGTAGTAAAAATGCTTCGAGTTTTGACTTCAGTACCTCGTTCGATCAGAAAGTGAATCTAGTTGGTACTTTGGGGGGTCAAAAGTAAAAAATTCTTAATACTTTTCAAAAATAATTGAAAAAAACAAACTAAAAATTAAGGGAAAAACGGGAAATTTTACGCACACTCATTTTTCGACAAAATCGATTTTGGTTTTTGATGTAACTTTAAAAAAAATGACCATAGATACATGAAATTTTCACCTAATGTTTATATAAGTATATTCTATCCACCATGCAATTTTCAAAAAATTTCGACTTAAGTTGAACTATTCATAGGCATTTCAAATTTTCGATCATTATTAGTTTTTTTTAAATTAATATCGATAAAAATTTATTTGTAGGGTAGAAAAGCTTGAAAATTTAATACAATGCTCTTAACATATTGTTCCAATAGCAGTTGAAAAATAAAAGAAATTCATTGACACATTTGTTTTTTATAAGCATTCAAAGTTTGAATTTTGTCAAAATACGTAAAAATCACGAAAATTCACAAATTATTTTAAGCTAGAAATTCATAAAAAATTTTCTTTTTAAATCTAAGATTTAAAAATTTAATACAAGATTCCTTACAAGTTTTTCAATGTTTATCACAAATAAAAATTCCACCGGAAATTCAAATTAAATTTTTATGAGCATTTGAAATTTAAATTTTTACAACATTGGATTTTCACTTTTAGCGATTTCCTTATTTTGTTGTAACTCTAAAACAAATGACCGCAGATACTTGAAATTTTTAACTGAATGTTTATATAGGCATTTTATATATTTGATAAAATTTTCAAAATATTTAGATTTGTTTTGAGCTGTTTACTGACATTTTAATTTTTCAACTTTTTTAGTTTTTTTTCTATAAATATCGATCAAAATTTATTTGTTCGGTAGAAAAGCTTGAAAATTTAATACAAGACTTCTAACACATTGTAACAATAGAAGTTAAAAAATATTAAAAATTCGTAGGCACGATTTTTTTTTATAAGCATTTAAAGTTCAAATTTTGACTAAATACGTAAAAATTACGGCAATGTTCAAATTATCTTAGATAGAAATTCATAAAAGTTTTTCTTTTTAATTCTAAGATTTGAAAATTTAATACAAGGCTCCTAACATATTTTTACAGTAGAAATTGAAAAATAAAAGAAATACATAGTCACAATTTTTTTTTATAAGCATTTAAAATTCAAATATTGACAACATATTATGTAAAAATCACGAAAATTCGTAAATTTTTTTATGCTAGAAATTCATAAAAAATTTTCCTTTTATATCTAAAATTTGAAAATTTAATACAAGGCGCATTATATATTTTTACAATAGCAATTGAAAAATAAAAGAAATATATAGTCACAATTTTTTTTTATAAGCATTTAAAGTTCAAATTTTGACTAAATACGTAAAAATTACGGCAATGTTCAAAATATCTTAGATAGAAATTCATAAAAGTTTTCCTTTTTAATTCTAAGATTTGAAAATTTAATACAAGGCTCCTAAAATATTTTTACAATAGCAGTTGCAAAATAAAAGGAATACATAGTCACAATTTTTTTTTTAAGCATTCAAAGTTTGAGTTTTGACAACATATGTAAAAATCACGAAAATTCGCAAATTATTTCAAACTAGAAATTCATAAAAAATTTTCTTTTTAAATCTAAGATTTGAAAATTTTTAATAATCTATAATATATCCTAGACAGATAAACCGTCTTCGCTCAGAATCGTTTTTTGTATACAATGATATAATATCATTGGATTCAAATTTAATTCCATCCATTACAGTAACCTACTGTACAGCAGAGCGACATACACGACTTACCCGCTTTTTTTTTTATTAAGTTAATAAATATAATATCAATTAAAAAACTATAATTTTAACCAATTAATCTTTCATAGTATATTCTTACTTATTTTCTTTTATTATTACATACACATGGTGTATAAATAATCATTACGTATTTTAAACGGCTTTATCAACGTAAATAAACTGTAGGTACCAATTGAAATAATCCAATATTCATATTATGTTCATATAAATACAACTAGATATAATATTATGTAAATTTTATACTTAAAAAATGTTGTGCAGTAGTTAGGTAACTTATATTTAATTTGTTTTGAAATTATTTATGTATGATATAATAATCAAATATTTGTTGTTGAAGCCTTAATAAAGTAAAATATATATATATATATATATATATATATATATATAATAATCATTCTAGTGAATAACTTTACCAAGTGTCCTTTAATACATAAGAACATAAGACGTCCTGCGGTTTTGTCAACACAAGCACAATATATTTGTAGATTACGAATACAATTATATAAATATATTAAATTATTAGGAGTACAGTAGTTAATATACGTTGAGTAGGACGAGTATAGGTTATACACATAAAGTAATATTATATACGGCTGAATGTTCTACCTTTAAATGTAATAAATACTTGTGCTATGCATCGATAGGTTTAAACGTTTTTATTAGGTATATTTTATAAATTTTATATAAGAAAATTGAAAATTGAAACATTTTAAGACAAATTTATATTCCTATAAATATTTTTTAAACATTAGTTTATTTACATACACAGTAATAAAATAATAATATTGTTATATTTTAATGGTGACCATTATATTATTTTTAAGTCTAAGCTAATTTGTCATTGAAATAAGGTCCAACCGAAATCAAATAGAACTCAAAAGTTAAAGACGATAAATACTGAATAGCTATCAGGTATCAGTTTTCAAATTTCGTTTTTTATTCATCATATAAAGATGACAGAAATGCTGCACTGGAGTGCTATATCCAGTGGCGTATATATTGGAGGGAGGCCCCATGGGTCAAGGCTCAGGTAAATTACAGATTAAATTCAAACATTCTATGGATATTGCTTTAGGTATATAAAATACTGTATTATTTTATCATAAATTGTGGTCCATATGTACTTTTGATGCCATAACTAAGGTTTTTTTTATATTTTGATAGTCTAAGACCTTAATATATCGATTATGAAAATTTGAATTTAAATTGTGTGCTTGATAATAACTAATAATCATCAATGAGTTATGTTTACATACTTTGAATATGATTTCTATGTTTGAGAAATTAAATATATCATATATTATATTCTAGTATCAAATTAAAATATTTCGTTAGAACTAGATTGAATACAATCGAAACATTTCAATTTGTTATAAAATAATATATTTTCAATAAAACATCTTATCAATAAAAAAGTTTTACTTTTGTGTTTAACTTTATGATGAAAAATTTTCATTTGATAAATTAAAAAACTTTATTGCTTATAGATAACTATAGCAATATAAAGTACAGAGAGGATACAGGAACTAATTTTGGGGTATTGATTTCGTGTTACTTTTATTGATGAAAATCAATATTTTATATAAGTATTTGAGAGTAATTATAAATCACTGATTTTTATAATAAATATTAAGCTAATCTTAGTTTCAATAGCATCTAATATGTATACATAAAACATATTTAGATAATAGATAGTTTTTACATTTTAAACATAAGTATTCTTAAAACTAGTTTTATAGGTAGTTATAACAAAAAATAACAAGCACAAGTCAGATATATATATTATGTAATAATATTTGATTATCATTTCAATACAGTCTCATAAATCTTAATATCCTACTCATATATAAATATATTTACTATAATTAGATTGATTCATAACGATCGAACGTAGTTATACGATTATGCAATTTTATTGGAATGGTCTATTTACGGATGATATGATAAAATGGATAGGCAACGATGATTGAAGCACTAATAAAAAAATTAACAAAATCCTTTAAAAATACTTTGGAAAATGCATATTTGTTCTAGATTCTGAGCGGAGTGATAAATTTATTGATTTTATATTTATGTGGGTTTTTCATATATTTTATTTTTTACTTTGAATATGTATTTAGAAAAATGTTTCAATTTCCAATAATTTTCCTTTTAGAAGAATTATTCTAGTTAGAAATACAATATAGTAGCGGATGAAAACGTAAAATGTTCTGTACCTTTAAATTTTTTTTTATTATTGAGATAATTATGTGAAACTAATTTTTGACAAAAACAAATAACAAAGATAAATTGATATTTTACATAAAATGATAACTAAATTTTATTGCATTATCTAAGCATTGAATATTTTTTTAAATATGTTAACACTGTTAGTTATTAATATATATATATATATATATTAGGTTTTGCAAAATAACTTAATTAGTGACTTTACTGTGGCTCAAAAATATTGTCAATGGGGACCTGAAAATCGTATAAATACATGAGATGTTTTCTGGAAAAATTAAATTAATCTACCATATTACTTATACATTTAATAGTAGGATAATACCTAATATTATAGAAAGACTAACAGTCTTTTCTCAGAATCGTTTTACATAAGCAATGATTCGTTAATGAATTAAATTTGTATATGCCATTACAATGGTTACTAACATTCCCATTGTGTGGGGCATTTATAACTTGATTGAATTAAATATATAGATTTTTGAACATTTTTATTAGTACCTATATAAATCATAGTAGGTAAGCATTAATGCCTTACAAATTCATTTAAATAAATAAATTATTATCCGTAAAAATACGTTTTTATCCATAAATTATTTTACAAATAAATATTACATAAAATACTGAAAAAAATCGATACAAATAAATTGTAAAGCTTTCAATTTTATTTTTCCAAAAATTAAAGTATATTATAATATGTAAATATTCTTTGCCTAAATAAATGGATTGTGTAATGACAACAGAGTGCACCTACATCAATTATGTATATATTCATTGTTGTGGCACTAATCATTGTATTCTTCTGAAAATCCATTTGCAATCACATGGAATATTATGACAAATTGAACTCCCCTATTATTATACAATATGACATACCTGTATACATCATATAAGTATACATATATTTAGTAATATATAGTTTTAACATAAACTCCCACGACCAAAATTCATTTTGAAAAACACCCACTGAAAGGAAACTCATTTTGAAGAGTATGTACCTATTAAACAATGACTTATAATATCCTAACGTAGTTGTGGTTTATCTGTCCTATTTCCGTCGACTAGTCAAACAATGACGAATGGAAGTTTATATTGCCTTACCTATAGATACATGCATAGCGTCTTTTCTCGTACCTAACTCCTAAGTTTAGTAACTTAGTTAAATAAACACTAATAATATACCAAATATTTTTGTTTTAATAATTATATTTTCATAAAACTGGATCGTATGTTTACTTTTTTGTAAACTACATTATTAATTTAATTATTAAATAATATTGAAGAACAACAAAATTATACTAAGATTATACAATAAGCATAGATAAATGAGTGTACTAAATTAACTAAATTTAAATGAAATAGTTTAAAATTTATAATAATAATTCCTAATATATGCGTACTTAATATTAAATTAGACTTTAGATCAACTAATATTTCAAAGACCTTAAATATAAACAAATACAAATGATATATTATTATATACCAATAATTGATCACCAAGGTATAGTATCCTCTAAAAATAAGTAAAATAAAAAAAATACTTTTAAAACTAATAGTAGACAATATAACATAACAATAAGAGATACTACAATATGGAATATGTCTAAAAACGTTTCGAAATTAATGGTCTACCTTAGAGTCATTGACCCATGCGAATGCTATTGGCCTTAATGCATCTATGTGTAACTTTCTACTGGGCGTCTACAAGCATTTTTGAAATGTACACTTACTAATGGCAGTAGAGTAGACACATATTGTAATTTGCCAATTCTTTCCCATAACTCGTCGTGTGATTCTGGGGAAAATAAATTGTGTGTACAATTGATATTTCTAAAAATAATAAAACTGTAAATAATACAAAAAAATTGTTCATTTTTGAAAGTTATATTTAAGTATAGTCGAGTAGATGATAATGGCACTCTATATGAGTAGAGTGACTGCATTTAATGTTGAATGGTATGGTAGGTAACGAAAGTCCATCTTATTCATAATTGAGACACCTATATCTTCATAGCTTGTATTATGCAATACGAGTGTCGAGTATGTATACCTAATAAACGTCTAGACGTCCGGGGTATCATTTGAGGATAAATATATTAACTTCAATAATTTTAAATTGTATACTTATAGGTGATGTATATTACATATTGTCATACTTAAAAAAATTATTTATGTGCCCATTAAATTTAAGATATTATGAACATGATGATTCAACTATTTTTAAATACAATTACAGAAGAATTTAATCATTCATTTTTTTAAAATTATTATTATTGGTCCTAAGCTTGGAATCTATGATCATTAACTGTTTACAAGGGGGTGGTTGGTTTGGGACACGTATTGTATGTGTGGCAAAGATTTTGTTGCTAAAAAACTCGGTTGGCAACCCATCTGGGAGCTTGCAACGCCTGCTGGAGCGTACACTCAGAGCGCGTACGCAAAGGAGTGTAGAGTATAGATATCGAGCAACATCGGGCCACACCAAGCCACTCATTCATTTTATATACAAATAAAATAATATACATAAAATAATTTTAGTTAATATTTATTATGTATAACTTAAATTTAGAATAGTTTTTTTTTTTTTCATTAAATAAACTTGTTTTTGAATTTATGGTTTCACAGTTTAGTCATAAGGTCTAATTTTAAAAACGGTTTACTATAATATGTGTAAGTAAAACAATTTTCTTAGTGTTTGATAACCGTTGTGCCTTCTCTAGAATATTTATTTTTATTTTTTAAAACTTATTTGTCCAATTATGATCACCTACGTTATCAAATTAAGTGTTTGAATCTTTATTAATGAATAATATTACATGCTTTTATTTCATGATGTTTGATTTTCTAATTTACCTACTCAAATACGATATTAAGTTTGGATTTTTAAGGGACTTGGTTTAGTAAATTAATATAGCTCTTGCCAATCATCTTGATCTAAATGGTCCCGCTTACATCCATCGCCATATCTCGGACTGTAGCTATGAGACTAAAGTCACATCGAATTTGAATGTCTGACTAAAAAAAAGTAAAAAAAAATACAGCAATTATGTGTCCTTTCTTGCCTCTGTGGAGTACACCTTTAATACTAAGCATTAAAATATTAAACTGCTTCTTCATCACGGCTATTACTATAACGATTATTTTATTATATTGTTCGAGGTTTTGTAATCTAATTGTTACGTCTATATTGTTATCTTCCGTTATTTTGTAATAAATTCGCATGATTTTAATTGTTGTTAATCTTTATTCAAATTGTACAATATATTATTTAGTTATTAAATCTGTATTGTTCTTAATAAAAACCAAAAAATACAAATTATATGAAACTAATGACTTGTGATTAATAATAATAAACTATAATTAAGTTTTCAACTTAAATTTATTTTTTATTATCATTAACACATTTATTATAATTTAATTTTACGCATAATATATTTATATTATTATTTCTCGTTTTATTAAGTATCTAAGTATCAAAGGTAGAATATAATTTATACATGAACATTTTTATCTCTACTAATCAATATTATTAAACTCACGAAAAATAAATTGTAACAATAATACTTATATTCAACCATAATGGTAGGTACTGTAACATATTAATTTAATGAAAATTCGTTTCTCATTATTTTAATTACTCGCTATTCAATGAAAATTGAAATGATAACACATAATTTGAAGAAGATAAAATTCAAATTGAACCTAATTGGTGTTTAAATTTATAAAACTGCTATTATAATAGTAATCAACCAACGGTTAGAAATAAAACATATTTTTTACTGGTTTTTAGAGATGAATAATGAAACTAAAAATATACCTGCCTACCTAATATTGAAATAAGTGACTAAAATGTTTGTAAAAATAACATTTAAAACCAAAATAATTATATGAACAATTTACAATATTATAATGATTTTAGGTAATTTTTTAGCTAATTATAGGGAGTATCATAAATAATTTAATTTAAAACGATATTGTTTACGTACACGTAAGACATATTTTTATAATATTTTGTTTTTCTTGGTACCCACTACGGCCACTACCTATTGGTATATTACATCTGTTATTGGTTTGGTGAAATATTAACCGTTATTTTCTTATTAATAAACTTAATGATTTCTAGTTAAGATTACATGCCTAACTCAAGAAACAAATTTTAACATGTTGTATAATTTAAATGTTAAAAAAAACAACAATCAGGTAATGAAGACTGTAAAATATTTATGTTAATATAAAATTTTTATCATGATATTTTACGTATTGTATATCAAAGTTAAAAATCAAGCGTTGATGAATAAAGTAACAATAATCAAATTGGGAAACTTCAATTATTTATTCCACTACTTAATATTACGATACACAAGTATACAATCAATGATAATGAACCATAATATTATTTTTTTTGTCCAATGATTTTGTATTTTTTTTTTTTTTTTGGTACTGATTTGTACACACATAGATATAATTCAAAAACAATTAATACAAAATTATATATTTATGAGAAAATATATTATGGAAACATAATAAATCTAACATGATATTATGTATCATGTAGCTTTTAAAGCATTTATATATGTAAAATATATTATTTATTTATATTGTTAAACCTTTTTTCAAGGAAAAACAGAATTAGATAAACATCATTGTAAACCAATAACTTTGGTCTACTTGGACTTTAAAATTATTATTTTCTGAGTTTAAAGTTTAATGATATTGTTAAACGCTAAGGGATGCAATGTGTGTGTGTATTCAACCGGAATGATAGGCAATATGCATATGTTTATTCTTTGGCCTTCACTCAAAAAGTCTGTTCATGCGTGATATTTGCGGCTAATAAAGTCATAACGTTTTCTCTGAAAATTATTTTGTTGGTCCCAAATTACATAAATTGACAAAAACATAACACTCTTTCATGGCGGATTTGTCATAAATCAAAAATTTCAAATTTATCCATTTTACGGTTTAAAAATTGCATAAAGATTGTATATAGTTTAATCGTATATAATTCTTAAAACATATTATATTGTTATTGGGAAAATTGAGGTAAGAATTTAGATAACTATAGAATTGTGTACCTATTTACATATATAATTGTAAGGATTTAATTAAAAAAATTGTATTTTGTATTTTTTTCATTATTTGTATTTATTAGTATATCATATTTTTATAGCTAATACATTTATTAATTTCATTATCATTAATATGAAACAATTTTAAATTTTAAACAATATACTGTTTTCAAAATACATTACTTCACTAGTAGGTACCTTTATATAAAAAAATAAATTATAAACATTAACACGACTACTTTTTAAAATTTTATTAGGGTTTATAAACTTCAGACTTGAATACCAAGTCAATTTGACTTTCTTTTATTCATGAAGTATTAAAAAAAAATTATAGCGCGCAGCGTTTTTATTGTACCTAAAATATTATTTTATTATAGTATCAATATAGTTGATTGAACGTAAATTTACACTACTGTGTATTCAAAAATTAAAATATTTTATCAAAGGTTTAGTAATTTTGGTAATATTGTTGAATATTACACGTATTGCGATTTAAAATATTTGAGTAGGTACCTAAAAGACATATTATATTTAATTTAATAATAGAATGTTGAAAATCGTATCTCATTAATTATTGACAAGAGTGCCTAGCATGAAACTGTATAAACCTCAGATCTACACCATGAGATCTACATAAAATCGTATTGAATAATTTCAAAGTTTTTTTTCATTTATAATTTTTAATGCACTAATATTATGCGCCGAGATGAAACAAGTACCCCTTGAAGTGTCTGTGTTACGTATATTATTTTTAACTCGTTGTAGAAATGTATCTCAAAGTATGTCACCAATGTTTGTATATGACGTGTTTATGTCTATATAGTTTGTTCAAAGGTTTTGTTGTATTGTATTGTACGATAGGGGTTAGGAAAAAAAACGAATGAAAAAAAGCACATGGAAAAGAAAGTGATAACTAATTTCGTAAAAATTACCCAAATATAATATATCTCCGATAAACAGACCTGAAGTCCGACCTAAGCTACGGGATTACAGCTATGTTGCGTTAATTTTATTAAATACAAAAAAATCAACGTTTCTTTTACTTTGTTTTAAATTAATATAATTATTATTATTGTACTAATATAAATGCCGTACCAAATAATAAAATTGAATAAAAATACGGAAAAAGTTTGTTTTAATGGCTACATATATACAAAACATTATACTACTATTATACTATTATGTTATTTAAATAAGTATATATACAGTTGTTATTTATCAAACATTTCATTGAAGAAGATTTATCGTAACGCTCCCATAAATAAATATCACAAAATTAAAACATTATACCTATGGAAGATTTAAAAGAAAAAAAAATGTACACTGTAAATACCAGTGCAAAACTATATATTTTCCCTCTTTATAAATTTAATAAAAAAATCTATATCTACAGCACAATAAGAGAATAAGAGAATGCTAAATCAAACAATAAAGTGAAAAAACTAATTAAAGAAGCCATCCACTGATGACACTTTTGTCTTTTAATTATTTATTTATATATATAATTATTATTATTATTATCATATTACAATTTTTTTTTATATATAATGGTTAAAATATTATATCTATAAATATTTTATTAAAATAATATATGATATTAACTATATAAATATCACATTATTATCAAATAATTCAAATTTTTATTTTAACTATATTTATATCTATATATATATATAAAAAAAACATAATTTTAGATGTTTTATAATGATTAGAAAACACTATATTATATCATTAACCATATCTAATTTTAGAATACAAAGGGCTAATGGCTCGGAATCCAGAGCTTTTTCTAAAAAAATAACAATATAAAAAAAAATATATATATAATTATATTTAAGTTGAATTATAAAGAATTTGGTGTATATTTTGGAATAAAAGTTATATAAATACGTTCAGTAACGGGGAAGAGTAAGCTTCCTCTCCATAGAGCTCAAACTATAGGTACTCATACATAATACCAAATTTTCCAATAATAACAGTTTAATCTAATAATTCAAAACGTTGATACAGTATTTGCCAACTAAAAACCCTTTTTAGAATGATTTTGTTATTTTTTTTAACTTGAAATTCTTATGCTGTACACTGTACTATTAGCGTGGTGAACTACTTTTTGACAAGAGGCTAAATACAAAAACAAAAACCATAGTTCTCACTTATATCTATCATGCTTTGATTTATGAAATGTCAAAAATTTATTTTTATACCCTTAATTTTAGATGGTTATTGTCTGAAAACTTTAAATAATAATAAAAAAAAAGCCTGTAATAAGTCACGAGAAACACGAAACCTTAAATTTATGAATGCTATAGTATGCACTATTCATGAACGTGATATTTTTTACTCGGATCTGAACATTTTTAATAAACAAGTATACCTTTATATAAGAAAAATAAAATGTTAAATTATGGAAATCATTTTATATTTTATTCATTTTATTTTTACTATTATTATATAAATAATAGGTATTACTTAATATATTAGTTATAATAAAAATAAATTATAAATAGATTACAGCATATCTCGAAACGATAATTGAATTACAATGACGCATGGGATAGATTTGTTACTTATATAATATTTAAAAAAAAAAAACTGTACGAAATGAATATCTAAATACAGCCATAGTGTGATACCGATGTCTAATTTTGTATTGATTATATTTTAATTTAACGTTAACAATTTACTTTGAGATATTAATTTCAACAAAAACTTTAAGGTTTATATAATTGTGTGAAACAAAATATTCTACTTCAAAAGTTAAAAATATATATATATATATATTTTAAGAATAATTTGAAATGTGGAATGCTAAAAATTAGTATTGTTGAACTATATAACAAAAAGTTATTCAGCAGGAATTTTTGTGAATTCAGTTTAAGGACTTGATATTTCATTTATTAAAAAATAACATTATATTTCATATTTTTCAAAGTACATAAAAATATGTTTAGTATCATTAATATCAATAATTTTATAATTTATATATATTTTTTATTCAATCGTTTTTTAAGGTGTAAAATAAATTTATGTTTACGTTATTTTTATATAAATACATAAGTGTTTTATTCATAAATAAAATTTCACGTGGAAATATCTACCCATGTTTAGAATAAATCGGAGCTGGATAAAATATCAAATTGAAAACGGATTACTGAAAGAGCTTTGATGGTGAACTTTGGTTTATGCATGCCAGTATTGAAATTATTATCCATTAAGTTTTCTGCACACGAAGAATAGACTTACACATAAATCGATTTTGGGCTTAATTCTGAGTTTTTTTTTATTATTGCAAAACATAATTTGTATATTAATGCGCAAACGGATCCGTACAATATGTTATAGACAAATCAATAAATATTTTTATGCTGGCAGAATTTCTAGTGGGCACCCGTTAAGTTTCTGCCATGCCCGGGTGGAAAAAATATTTTAAGTTTATGATTTAATAACAGCTATATATAGAGTTAAATAACATATTAGACATAATTAATATTATATGTTTAAGTTATGTCTCTGGCACTTAAATTTTCAGAATATTTCACTTAAACGAACTAGGTATCTTATATCTATATTATAAAACTATAGGTAACTGTAGAATTTTAAAACGGTGTTAACTATATGGTACACTTAAGAATTATGTGATTATAAGTAATTAAAGTCTGGAATCTAGCCCGACATTTATTTGTAAATTATAAGTTAGTTAAAACATTTATATTTTTTATAAAATGTAAATAATATCATAGGATTTCGTCTTTAAAGTGTTTCAAAAGTAAATTAAAGTTATTCGTAATAATTTATTAAATTTTTAAAAATCTGATGAATATACTATAAGTAACCTAAACAACTTCAAAGTTGCAATGTAAAATTGTATTGTTATAGCATTGTTAAGTTCATTCTCTTGTACTCTTCTAACATATATGTATAGCTATTAGTAAAGCCGCAGGATCTGTTTCTCACAATGTTCTTTAACAGCTTCGAGACAATCAGAAACTTGATTCTTATCGAGCGATTGTATTGATTATTAACTTGATATTTCAATTTCAAAATATCCCAACTTGATGGCAGGGCATTTTAATTATATTATTTCTTAAAAGTATTTATGTCAACTTTAAATATTCCTGTCTATTATAACATGAAAGTAAGCACCGACAACAAAGCTCAGTTTTTTATACAGTTTCCAGCATTTTTTAGTAAATAATATTAACATAATTTTAATTGTATTATTGGTTGTTATATCACATAATCCTTACTACTTCTTATACCTATATGTAGTTATTACTTTTATTATTATATTGTAGAAATGATGTTAAGTTAAATAAAATATGCCTCAGGTACATAATAGTTTTTCTTGATAACTCAGGCTATATTCAAAAACAAAAAAACCTTCTAAAATTAAATATATGTGTAAGATTTTATATTAACTATATTTAGGATTATTTATGCTCTAAAATGCACACTTTATAACATTATTTTATAACGCTGAAAAGGGCGTTGTCTTACTTATTTCTTAAAAGATAAATTACACCAACTGCAATACTACTACGAGCCAAATAGCTTATATTTAACTAATTCTTTACATTTTAAGGATTAATTATGCTTGAACTTAAATTATAGTATTATTTTTCAATAGGTAAATAAATATTTTGAAATTCACTGCAATATGTTATATAAAATAAAAACATTAATGACAAAAAATAAAACCCACGAATAGTTACTTAACAGTGAAATTTTACTTTATCAATTCTTTTCGTAATGTTGAGGAGTCATACTATGGAGTGTTTAACTTTGGTGTGGTTTTCAATTCTGAGCGGAGCAAAATAAATGTATTTTATATTCTTAGGTATCAATATTCGATCACTTGTATGTGTCAGTAGGTATTTTGAGATAAAATGTTTGAATTATAACTAAACTATAACTTATAAAAATATCTATTAAATTGTATTTTTAATTTATTCACTTTGCAATTAATGATGTTGTCGGTAAAGATGATTCAATAAATAAATAAAAATAAATATGAATTTCATGCGAGTTCATCTCACACATTGGGATATCTGGAAACGAAAAAGCAGACACGACAGCCAACTAAGCCATTACATCTCCATCGTCCATTTAAATCATCACATTATCCATTCTTATTTGAATCTTTTAACATAATTCATCAGAAAATAATAGAAGAATGACAGGATTTTATGGGAAATCTACCTTTCCCAATAAATTAAAAACATAAAATTGTACATAAAAAAATTAACATATCCTCCTAGTTCAAGAAAAAAGAGAAGAAGTAACCATATCACAAGTAAAAATAGGCCACTCCTCCCTAACATACACTTATCTCATCAGCAAAGAACCAGCCCCAATATAATACTTGTTACGTAACTCTGACAAAAGATGAAAAGAACACAATGTCATCATCTGCCCAAACACACCAAATCTCGCAAGATAATCAAAGAATCGCTATCACTCCAACTTAAAGATGAAAACACAGCTGTCATGTGTACATTTTGCTACGATATAAACCTTACAACCGAGGGTATTCATTAATAATAAAAAAAAAAAAAACCTTACTAATTTACTGTAAATAATATATCAATATTTGTTCTAAAATGTAATGTATAGTATCTTTTGTCTAAATTTTAAACAAATGTAGGCTATATCAGTGCTGTTGAAGGCTTTTCATTTGATAAATAAAATATAAAAGTTCTTTATAAGATTTTTAAGTTGAAATACTTATTCCTGCACTTTATGACCCATTCTTCTTTTTATAAAACAAATATAATTAAAATTTTTAGTAATCAATTTATATTGACTTTAAGTACCAAAATATAAAATGTATAATAAATAAAATAAAAGATATACATCTTGAGTTTTATTTAAAAAATAATAAATTCGATTAAAATTTAAAACATGTAATACACATATAAAACTAGTAAACATGGTTACATTAATAAACAAATAAAACTCCAAAAGTTACTTATAAAATATTTGATTATTTATAATCTTTCGCAAGTCAAATCCGAAATAAGTAACAAATACAAATAGTACTGAGGAAATAATTATAACTCTGAAAAGTGAAACAATTGAAAATGTAAACGTTTAATTTATAATTTGTTCAATTCTGCTTTCAAAATATATTAAATGTGAAATTCTAATTTTATGTTATTTTATTTTTTTTAGGTATATCACATAATATAATATTATAGATTATTATTTACTAATTATTGCATAAAATTCGCATTGACCATTGCTAAAAATAGTCACACAAAATTATAGATGTCATAAAAATATCTTCAATAGTTTGATTTTATACGTGACTCATGAATATATCATGCGGGCAGCGTATTATATAAAATCAATTATATTTTTAAATAATAATCAAACAATTATAGATTTAACATACGGTGTATTATTAAAAAAAAAAAAATAACAACAATAATTTATATCTACTCATGGCACTCATGCCTAGTTCATAAATCATCAAAATGTTTCATCATCACGCACTATTTGTGTAAATGCATAAATAGTAATACGTACCAACGTGCATTAGTAACAATACATTTGATTATATAATGGTTTTCATGCATAATGCGGGTAGATTTCTGTAAGCCCTATCTAAATGCGTCTAAAAAGTGAAAATATGACGTGAAATGAACAAAATTATGAAATCGCTGTTGAATTTATTATTAAATGCTCATGGAGTACAAGAATTTACGTAAATACTTGATATTTTCCGAGTTCATTTAAACATTTTTTTTCCTCATTTTACTATATTTATAGACATTTGAAATTGAACTTTTTTTCTGTTTTCGTATGGTTTATTTTAGAGTAGGAAATCTTAAAATAAAATGTAAGATCCATACATTTTTTTTGGAATTTAAAAAATATAAGTGTACAACCATTTTAATTTTTAATTAGCGATCGAAGGCTTTCGAAATATTCAAACAATCAAAACAACTTATCTTCAAACATTTTTTTTTTATATAAAAATTTTGTTGGTTCAGTAAGATCACACCCATTGATTAAATCGATTCTCGCCGACTTTCATCAGGTTTTGTTTTCAAACAACTGTGGTCAAAAATTACTCTCTATCGTGTAAATTTGCAAAATTCAAGCTTGGTAAATGTCGGAAGAATAAAGTGATGCTCAAGAAAGCTCACCAACCCATTGCTGCTGAATTATACCCTCTGAGGTTGCTCTAGTTTTGATATGCTGAGATTTTTGGTGGATAAAACAATGCATTTTTCAAAATATTTATTTTGATATTATAAGCAATTGACGTTTGAATTTGTATAAATATTTAGTTTTTTTTTTTTTTTTTTTGTTTAATCTATATAGAAGAGTAAATAAATAAATTATACTAGGAGGCCGCAATAAGATTGGAAATGTAATAAAAATACCACAATACATAAGTAATTAATTCAATGTTGGAAAAATCTAATTCAGTCATAGTATTATCCTTGTTATTTTTAATGCATTCACGAACATCTTCAAAAACATTCATTATTATTTAAATAAAATAACTAACAAATAAAGAATGTGCAATGTGTACCTTTCAATGCAGGAATCTAAACAAGTTATGGAACAAAAAATACAACAGAAATATGAACCAAAAATTATTTCATTTTTACAATATCATTTTTTTTTTTCGAAAATGACTTACCAGTGACCACCACCATATTTGGTTGGACTTAAATATTACTGTAATTATGACAGTTATTCATCCAGCGAGTAAATTACATTACCTACTTAAGTACTCCTAAAAAATATTATACGGAAAATTCCAGAGAACATGAGTCATGAAACCTTTTTAATGCATCGTATGCCAAGCAATTTTAATGAAAACTGTTGAGTGTTTATACATTAATGTTTAACGGTGTTAATGTTGTATAATACACAATTTGCCTGAACTTGAAGAGAATGTTTTCCAAAAATATCTAATGAAAATTATAAAGAATACTGACTACCTAGATGATAAAGTGCTATGATAAAATTAAATTAGTTAATTATTAAACCAAGAGTGGTAACCAACATTGTATACTAATGTCAAAAAAAAAAAAAAAAATTAGCTTCAAAATGTAAGTTATAGATGAATTAATTATTCATTTATTAAATAATATTAAATAATCTAATACATTATATATATTATTAATAATAATTAAATTGTATTTTTATGTCATAGGTAGTTTCATAAAATATGTTCCAATTAGTTGATTATTAAAGTACTGTACATACATTGAATGCTATTAATTTGGCCTATTCTAGTAATGATTGTTATGTTTCATCAGTGAATTTATATTATTTTCTTAACTATTTTGTACTTGCGAATTGGATTATAAGAAAACAATAGTAAAATACCTTGTTGTTAACTGTAAGTTTACCTATATAACTCGGAACCTAGTACTTTATAAATTTTAATATTAATAAGTTTTAATACCATTTTAGAACTTTGATTGTACTATAAGACTAATAATACAGAATATGATTGATAACTAATTGATACATTTTTATTGAGTTGTTGTGTTCCGATTATCACGTCATGATGAAATTATGAAAATTAAATATGTAAATATTTACTTATTCTAGTTTCACAATTAATTATTTTAGTGCAAATGAATTGCTATTCAATTTAGTACAAATAATACCAACATCGACATTATAAAATTTAAGTTAATGAATTTAAATACTTTTAATTTATTTTCAATATTTAATAATGATAGGTTTTAATTATTTTTTAGAATATAAATTTTAATGTTTGAAATAACTATGAATGTATTAATGTAATTATTCAAATTCAAAAATCAATATATTGTCATCATTAATGTATGAAATTAATTTTTTTTTAAATTAACTTAAGTTAAATTATGGCTATAGTTATTTGTATAGTTAATTTTTTTACTAATTAGTAATTAAAATATGTTAATGTAGTGATGTAGTGCAGGTGATGTAATTTTATTGTAAATAGTTAAAGGTATGAATGTTGGTACCTACTAAACTTAATTTTCAAAAAAATTATATTTAATGAAAAAAGCATTTAGCAAGGTATTTTTAATATATACTTAAATTGTACCTATGTTTCAATTTTTCCTATTAGTATTATTAATATTTATGAATAAAATATATTTTATGTTACAAAATTGTTCACTTTATATTCAAAATTAAAGTTAACAAATTATTTTAAAATTTTTACTAAAGTATATCATATAATAATTTATTACCTATAAATATTTTTACATTTTATCTTCTACACTTGAAAAAAATACCTCATTCATCCCTGTTATATTTGAGGTACAATAACATGAATACATGAATTCTTTTTAATTTAATTGATATATTATGTACTATTTTGTAACTTTGAGAGTTATGGCTTTATTTATTTGATTTCTAAGTGAATTTTAAATTTACACTAATACTCTGCTTATGTAATCCGTTAAGTAAATACTAATATTTGTTTATTTTTTGAATAAATATAGTCAATTGCTTGCAAAAAATACAGTAATATGTATATTAAATAAACTTTTTTTTTTTTATTGAAGATAATATTAAATAAACTAAAAAAGAATACCTCAAAATAACACCACATAAATTATAAATTACTTGCTATTCTTTTAATATGGGAACCTCACCCTAGATTTTAGATTTGCTAATTAATCAGTACACAACTTAAATTAATTAAAATACTTTTTACAATTATAATAATTTTTATTTAAATTATATGTGAAAATATTGTTACGGCCAGCATTTAAGTGTCTGGTAATGAAAAAACTGTCAATTTTTTGAAAATACATTTAAGTAATTTAACTATTTCTTCAAAATTAAATATTAAGCTATTAGTATTCAGTATTGTTATTTTGAAATAAAATAAAATATTTATTTTTGACTGTTATTACTGTTATTGTTATTATTGCTAGTAAATGATGTTATAAATTATAATAATTGATAACTCTATTCCACTGTTGATATTTTAATATTTAACCATTAAAGCGTCAAATCGTGTTAAATGTTCATTCTCGTTTATCTATAAACGTGATAAGTGATAAAACCGTAGGTATACCAAGAATCAATAACCAGTGCTACATTATGTAACCATGATGGTAAATTGTAAAATGTTATTTGTTTACTTTATAGCTGATATCCTTCTCAAAAAGCTGCTGCAGGGGAGGGGGGGGGGTAGGAAAGTCCAAATGTACAATTCGTATGACCATTGAACTTATTACTTATTAGATATTATTGATTACGATCGTTATGGGTATCGTTAAATTGGGCACACACTAGTTGCCTCCCGATGTCAAAAAGGCCCATCATTTTTATACGAATTGCCTCCCGACGTACGCTAAATGTTATCATAACTGAAAAGAGTCTAGTACTAGTAGCCTCCCATTAGTTATATTAAAATAATTTTCATTGACACCCAAATAAAAAAGCTGAGTGAAAAAAAAATATCAAATTTTGAGTACCTACAAATATTGGCTAAAAAATAAAAGCCTAAGCAATGTTATAAATAATGAGTAATAAATAATTTTTTTTAAATGTCGTATCCCAGACAGCAAATGTTTGTCTAAAATTACTATTATAACATTATTCTATATATTATACTATTTTAATTAGTAGTAAAATATGTTTTATTTGTATTGATTATTTTTATATTATTATTGTTTTTACCAAGTCTGATATTTTTAATAATGAATAAACATTACCTATTAATGTGGAACTGTTTAGTGAAGTTTATGAACCACTACTTAATTCTATATGGGAATTGGGAGGCAACTATAGTGTGAAAATTTTTGGGAGGCAACTCGGATATAATTATGAACTACCTGGTCATCGGAGGCAACTAGTGTAAATTAACCTTTTTATTTACGATAAAGACGGGAGGCAATTCGTATATTTTGGGAGGCAACTAGTATGCGCCGGTTAATTGAGATTTAATTTAATTTTGACTTCTGGTTTTTATTGTTGGGTATGATAAATTTTTCAATAGCAGTAAATTTAACAAATATTTAAACGTAAATAAGTTGCTT
This sequence comes from Diuraphis noxia, assembly GCF_037042655.1. Lineage (NCBI taxonomy): Eukaryota > Metazoa > Arthropoda > Insecta > Hemiptera > Aphididae > Diuraphis > Diuraphis noxia. Next base: position 17,039,040 of record NW_028301712.1, on the reverse strand, counting down.
ACGGATTACTAAAATTAAATGCTGTAAACGTTAGATAATTTTTTTCAATATGCTTATGAATTGTTTATTTCGAATTAAAAAAACAATTTAATCAAATTAAATTAAATTTTTATTTTCTGTATAAAAAAATAAATAAAAAAATAAAGTATACATTATACGTATAGTACTAGAGTCTATTGATTATATAAAAAAAAAAACTTAAAAATATTCAATAGAAAAAAGTTATTACATTTGAATAGTGCTGTGTTACACCCTGCAGTATTATATATTATTTAATATTTTGTAAAGTACAAAAATGTTTAGTGTTTTCAATTATTTTAAGACTTTAGGTTTGATAACTGCATAATGGTTCCTCATCATGTGTTTTCTTACAGCAGCCTAAAATATGCCAAATAAATATGACATACTTAACACGATTATTATTATTTTTTTTAAATTAGAAATTTAAATAATGCAAAACAAAAATATTATTCTTTAAGGTTCAAAAAATGTTTTTACTGCGTATAATACTATTTGTTATTCTTAGTAAAATTTTCAAATATTTCGATTAGTTTTAAGTTATTTAAACTACGAACTTATATTCACACTGTTCGACAGCAATCCTATAAGAATAACAGCTAGTAATATTATATGAAATAATATTTAGGTATTATGCATAATATATTATACGGGATTTCTTTTTGGCCAAAAGAGTTTAACATTCCGTATTACTAATATTAAAAATAAACTCTCATGGCTGTATAATTAATATAATATCTTTAATAATATAAACTGACCATTTTCTTTGAGTATCATTTTTGTTATGCCATGATTTTTCATTGAACTCAAATATAACACATGCAATTACCTACATAATTACACATAACACCAAATATGTTGCAGAGATACTAACTATTTTTTTATTTTATTTTTTACTTGTTAAGATGAATTGTGAGTAAAAGTAAGCTGTGTATAGTTTTGTATTTAAACAATTTATTAAAATTGTGATTACAAAGTAGTAATAATTTCCAATAACCGTATGTGCATTTACTTGAGTGAGTGTAATTTCTATTTTATAACAACCTAAAACGTTTTAATTATTTATTCAAAAAAAAAAATCTATGTCCTAACATAACTTTTAAGGTGGTAAATACATAGTTCTTGTTCAAAATATCATTGAGTTTTAACAAACCTTAATAAAACTGAATTATTGGTCGTGTTATCTTATTCAAAAAAATATATTTAAGTTTAGGTATATAGTAAATGCATAGGTCTTATTATATCAGTACTTAACATATTAATGTGTCGAACAAGTATTATAATATACGCATATTTGATCTCGGTTAAAGTACCTGTGACGTATATAAGAATTGATAAGGTGAAATTTATAATTGTAACGTGTTCGTATTAACTGTATTTATAATTTCTACACATAAATAGTTGTATGAACACGAAACATATTATTATTATTCGGTCTAGGACATTTCGGCGTGGCCATTTCGGCATAGGGCCGTTTCGGCATAGGGTCGTTTCGGCGTATGGCCGTAAGGCCATTTTAATAAATTAGGTAGGTCACTATAAAATATAAATATATAAATAATTTAAAATAAGGAGAATGCTATAAAAATTATATTAATTATATTATTATTTTTGTATAAAAACTGTATATTATAATAATTAGATATATTTAAGAGAATGCTATAAAAATTATAAATAAAAATATTCAGGTCATCATACTTAAATTATGTGCTGTTCCTCTTAAAAAACTCATAATATTACGAATATCATAATCGCTGACTAATTTTAAAATACATTTATTAACGTCCATGTATTTTTTTATGGACTTTTGCCTTTTTATATCTGCAAACGAAGGTGTTTCGACCACTTTGAATTCTCCTTATTAAAAACTTATTAAAATTTTGATTGCTTGTGCCATGGTGACTTCTAACTACTGACTATTTGACTATCATATATTACTAAATTATATCGTCTATCGATACATCGTATAGGTTAACTACCTCTATCTTTATTACTTATACCGTAATATAGATTATGATGTGTGACAGTATAATATATATGTAATATATTATTATTATTATGTACAGTTCATACGGCTTATCAACAAGCGGCCCTGCATATATGTATGAATAATTAAATACCTATTATAGTAGTATATTATATAATATAGATGGGTTGTTAGTCAGATAGATAGATACAAACATAATATAGCTACTAATGATTTAGCCATGGCAATAATGTACAAATGGAAATTCAGTAGGTATAATATGTAACAAAATGCAATTTTCCATTATTCATTCCATGTGAAAATGTGATTGTTTTATTATAATCTCCTCAAATATTTTCTTATAAATGTTGTCGGACACGTAAGTGTCTGAGGTTAATAAATAGTGCTGAACCATAACGTGTATTTTAATAAACAAACCTACCCCGTAGGCCATAAATTTGAAGTGTAGCATACGCTGTATAGATGAATAGTTATATTGATTTCCTTTTCAGGTCATTTTAGAATTATTTATACGAGCTTATCGACGATCGGACGTCAAAGGGGTGTGCTCGGAAAACGACCACTTTTAGTCTAGTTCATCACGGTGTGCACGTGTGTCGTCCAGTGAAAGTGTTTATGTGACTAAACCAACATAAGCATATTAAAAAAAAAAAAAAATGTCTATACTCTTAAATACATAATTAGAAAAATGTATGATTATAAGCTACACTAGTACACTATACAATAAATATAAGTATACTACAGCTAGTATGTTAAATATGTAACTATAAAAAATACTAACATGCTAAAATGTCAAATATAATTTTGATTTCTAACAAATTAAATTTTTTCCGGCATTATCAGTAAATTAACTAAATTTTACACTTAATTAAAAAAATAGTCAGTCGAGTATTTATAGTTTGTACAAAAATTATTTTAGCCATAATAGAGTTTTAATATCAAAAAACTTTATAATAAAAAAACTTTTTTACACAAGTTAAACATTTTTTAGATACTGTACGAAGAGAGGAATAGATTTCTTTTGCAATGATGTTTTTGTGCTTACTTTTTCCGGGCACACTTTTGGTTTAAAAAAAGTACTGTAAAACTTTCAAGTAGTCCTGTCATCAATCGAAGATTGAGTCTAGTCGTTACTTTTTAAAAGTAATTTCTCGATTATCTGAGTAGCTTTCTTGTGCTATAAGTTGAGAAAAACTATGGAAATATTATTAATGAATAAATAAATTTAAGCAAGTGCTGTTATACATATACCTGCGAATACTGATCTGAATTGTTTTAATTATTTTTCACGGGATCAGTGATTTTAGAATTTATTTCAAAACATAATTCTAACATACCTGCTCTTTAAATACTATGTATTTACAATTTTGAATTCTTTCAGCGGCCACTTATCAACTTTTAAACTATAAAATAAGATATATTCAATGAACTATTCGTTTACTCAAAATTGTACCTAACTACAATTATTTAACCATACCTATATATTAATTTTTTATTTTACAAGAAATAAACAATCGGTATCATAAATTATACACATATTTATTTAATTTCAATTTTTCAATCAATCTGTATATTATTTTTAATGACAGGTTTAAAATAATTTATTGTTTTTGTAATAATGACAACATTTTGATAAATATACTTATGAAATATATAAAAATGTTGAACAGGATAATTTCAAGACCCTTCTACAAAAATCTAAAATCAAATAAATTGTTTATTTAACAGTAATAACAGTTGTACATATTATTATAATAATACATTGTTAAAACAAATTTAACTCACATTTTTAAAATAAATATAATAAAATATTAATCTTTGAGTTTCAAATTAAAGAAATGTCCATTTAATTAAAACTACAAAGTTAAAAAACCTGTTTGTATAAAATATTTATTGAATTAAATGTGGTTTAAAAACTAAAAACTAATAATTTAATTCAGTCAGTTATGTAAGACAACTAGTTTAGAAAACATTTTAATAAATGGCAGATCAAAAAGAACTTATAATTTTTAAGTCAATAATTTTTTTCTTTTCATTTAAAGTTGAAAGGAAAAATATTTATTTATTTATTACTATTTTTACCTAAAGGCTAAAGCCATTTATTTTTTTGTTATATTATTGTCATTTATTATGCTTATTTCACATCAACTATAAATTGAATTATATTCATCAAATGTACACTAATACAAAATAATTTATTATTAAAAAAAAAATACCTAGTGATTAATATTTAATTAATCTATATTTAACTAATTTATGTGCATTAATTTTTGTCTAGAAACCAATTGGATATTGACATTAATATTAACTAAAGTATTTATAATGAAGTCATTTTTAGTATTTTAAAAATAATTTTAAGAAACGTAAAATTATTTCCATTCATTTAAACAAGTTTTGATTATTACTTATTTTATAAATTAAATATTAAAATATGCATTGTATTAATGTTATGTCAATATTATTTTAAATTATATTAAAATAATTTGTAGTCTTGCCAGTTAGGTATTCAAATTTATACAAAACTTGACATAGGCAATTCCAAAAATCTTTCTTCAAATCTTTTCTCAAACTTTTTTTTTATGTTTAAATGATATAAAAACTATTATAATTATTTAAATATACCTTGCTCCACATGTAATCAATTTTAATCACGACGATCCATTATTACTTTCAAAGCAAAACAAATAGTACATACATTTTTGATTTATGCCTAAAAGTGACTGAAATGAAACTGGTGTCACTCTTAGTATATTTTGTATTATATTCATGATTTTCTTAAATTAAATTTTAAGATGATGAGTACAATATTACAGCACTAATTATCCCATTATAAAAATGTAATCTTACTTTTTGTGTTAGTCATAAATCTACCTAATAATACTTGGTAATTTAAAAAACAAAATTAACGTTTCTGCAATAGATTATGTTCTTATATATTATTGAACAGCAAATTTTGAATTTGAATTTTTATGACAGTCATCTAATTTATATTTATCTATTAAAATACTATTTAATGCAATAATGTTAATAATTTAGGCAGGACTTTTTGTTTACTCAAAAACATAATCATAAATGAGTAAAAATAAAATATGGTTTGCGTTCGAATTAGGATTCGGGTTACTAAACCTAATTATATTTGTTGGCAAGTTATTTCTTAAACATGTTGTGTATTTTATTCACCTCCAGGTAGACTCAATTATTATTTAAAATAATGGTGTTTTATGGAAAGAGGCAGTATATTTACTAAGGATAAAAGTTTAATTAGTTGTAAATTAAGGTTGCTGTGAATAGCGTAAGTGTGTTCCCAAAAATAAAAAGGGGAATAGTAGGTAACCACTCTTCTATACTGTAAATTTCAAGTGTATCTCGTCAACGAGTAATAAGTCACTGTTACGGTGTGTATTAATAAAAAACCTTGTATAAATGTTCAAGCTTTTTGAACAAGCGAATCATTTTTAAACAGTATTTATAGAAAAAAAACAAATAAATGTTCAAAAAAGCGTCAAAATATTTTTAAAAATATACTTATGTATTGCCAATAATAATATAAAAATTTCAAGTACTTATCTATAGTTATTTGTTTTTGAATAACGACAAAATTATAATAACCTAACCTGTCAGATGAGAAATCTCTAATTTTTACGATTGAAATTTAAATTGAATCTATTTTACGAGTGAATTTCCAATTTTATTTTTCAGACGATTATGAAAAAAATATTTGGAATTACTTATACGCTCAATATTTTTTCTGAATACCAATTATAAAAACATATGTGGAAAATGGGACGATACAACATCTTAAAATCTTAAGTGTGAATATTAAAAATATTTTTTTGATTACTAAATAACTTGAAATTCTTAATATTTTATTGAAACATTTTTTAAATGGATATAATTATAATCTAAGAGTTTTGACGAAGTGAAGAACTTTATATCGACATTTGTTCTATTATATTTTTGCAGATCTTTTTGAAACATACTTATTGTGAATTGTGTAAATTTTGTCAAATTTAGTTTAATCTTAACTACCAACCAAAGTGTTGACTAAATCTAAATTTCTATTAGAATCCCTCAAGTTTCAAAGTCTATTCATTTTTATTCTATAATTTTTGTATATCAATTACAATAGAAAAAAAAAAATAATTTTAAGATAAACACATTCGCTAATTTACAGGTATGATTGTAACTTTTTGACAGTCAGTTCCTTTAGTAGGCTCACGTGCTGTAGCGTTTAGTGTATAGTAATAATAAATAAATGGCAGTATGAAAATGATGGCAAATAATAAGCAGGCGACGTGTTTTGAACAAAAATCTGGATTATTGCGATCATATCATATTCCTTATAGAGTTATAACATAGTATACGGAAGACCAGCATACGGACTCAAGCTGATTCGTCACACGGATAAAATAAAATATCATATTAATTTTACTATAATCATAATAACCATAACAATTTGAAATTGAATTAAACGTATTTTGTAAGTTTTTAAATAAATTAATTTTGAAAATATTTATAAAAATTTATTCATGTTTTTTGTGTTGTTTAAAAACAAATTACCTTTAAAATGTAATAAAACTATTTAAGTTCAGTTTGATCTTATTACCTACCATGGCGGACACGGTTTTACACTACCAATTAGATCGAATAACTCAATAAAGAACCTCATCAACGAATGACAGAAAAACAAGTTCTTTTTAATTCTGGAAGTTCAAGGAAATTCGAATTAATTTAAATAACGTTAATGCTGTAGAAAAATATGTTTTTTGCGTTAAATACACAATCGTATCTCCTAAAAAAACTTCAAATAAATCACCTAGTGAAATTCAATTTTTTAAAATCCATTATTTCCTCTGCTTTAAAATAAAGATTTTTTCAATGTCAATATGTATTTTGACGTGTATAAGTTATATTTATTTGATACAAGCAAGTTCAGTTGGGCACATTAGTTATTTACACGAAAATACGAATATAATAGAAAAATATCTTTACCAACTTAAATTGGTATCCAATAATAAAATTATAGTATTTTCAACATTTCAAGGTTTTCATTCTACAAATCAAGCACGCAAATGTCATTTCTTCTGAAATTATATGGTAAAATGTGTATATTTTTAATATATTATATACATTTATGTATCTAATTTTTGCACGTTATATAGGTACTATCGAAAAGCACGTGCCTAGTGTAAATGGTTAGTTTAAAAATGTTTTCATTTATTTTGTGCTACTTATTTGCTTAAAAGGCAAAAATCGAATAAATATTTTTATAATATGTAGTATTTTATATTTATATGAGTTAAGCAATCAACGAAGACAGTTATTTTAATACGAGTACTTTCCATGCGTTTAAAATATTGTGGTTTTTAGGTTCATTTGGTGTCCATTTAGGTAAAAAGGAAAACTCCTAATGTAATCAAATGTACCTACCAATAATATTATGAATTTTTCCTGGCAGAAATGTAATAATGTTTGTTGAAATCTTTTTAGTAAACAGATTTCTTAATGATTGAAATATTTTGTTGGACTAATTTTATGTTTGTTAGAAGTTATAGTTATTTTTGTATTTTAATGACTCAATTATATTTTTAATAATCGAAAATACTTCCAATTAAAATGAAATCCTTTATAATAATATTATTTTTAATTACCTTATTATATCAACTATTCATAAATATTACTTACTATTTTAATTGTATTACCTAGCTGTAAAATTAATTAGTATTTTGAAACAGTAAATAGATCCGCAAAAAATGGATCTAATAATAAATAAAAATAGAAATGTTTCATCAACCTATACAGAGGTAGTTCTATATTATAAGTATTGTGAGTAGGTTTCTCATACTCACTAATTAAGAATATCTATAAAGATGGTATGTTAACCATTTTTTTAAAACAATTTTAATTGAAGTAATCCTAAAAAAAAAAAATACACAGCTAAAGTTAATTTTAAAATATATATATATTGACTGTCTTTAGAATTTTAGGAAAATAAGAGGTAACTTTAGTTAGGTAAGATAAGTTTTTTTTTTAAATATGTTATTAAATAATTATAATGTGTTATTTATCCACTCGTTGAGTGATATCGCTCTGTCTGGGCAGTTCTCATTATTCTTAGCTATAATAATAAATTATTTACAAAGTAAATATGTACCTAAATTTATTATAATATTAATAATGAACAAATAAAGGACTGTGGCCCTACCTTTAGATTTCATGGTAACAAGAGTGTACCTATTTATTATGTGTAACTACATAAAATCACAAATATAATTATTTAAAAATATAGTATAATATTATATTTATACTTGTATTACAGAAGAATCATACAAAAAAAATAAATCAACGCAAAAATATTCATTTTATAATATAGCTTTATATAGCTTATAGCTTTAATTTTAACAAAATTAGTACCTAAGTTACAATTATTTGTGAAATTAAATACCTAGGTTTACTAACAAAGTTGTTTTATGGTACAATATTCTAACATAAGCATAAGGTATAACGTTAAGTTAAAAGTCATAAAAAAAATGTATAACTTAATTTTTAACTTTTTAACTAATTACTGCCTAGCTTTAAATATATGTGCACCAAAATATAAGTTGTTACCCTTATATATTGGTTGAACTTATATATTTTTTGCCTTTTTTGATAATTGAATTATATGAAAAAGACTATAACATTCATTACATACAGATTCTAAAACAAGTGAATGTGTTTATTTTAAATTATGTACTAAGGTACCTATAAAATCATTTATTTTTTTGTTGCTTAAAATGTGTTAATTTTTGTTTAGTTGCTTAATTGATGATAATAAAATTTATTGTAAACGTTTCAAAAATTGAATAGATTATTTTATTGAAGCTCCCAGTCCATAGATTTTTTTACCTCACTAGGTTTATCAAATATTTATTACTTATTTATTTATAAAAATAGCAACAGATTTTATAAAGCAGAAGATATTTTTAATATATTATCTAAATTATATGCATACGATTTAAATCATGTTAAAAAAGGACCAAATAATGTTTTGCATTAAAGTTAAGAATAATTGGAAATTAAACTTTTAAAGTTTGACACGCCCATCTTGTGACCTTTTCCGGTGCTTAAAATGAAATGTATTAAAAAAAAATCACCACTTCTACAAAAATTGTAATAAAACACTGTTGTTGGTTTGACGTTATATTCTTTGTGGCGTGGATATATCAAAGTTTTATAGAACCTACTCTCAAGCCTGCCATTGTCCACGAGAGTGAATAAGTAAAAATCTACTTCATTAATGAATCATAAATCCATTAACCATCTCATATATTATGCGTTTGAAACAAATTATATCAGTGAATAGGAATTATTTGATTTTTTTTTCGAAACAAACTTGTTGAATTATATTAATAAGACCTATTTGTGTAGTGGTCTGGAAAGGATTTTGTGTACTGCACACTGCACAATATGATCTAATCCGGTATTCTGAAGACCATATATTATACATATATGCTAAAGGACGTGATAATATTTCGCAACTGTTGTTGTATCATCGTTGTTCAGATAGTGTACACTTCACTCTGTGCATACTATATTATAATATCCGGTCGAACAACAGAAATAATGATTGAATTCTCCTTTCCTCTCCTATATTCACATAACTGATTACATTTGACTGATGGTGCTACTCACGCCAAAATAGTTGTAGAATATAGTAGGAAACTTTACCTTTATCATGACCAATGCAATTATCTCGTTAATGACTCCGTCACCATAATTGAAAAACTAAAGGTTTATTGAAGTAAAACATAATTTTGCAACGTACCTACCAACATTTAATTCTTTACATTCATTGCTTTCTATCCGAACAACACGTCTTGTAATATTGTTTTTTCGTTTCGTTAAACTATGACTTAATTTGCTTGGCTTGCTTTTAAACATATACAATAATATTGTTGAATGAATAAAATGTACTCAGAAACAGGAATGATTTAGTTTGAAAGTTCCGTAAAAAAAAAAGATTTTTTTAAAGAAAAAATGCGTTCCGTCTTTATTTCGCTCTCGACGAAAGTATGATGCGTCAGAATAACTTATAGCTATAGATATTGGTTCAGTTGGAGCCCCCTAAGGTAGGTTCGATAAACCTCTAGAGAACATGAATTGATGATTACTTGAATTCGAGTGGAATCCTCTGCTAATATTAATTTAAAAAACGCATTATACTTTACGAAATAGAAAACAATCTTACTTATGAGAAACTGAGTTTGTTATTCTGCAACACTCAATTAAATAAATGTATGTGTTTGAATTTTTTTTATGTGTATGATTTAATTTGTATTAGCACACCAATAAGTAACCTCATGATTCTTTCAAATATAAAGTCATACAAATAAAATATAATAGACCAATACGGATATAATAAGAATTCAATTTTAATTTTAAATATTACTATATAATTTACATAGATAAGACAATATTTTAAAGTCATGTAATTTAATCAAATTAAAATTAAAAAAAAATAATAATAATATATTTCAATAAATACAATATTCAAAGTTTTTAACTTAATATTGATAACTCCATATATTTTTAAGGTAACCAATTTATTAACAGTTTATGATGTTGAATTTTAAAGAAATTCCTTATTAAAAATGTGTTATTTCTGCGCAATTTTGATGCATTTTTATTTTCTATTTACGGCAAATAATGGATACTATAGATAGGTAGATACCAATAAAAGTAAAAATCGATATGCCTAATATAAATTTGCAATATAACGTCACGGAATGTTATAAATAAATATTCTGATATTAAAAATAGTTAAAATAGGCTTTCCTAAAAAGTGTGTGTGTGTGTGTGTTCCGTATTGGCATATAATATTATATTGTATATCATCCATAACACGCGTGTTAGATGAAAATTATTATATTATAATGACTGATACCAGCTATGTTTAGTCACGCAATCTCAATAAATTACTATAATATCCTTTCCCCTCGTCGTTCAATTTTATACCACATAGATAATAATTATGGGTCACCATTAACATTTGAATTATTTAATATAATTACGTCTTCACAAATTAAATAACTTTACAAATAGCCAATTATATCCACACAGCAAAATTGATTTATACAAAAAAAATTGTATTCTAAATTATTAACGGATCGCAAATCGTGAAAAGTATACGACGCGGCATTATTGAATGTAAAACGTGATTTAGTATAGGAAAATTTCATCTTGTGTTTTGATAATACTTCGATATCATATTCAACTTTTTTTTATTATCATAACTAATAGGAATCCTATCTAACATATTGTGTATGTGTATACCTAATATATTATATATACGTAATATATGTATATTATTATACCTCATAAAGGCCAGTCAAATACATTTTAATCATAAATAGTTATGTGCACACTTTCATGGAAATTAAATTAAATATTTAATCTGCATTTACGATTTTCTTGAATTCAATTGTAAGATATAAATACCTAGCGTATGATAATATGAGAATTCAATCATAGAACATATGATATCGATTTTTCGGGATAAAGTGTTCCTGTCCATTGAGTATCGATTTCAGTATAAGGTCAAGAGTTTGATTCGTTCTAAAACAAACAATGGTCTTGGTTTATGTTATAGTAAAACGATGAACGTATACTCTACAACATGTTCCATAAGTCATTGTAAGTTAACACTGTACATATTTTTTACGCAATAACTATTTTATTAACTTACTGTAATATGATAAAATAATTTTTATGGACTAAAATATGTGTTAATATAATTTAAGTTCCATCGCATTAAAAGAAATATAAAAGAATTTTATTATGATTACTATTATTTACAATTAAATCTAAAACATATTATGTTGATGTAAAGTAAAAAGTAGACATGGTCATATATTAGATAAATTTTTACAAATAAAAATTCATTCTATAACATGATAATAATATTTAATATAAGAGGTTAAAAAGGTTTTAAATCAAGTTTTTAAATATTATTATTAATCGGGTTTTGAATAGTAGTTAGTACCTACATAAATGATGTGTTTTCGATTTTTCGATATTTCAATTATATGTATATTATCGTTCTTTAATCAAACGACAAATATTATAGATATAATAATTTTCAAAATTATGAATTTTTCATGGAAGTATTTAGTTTTTACGAACTACTGGATACGTTTGACAAATGTTACTACACAAAACTCACTTTTATAATTATTTATTTATATTATCTACATATGATTATGTTAACAATAACATAAAAAGCTTCAAAATGTACATATTGATTATCGTGTTGTTAATTATTATATCATTCTAAAATCTCTACGTTAATTAATATTATGTGACAAAAGTGTATATATTTTAGTGCAATAATGTATGTAGCATGATCGAAGTACTTTTGATGAACAATAAACTGTCTTGTTCCTAATGTCAGAGCTACATAATGATTACCTAAAAGACCCAACCTCATCACTATTATATGTCATCGTCATTAATAGGGTATTTCATAAATAACGCAGTTTTTGAAATCCAGACTAATTTGTTATTTTTAGGAAGGTGTCACTGCTCATTTAATTTCTATTATTTGTGGTTGTATAGGATTTTAGTGAAAAATCAATAATATATTGAGTATTTTGATTATTTGTTGTCATGGACAGTATTATTTTCATTGAGTTTACCGGGGTTGGTAAATTGAGTCCCAAATGACCCTAATTCGGTAAATTGAGTCCCGGGGAAAAATAAGTAGTAGGTAAGTTGAGTCCCAGAAAAAATAAGGTAGTAGGTAATTTGAGTCCCAGAGAAAAACGATTTATATGCATTTAAAATTTAAAAATGTGCACTATAAAATTTTTATTTGTGATTTGGGCCATTCATTGACTGCATGTATATGATTTTGAATATAGCAACATGCATTTTTATTGCATTTTTATTAATTATATAATTATTGTTTATGCAATAAAAATGCATGTTGCTATTTTCAAAATCATATACATGATGCAGTCAATGAATGGCCCAAATCACAAATAAAAATTTTATAGTGCACATTTTTAAATTTTAAATGCATATAAATCGTTTTTCCTTGGGACTCAAATTACCCTTTTTTTTCCCCTTATTATCGACGACGCTTTCGGAACTGCTTGCACATTACGTCAACAGCGTCGCCAAGGACTCAAATTACCTACTGCCTTATTTTTTCCGGGACTTAACTTACCTACTACCTATTTTTCCCCGGGACTCAATTTACCGCTTTCAAAATGTACCAAACTTATCTCGGACTCAATTTACCTAGCCCAGAGTTTACAGGGTTTTTGATACTTTTTTTTTACAATTATTTTAATCAAATACCAAATATACATTCTACTTATATATATCATATTTATTATAGTCATAATCATCTGTCTACTTACCTATTACAATATTAAATGTTATAAATATTTTATCAGTTATCACCAAACATTCAAATTAGATAATAATTTTATATTATTATTCGAAGACCTATAAATAACAACAACGGATAAGGGTTTATAATTATTTCCTTGACGTGTAACAATACTTAAATACTTAAGCAAATATTAATAAAAAAAACTTACCCATTTCGTATGTTAAATCGTCGTCTTATGTATTAGTTTAGTCTATTCAACACAGCTACACACTAAATACACACACTAAAATCAATAGACTCGCAAACGGCCAACTAACGCGTTCAATTACTATTGCACTTTCATTAGGTAGGTTATTAATAACATTTGTATACAGTCAAATATTACATACACAAAATAATATTATTGTTCATTTTTATAGCTAGGTATACAGAGTGTTCGGAAAATAAAAGAATCAACTAACCATATACCGATAATACTACGTATTTTTGAATCATTCATCTAAACATTGAAACGGCAGATAATGTACTATTAAAACATGATAACCAAGTCCATTTATTTATTTGGTACTATAGATCTAAATATTTATTTAACAATCATGCAATTACTATGTAGCGTATTTTTTTGCTTGTAGAATTTCTCATTCCAAATGTTCGATTAATGTTAAAAGTTTTGATGAACTATTCCATTTTTAGTTGCAACTTGCAACTGCAGTTAAGAATATTATGTTATTGATATGATGATAATATTATGGTAAGAAAGTATAAATTATCTGTAAGACAGAATATCAGTTACAACGTGTATCTATATCAGATGCTAGGTTTATTATACAAAAGAAGAACAACGTATTACTCGTATTACTATCATCCTGTGTGAAGGTAGAAAGTAGGTATACTATGGGTATAATAATAATATGATAATATGTGTGTACATGAGTAGTACTATACTGAATGTGTACAAAATAGGAACCAAAAACTTATGAAGAATTTTACTTTCAAACGATTTACTGTGCTGTCAACGTTGGCTGTTGTGAATGAGAATTAGCTCGTCGTTGTTTTCTAAGGAGCCGCGCGCTGGTAGAATATGATATTATGATATCATGGTGTTTTGCTACTATTGTGATATATTATGAAAAACCTTTACTGACAGTTTGAAAGGGAAATGTTTCGTTAGCGTAATAATAAAATAAATAAATTTTAAATAACTACGCCAGAGTAATCATAAACGAACGGTAAAACGTTAAAATGTATTCACGGAAATTTCCTCATCAATAAATAAATAATTAGAAATAAACGAAGGATCGCATTCTCAAATATCTTCCTTCATCTGTAATTCATGTAATTTTACTCACTTTACTAACACTTTACTACATATACTGTGCATATGTCACTCTAAACATTATAAAAAGCTGGTTAATGCAGTCACTTATCTAATGTTCTTCAAACCAAAAACAATAAATTACTTCAACTGTAAACATCATAACAATAATTTAACATGTGGTATTTTAAAAACATGAATCACTTTGATAATCTGATTTTTAACATGTTGTATCAGTGTATCACATAACTAGAAACTCCAAAAATTTAAAAACATAACCTGATGTGAGATATATTTACTACCCAACTGAAACTCTATAGATTTATTTACATTATACTGGTATATTACTCATCGAGAGTATCATGAAAATTAAAATCGGTACTAATAAAAATAATAATTTTATCTTTTAAGATATAAGTTATTTATTCTAATGTATGTGATATATTATTACGTGTACAATTTAAATGTAGTAAATAAATCATCTTGACATCTTGAATTTCACAGTTTATCTTATTTTTTGTATTTTATTGTTATTCGGTTAACAATAAATAATTTTTTATTATGTAAATGCCAATTTATTTTCCAGCAATTTTGTACTATACTATTAGGATTTTTATTTTCAGATACAATTTAAGATTGCAATTTCAATTTTAAATTCTAATCATATTTAATTTAGTTTAATAGTATATATAAGTAAATACGTTTTAAACTATTTTTTTTAAATAAATAACGAGTATATTATGTTATATTATTTTCAGTAATCGTATATAAAGTTACATTATACAATTATTGGCTTATTTTAAGCAAAAAAATAGAACTATAGAATAGTAGAAAATAAAACTAATATTGCTCTAGTGTTACCGGAACCAATAGTTTACTAACACAAATAAAACAGCTCAGTATTCATCTATACTTTTAGTGATAAAATTTTTATGACTTAACATACCTAATAGTAGTCTATTTGAATACGGTTTATTTTAAGTACTCACTGTGCCTACAATATTACATATACATATATCTTACCTAAAAGTCATTTTTAAACTGTCGATTAAATAATATACTAAGTTGTAAACTATATTCATTATAAATGGAACACTGTGCAATGTGCATATAACTGTCTCATAAAGTAATAAAAATCGATGCTTGGGATGGTTATACAGTTTTTTAATAACTTTAAGTGAAATTAATGCATTAATGATGGTCTACACGAGTTCGTGCAAATCCTGTTCAATATTGGATTAGAAATAAAATAGTGAGTTCGTTTATAATAGTTGGGACAGTGACAGGGGCTGGCAAATGTAAGAATGTGTTGAAACTTGAGAATATCATCTGCGAGATGAGGCAAGCAGTTTATATACCAGTTAAGCCCCAAATTAAAATCATGAGCTAGTAAATAGCTGTGTATCATCCCAAAGCCTGGTAAATGAGATATTATGAAACACCATGGGAGAAACAAGAGTTAAGAAAACAAGGAGCTTGAGGAATATCAGCTATAACTAATTTATACCAACCAGATGAAGTTATGTGGACTGTCCATCACAGCTTTAATTAGAAATTCTTGATCTTAATTATATTCAAGATAATTCATCAAGCATACCCACCCCTCAAAGTTTATCCTTTAATATTGTATTTAATTTTCTGAAGTTAATTCAGAATTTCGTAATTTTTAAGTACCTTCTTTAATATTTTTGAATGCAATTTTATGAACATCGTTTATCACTAACAAACTTAGAAACATGATTTTTTTAATGTCAACCTACTTTTTAATGACAATTATTGAAAAATTCATTTTTCGAAATGTTGATATATAAATCGAATTTGAACTAGTATTTTCATAACTATATTTTTAAAGTATTGAGGATATAATGATCTGTAAAATATACGAATCAATATAAATATTTTATTATATGAAAAAATTATCTGAGCAAAATAAGTTTTGTTACTATTATTAAGTAGGTAATAAATTATATAGTAAATATTACATCTGTTCTATACTTTATGATATAAAAGATAAAATCATTATTGAGAACTATAATTCCGATTTGTATAATTTGGTCTCAAAAAAAAAAATCTCCTGATTGATAGTTAAAAGGAAAAAGAGTGGATTTAATTTAATAAAAAATAGATAGGTAGGTATATATTGACACATAATTATTCTTAAATTGAATAAAAATCAATGAATTTGATAATCTAACGTAATTTAAAGATTAAAAATTCATAATTTGTGTAAATAGATTTTCTAAAAATAAAAATAGATCAGGATGCTTGGAGAATTATCTTGTACAGAAATTATAAATATATATAATATATGTATAATTATGTATGTTATATGAAAAGAATTTCTAGTAAAAGAAGAATAGGTATCACCTCAGATTATAATTTGATACGACTTAGAATACTTTTGAGCAAAGAACGAGTATTTAATTTATATTGATAACTCTAAGCCCACAGAAACCATACGATAATTTACCATAGATGTAAAGTAATGCAAGTCACTAAAAGAAATTTTACAGAGACATAAAACACAATAATATTATAGGTACACTTAGTTTTTGTCAGTTAAAAAAAAAATTTTATTTAAAATTTATAATATGGCTTATATTCAATTGAAAATTATATTTGATAGACAATAAACATAAATAGTTAGTTACTATATTAGAAAATGTAATTCTTATATTTAAATGTATATAGTCTATACCTACTCATAAATCGTATTTAAGTAGTTGAATAAAAATAAATATGATTTAAAAATTCATGTCAAAAATGTATTTTAATTAGAAGTATGAGATGAGAGAGAAACATATTCACTATATATTTGTGTTTTATACTGGTTATTATGACTCCAACATTTTAAATTTATCAAATTATAAATGTTCCATCGTGTCATCAAGTGCCTATTAAAAACATAAACCAAAATTCAAATAACTATCTTAGGAATTTTACGATCTTTTATCTATTATCTTAAATATTTCAAAGATGAAAACATTCAACATTACATAATATTTGAATTATTGAATTGTACATAATAATTGCCGTAGGAAATGATAAAATGTAGAACAAATATTAATTTAATTTAAAAATTGATTGGATTTTTACCTAAGTGTTCAAACAAACTTTAAATTGAATAATATTTTAAAAAAAGTATAAATTGTATCTATATAATTGTATCGTTCTAAAAAACACTATAAATAAATAAAATAAATATTTGCCAGTCATTAATTATTTTTCAACGTTTTCAAAGTATTTGTAGATACTAAAATTTATATAATGTATTTAATTCAACGCATGATGTATGATACACACATTTCTATAGTTTCACTATTCATCGGTATAATTCGTCCTACAAAAATGATACGAAAACCATAATATTAACATTGGATTTAATAATATGATATGAAATTATTTATTTGTAACAATGGCCTTAAATTAACATGATTATCGTATGTGTACCACTAGAATATAAATGAAAAGAAAATTATTTTATATGACTGTACACAAGTGTCCTTGAGATGTACAACGTGTAGTGAATGTGAATGCTTGACATATTTCATTATACGGACACTTCCGGTCAACGGTCTTTATTAGCGAAGGAAAACTCGGAAGTACTAGAAAATGGAAAATACAGTATACCAACAGATACATTAGATGAAAAAAGTATACAACCGTAAAGAAACACGTATTTTCATACGTTCCTGTTGTGTTTCTACTTTAATACCAGTGTTGAAAAATACGCAGCACACAAATAATAATAATATTGTCATACCGTGCCTATTCCGTCATAAAATAATCTTATCGAATTCTCACATAAACTATGAGAACACCTTACTCAAAGGCTATACTTATCATCTGGTATTTGAAGACTCAAACGACTGTTATATTTTACGATTTATACAATATTTTTGTCCACATAAATTACAGTTAAAAAAAATCATAACAATGTTTGTTCTAATCAAGTATAATCGAACTATTGCAATAAATTATTCGGTAAAACATAATTGCAGGTCAATAAGCAGATAAATAATATATATGATTAGACATTTGAAGTAAATAAAATAAGGAAAATAATAACCTAGTATTATCACAACGTTGTTCTGTTTCTTACTTTATTACTCACCATAAAAGTATTATGATGTGTAGTGTGTAAACACACCAACAATGAGTTTCTTGTCCCATTCATTATTCCTCAAAAACAAAATCAAGATTCAAGAAATAAACTCGTAATTCCCAATAATTTAATGTAATGCCCAATAAAATTCGACATCGAGAGCGGTGTAGGGATAAAAATAATTCTGAAGAAATACCCATCTGTCCAAGTTAATAAATATACTGGGATACGAGTATTTATTCAGAGAAAACACTATGCAAACTGAAGAGAACATTAACACAAAATAAAACAATTAATTGGCATCGGTTCACTTTCTGTATTAAATAAATTAACCTTAAAAATGTTATGTTTTCATTATACAGTTTTTAAAAAAGAATTTAAATGTTTAGTCATTTAAAAAAAATAATTATGAAATATTATAAGTTATTAATTGTTTGTTGTTTAGCTTCAGTTGCTAAAATTAAATTATACAAATTAATTCAGGTTCAAGGAGAGTTTATTATTTTTAATTGGTTCAGATCTGTACTAAATTATTTACATTTACATGTATAAATAAAAATCGGGGGATTGTGAATACCTTGTTAAAACTAAAAAAATGTATTAATCTTATCTAGGAAATACTTTGCAGAATTTCAGAATTTTGAAACTTCATAGTTGATAAAATAAAATCGTGACTATGAATTTTATATATTTTTTTAATCCCTCTAAAAACCACTTATGTGAGAATAGTGGGGTATCGCGTTAAATTTGTTCCCATTGCTTCATAATTTTTTTTCTAATTTTTTTTTTTTTTGAAATTTCTGATAATTTATAACTTTTACCCTCTCTTACTTTATTTCAAATTCAAACTAAAACTAATTTTCTACCATAAACCAACTTCGAAGTAAATCAAAACATTTTTATTGCTCCTAGAAAGTAGAAATCAAACACAAACAAAACAAAACACATATTATAGACAATGGTTTACCACTTCAATAGTTGCTCCGCTTAGAATTTTAAGTAAATAAATATAATAAACGATTATTAATGGTCAATACTCAATAGGTAGTAAGATATGAATATTATTAAACAAATTTAAATAGGACCGGAATAAATAAAATGTAACAACTTGACATGCTCATTTAAACTATGTATTATCTACGCTACGTAGGAATAAATAATATGAAAACATAGTTTTAAATCATAATTAGAAGCTTCAAAGTATGATTGAATTGTTTGAATAATATTTTTCACATAGGTTGAGATTGAGTTTTATATAACAACTCAATGTTATCGATTTGTTTTTTACAAATTACCTACAAGGACACGTTTTTCTTGATAAAATGAAAACTTCAAGCGTCTTACATTTCCTAAACAAAAATTATTTTTTATGCTTTTTAATTAAAATACGAAATTCGGATACTTAATTTTGTTATATTATCTGATTACAGATTACTTTTAATTCATTTTTACATTATAATTTTAAAAGAAAATCAAATAAATAATCACGTTATACTGAAAAGTTGAATAAGTAGTAAAAATTAAAAATTGTAATTTATTTTTCGTTAAACAGATATTATACATTTTATAGGTATTAGTGAGTTAATTCAGAATGACTTGGATCTAAACAAGTTTAACTAGTTAATGTTTATTACTTATTAGAAATCAATAATATTTCAAACTAGCTTAGGTATAATATACTAACATCACATTATTTGCTAAATAGGCATGCATCGATAATATTAATTAAATATTTTTTTATTAATTTATGAAAATTTGTTATGCTTTATATTATAATATAATATTTTAAATACATTAAAAATAAGCTGAATACTTAACTTTTGTTCATTGGTTTATAGATTCGCATCATTAATGTTAAGTGTTATTAAAGTGATTAACTAAAAATTGGATTAATATTTAAATGAGCTAATACGGATTTGTTTTTTGTGTCATGATAATACTATATAGAGGTTAATTAATTTATAATCTATAACAAATCCTACATTATTATTGTACAATTTATAATGTTGTTACACTTTATTAGGATCTATTAATTATATTATCATTTTTAATTTATTTATATTTTTTTGTTAAAGGTGAAAAAATGATTGTATTAAACACAAATTTGAACTTCTAGAATTTAACTTATTAGTAGCAACATATTTTAATGTTAATTTATAAATGTGATATTTTAACATTTAACATTAGTTTAAAAAGTTTTTTCATTCTAACCTTCAAATAAATAAACGTAAGAAAACTCCCTTGTACAATCACAGCTAATAACTTTTAAAATATCTATGTAATTAATATAAATTACCGAGGTATGTAAAACTTTTGACGTGTATCTAAAATATAAATAGTAGGTACAATGGTAGTTTCAAAAACTAAATACCTACTCTATTACCAAAGTATTTTAGTGTACCTATGAGCTATACAAGTTATATAAATGTTGTTTCTGTATAATTCAAAAACTATACACGGTTTTAAATAAATAAATAAATATTTTTTGTTTTTGTATAATCGATAGAGTAATTAAATCACTTGATATAAGTTTATATTTTTAATTTAAACAATGCATTATAAACTACAAATAATTATTATAAATATTGGCACACATTTGATAATAATTCCTTAAAACGTGTGTAACATATTTTTTAAATAATTTATTATTAAGTTCCAATAAAAGATTAGATTAATAGGAATTCAAATAGCTAGGGCTTTGTTATTTAAAGTTTGACTGATTTTATCATGGTTTAGTAGGCACAATAATTTATTAAAAGTAAGAACGTATTTTGTGATAAAAGTATCACCTATAAAGGTACAAACTTATAATAGTGTTGTTACATTATAACGTTTGAAATTCGGAAAAACGACTGACGAACTTTTGGTTACTTCATAAATTCCCTAACTTAATTTCCAATATAGTTAATACAATTATTACGTCATAGATACGTATGCAATAAAAGCATTGTATCGACCAACCTATTAGTTTCTATATATTACAATGTAATATTATTATTAGGTACATTTTGTTCACGTTCTAAAATAGTTGAATATGTAAATGTATAAAAGTACCTATATGTCTCCACTTTCATATTATCATAATAATATTATTGTTATTTTTATAATATTGGTAGGTACTTATTGAATAATTTTCAGCAATGACTGAAATCGCCTTCATAAGATGTGCAACTCAGACTAATTAGAGTACTAGTGAGGTTACAACACACTAGGGCCCACGTCTTTATCAACAATCTAAAATTGTATAAAGTAGTCGTCTTCAGCACAAATATAGTTCATAATTTGTATAATTTTATTATTATTATCATCATACAAATTATGCGAAAATATATTATACAGTGGAACCTGAACGGGCAAAATGTCCTGGCCAAAATTATAGATATTCCAATATGCCTCTATATAAGATAATTTTTAATTTCCCTTTATTTGTCTGATATTTACGGGTTTCACTGTAATTGATGTATGACAAATATAATTTCCAGTTATGTAGTTATTATTTTAAACGAATTTCATATTAGGTATCGATGTCAATGATATATAAATATATAACTAATACAGTAATACCTACATACTTCATTAGCGAATTTTTTTCAAACAATTTAGTATCGTGTTTAAATGTTGATTTAACTTAGAAATTTGCCACACACAAACCACATTAAATCGGTCACCGCGACTTGTTCCCGTTGTAGTTGGGCTACCAAAACCACACGGTGGGAATGCACAAAAACTATGTTTGTTTCGTTCGGTGAACGTCAGATGAGGATGCTCCCGTGGACCGGATATCGCATATAAGCGGACCGGAAATTGAACCGTGCGTGTACAACACAATATAGTTTATTGATACCGACGGTCGGAGACCATTCTGTTATCTTACCTGTGTCGTGAGTAGTCGGCTACACGGCGGTTGTGGGCGATCGCGCTGGCATTCGGACTTCCCGGTTCAACGGCCGATCATGCCACGCATGGGGTATGTGCGTCACTGGCGACGAAACAGCAGACGGACACAGACCGGACCGCGAATAATACGACGTTTAATGATCGATGACGTATGTCGGTGTCGTGTCGTCGGGTGTGTTTGTGAGAGAGCAAGATTGAGAGTGTGTGTGTGAGAGAGAGAGAGAGGACGGACAGAATATATGGAACGAAAAACCGTCGAAATGAAGGTAACGAAAACGAAACAAATATCGAATACTATAATTACTATCGTATTATGTTATGATTTATCGACGAGCAGTGTGTGGTGTCAATCAGTTATTGGTCAGATATTGAATTTTTCCGACGATGCGCGGCCACATGGTACGCGTCGCGACCGGCTTGACGAATGAGTAGAGACCGCATCGCGCGACAGTCAGCGGGTTTCTCACGTGTTCCGCGGGTAGTATGATAGTAACAAGCCACGCCGGGGCGAAACACGCAGGCGGAGGTTTTTCGCGTAAACGCGAACGATCGGACGTGGCAAACGTTTTATTATTGCGATCACCACCGCCAACATCGCCACCGCCGCCACCGCCACCGTGGAGGTTTGAAACCCTCACGTCACACAATAAATATACGCGTACACCGCCGCTGCCACTTATTCGGCAATAAAATATATTTTCTACCATACGAAAGGAAATTGAGAGCTTATCAATAGGAACATAATATTGTCTACATACAAAGATATAAAGGAATACAAATAATACGAAAATAATAACAAAACGCCGAATCTGATGGGAAAAGCGTTGACTTTCACAGCTGATTCGGAATAATAATAATAATATGGTTTCTACTTATTACCATACGTCAAAAATAACCTTTGTATATTATAATATAGGTACCATACTGCCACAGATGAGTAGTCTTGTAATCTTGTGTAAATACAATAATGTGTTTATAGGCAACCGGGTCTTGCATGTTTAATGTTTTGTCTTGTCAACTATATATATTACGGGTGATGTTAACATTTGGATAGAGTCAACATTAGCCGGATATTACAAAATTATAGCTAACTGTTAACATTACTCACCATGGATATTATTAAATTTTGGTTAATGTTAATATTAATCGGATAATATGATATCATTCGAGAACTTTTGGATAATGTCTAACAACCATAAAAATGTATAAAATCATTTAAAATTATTAACAATATTGAATATATTCAAAGCACAATTAGAAATTACCATAAAATGCATAAAACGAAAAAATCAACAGTATTATAATAAAAAATAAAATGTATTAACTAAATCAAACTATATTATTAAGACGTCTTAATATTTTTGAATATTTGAATACTGTGGTTTATACAGATTCATAACCAGTAACTACATAATTATAAACATTTGACTTGAGCTGGATTGGATTTTAACTTTATTTGAAATATAACATAGTATTTACTTAAAAACATCATAGTTAACTACTAGGTAACTATTAATAATCAGTCAATCACAATGCGGACATTTCCAGAAATCGTGGTTCAGGATTCACGGAGCAGCGTAAAGTCGCATTTATCCGGTACGACCATTGATTATATAATATAATATTCTATAATCAACGAAACGACGAACTTTTGGTTTTCTATAGTCAAGTTGTTAACACCGAATTGATAACAGTCAGGGATAGATTACAGAGTGTAAACAGTTAACTCCAAAAACAATACTTTATTGTCATGACCCATTTTGCAATTCAAAATGGCACTAAAAATAATGGGCTAATAATGTAACATAATATGTCGTACTGAGAAATGCATAAAAACACCATGAAAGTCGGGTTTACAATATATTATGTCTAGTAGAAATACAATGAATATTGTTGACTTTTTCTTTTTATTTGAAATAAAAATTACGTTTTTACAATGATATTTTACGGTATTCTAATTTAAAATCAAATGTAATAAAATATTTTACGCATGTTTTTGCTATAACATTGTACGAATTATGCAGCTATGTTATGCGATTTGTTTGTAAATTAGCGTCTCTCTCAGTTATGATACGGAATAATATCATCTCGTAAAACATAAATAAAAAAATTATATTATTATTGCGCATACCTGCTGTTTCGGTAGACAACTGTTTAGTCTATTGAACATATTTTTAATATGCAATGTTATACAAAACAAATATAATAAAGGCCTTTTATTTATTGATATTATACCTTTATCTATCAAAAACAATATAATAATATATTGTGATATTATACGTTCGATGAATCATAAAATTTAAATTAGATTCGGTTATAATGTCATTACGATATATATGTATATACCAAGCGCAGCAAGAATTATCAGCTCATAACATCTAATTCGTAAGGAACGATCGGTGCAAGTTCAAAATTATTACCCAACTACTAATAATACTAACAAGGTAGGTATTACAATAATTTGATTTAGACTGTAATTTTATGTAGACGGTAATAATTTTTGTTTTAGAGCCATCTACGATATATTATAAATATGAATGCGAGGATATCATCACATATAGTAATATTGTTAATTAGATGACGATAGCGTGATTTGGTATTTTTCAGACTAATTTGAAAACATTTTATGCTGTTGAGAGGGTTGAAGAACTTGGTTATTATTACTCTATGATGCCGTAGATTTGTCAATTGCCATTTTGGATTGTTGCCTTCGGAGTAATGAGTTTTCTGTGAAATTTATGCGTTTTATGCTGGCTTCTTTAATAATAAATTGGGGATTCTGCCTCTCTCGATGTTGTATTTTTAATGTTTAGGTCATATTAAATATTTTTACAAGATTCTATAATAGAGTCCGAATTCTTTACACTAAAAACAAGTAAATGGGTCATTCAAAATAAAATGCTCCTTAAGTTTCACAACGTTCAAATTAATTGCTATATATTAATATATTTTTATCCTGAGTGTATGTCTTTAAAATTTTATTGGACATTTTTCACATTGATTTAAATAAAAGCGTACACAACTGCGTCTGTTCAGATCAATTTTAGTAGCCTTCGTTGACTGAGATTAGGCCATAATTTAGGAATATTCTTCCGTTTTCACGCTTCTTTCCTATAGACATAATTTATTTTTAATTTCATACTCATGAGTCATGACAACAAGTCTAGTGCAATTTTTAACATATTGTGATGATCAATAATATTGTTCAACTGTTGAATAGGATAAGATATTAGTATTTTTTCTAAAAGGAAGTTAGAATAAATATTAATATTTTCGTGATCTAAGTATTATTCCAATTTTATTTTAATCCGAATTTTAATAAACTGAATAGAGAAAAACAAAAATATCTATTGTGAGTAAAAAAATAGGTTGAGGTGATTCCCTATGGAAGTTTAAGAACAAATATGGCTGTTCCGAATTAAATAGGAATGGAAGGAATATTAAAAAAGGAACTATAATAATTTTAGATTTCTATAAGTGCATCAGATTTATACATGACTTAAATTTAAGGTTCTAATACATTGCTTTAGTTGATTTTAATACATGTATGGTTTATTATTTTTAATTTTCGTATTATTGAAATTATTTGTTTGATAAAGAAAACCCAGATTAATTAATATTAAATATACCTGAAATAATAACTTATACAATTTTAAATGAGCATTATGAATATAATTCTGTAATCCATGCAGATAAAACTTTTTATTCAGTGATACCTATTTAATTTTCTTGTATCTCTGATTTTATGAATTTTGAGAATATTAACCTTACATCTTCTGTGTTTTTACTGCAAAATACCAATTAGTAAGTTAATTATTCAAAAACTTTTCATGATTTTTAATTTTAAAAATAGTAATTCAATCAATATAATATCTTAATATATCATATTCTAAATAATAAGTACTTCTAACACTTCCAATAATAATTTGTATCAGTTCGCCGGTGTTCGTCAATTGCGCCCGGTTTTGGGACACTACCTGTATAGTATAAATCTATTGCGCCGCCATAAAAAAGGTATATTAAAAAGGTATACATCAATTGCGTCGGGGCATTTGAAAATGTCACAGACTATCTTGGTTACTTTTAATTTTTATAATAATTATATTATATTATAATATATTAGTTAAATATTAATTTATATTATTATTATTAATATTGTATTAATTTATATTAATTATATTATTTTTATAATAATTTGTACAACAATAAACAAAAATATATACATTACACACAATTTAAACAATTTATAATCTAAAAGTCGATGACTGTAAAAGTTTTAAAACATTTGATATAAAAGTGACCATTGATCTAGCTGGCAACATCAGCTTCATCATATTGTGAGGCAATTAAAAATATGTCGAACAAAAGGTCAAATATGATATTTCATTACACACGTAAAAAACTAAAAACCATAGTTGTAAAACCTATTTGTAAGTTCCTTATTTACCAAATATACAACAATGCTAATCTTTAAGTTTTGTAATCAATAGAAATAATAGGTATTACACATGTTTATGTGTAAATAACGATATATCTAATTAACCGACGCGTCGAAAATCAAGCAGAAGTCAGGATTAGCCGTGATATCAAATGATATAAACATATGATTAAAAACTAATAAGATATGCAGTACTTGTACTGTAAAAGTCCTAGCGAAACTTACAGCCATTCGAAGCATTCACTATACTAACATTAAGAAATATCTATTAATGTCCGACTCTTTAAGCAATTTAATCAGCATATACAATTTAAATACGTCGCAACCAGTTATCTACCATATAATTAATAAACTCTATGTACGTAAAAATAGTATATCACTCGCGTTGATCCCGGGAAACGTCGGCATAAGAGGTAACAAAGAAGCTGATCTAAAAGTAAAAGAAACAACAGGTACCACCGCTTTTGAAGTATACTCCCTCATATCTGACAGAGACTTGATAAACCAATCAAATTCAAGTACATGGATGAATGGAAAAACCTCTGGGCGAAATATGATAACAATAAACTAAGAGAAATAAAACATACGATACTACCATGTCCCAAATCATTTGAGATGTCCAGAAGAGACGAGGTAATTCTTGTCCACCTACGAATAGGCCACACCCGCATGACTCACGGATATCTCATGGCCAAATAAGACCCTCCAACATGCCTGACGTGTAAAACAATCACTAAAGTCAAGAATATACTGACAGCATGTCGTAAATTCAGTGAAAGGCGCATTGAACTAAAACTACCCGAGACACTATATGAGATGCTATCACCCATTCCCGAGACGACTAAAAAACTCCTAAATTTCGACAACTCAACAGAGTTCTACTCAACTAATTTGAATATTCTAACTTAGATTAAAATGTAAATCTGTAAATATAGGTAATAAGTAGAAATTAAGCAAGTATGTAAGAAATTAAAGTAAATTAAATATGTAACGCCAGCTAATAAGTATGCAGTTGATGCCTCAAACAATTAAAAAAAAATTTAAAAATTAAAAATAATTTGTATTTAAATAAATATATTTTATGTACTTTACTAAGATATTTTTCAAACCAATAAGGAAGTAAAAATACTCAACTGTTCACTGTTTTCTTAATATTTTTTTAACTTAACCTAACATTCCTTATTTAAATACACAATAAACTACATTTAGGGTTAATACATTTTTCAGAACATATCTAAATATCATTTGAGCATAAAAAATGAAAAATTTTTATCCTGGTAGTCATTTTACATGAAATTGTACTCAACGCTCAGGCAAAATGCTTAAATAATAAGAAAAACGTTTTAAATTTTTAACATGTTAAAGAACCATTGTTATCCACAAGATAAATTACATTTTTTTAAAATTTTTAAATGGTTTTGGTAATTTTTGTTGTATGAACATTATTTAAATTATTATAAATATACTAGAAAAACCCTACTCTAAAATAAATTTGATTCTTAAAAATATATGAATTGTGGACCACATGTAAATCATGAAACTTAATAATTTTGATGTGTATATTATTATTACATATTATGAAAATTCATACTTAATAGACTTTTAAAATTTTTAGTTTAATATATTTCTGAAAATTCGTTTTATGAAAATAATTTTTTTATGCAATATTAACTGTTTATAAATTAGTAAATTAATATTGACATGTATATCAAATATATGCTAAAATACTAAGATTTAAGGAAATTGAAAACCTAGAATATTTAGTTTGAATCTATTCCCATGATAATAATAAAGTATTATGTGAATAATTCACAGAATGTGAGTGCCATTCTGATAAGGTAGATTTATTTTATTGAAAAAAAAAAAAAATAATAATAACTATTGTTCAAAAATTTAAATGTATTTAACTCTGGCAGGATTCCTACTCAATTAATTCGCTGTAATAACATATTTATAGATAATTTATATATTATTATAATATATAAACAATGTCTGATTTATAAAAAAATATTAATTATTAAAAATAACATTATAGGTAACTTTTTGAAATGTGTATACAATGGTTTTATTAAGCCTCTGAGTGTTTGATGATATTACGCGTAAATCGATAAAACGATATTTGTACCGGAATATCCAATGAATTGGACGTAATAGACTTTCTATCAACATTTTTCAATTTATAATATTAAAGATAAGTTGTGATGATAATAATATTATGATAATATCCATCTACATACAAAATTCTTAATATGTTTTTTCTTTCACATGTTGTGTAAACAGATAATATTTTTGAGGGTGAATTGTCTGTAAGCAACTACATAATAAATAATATAATTTTTCTGAAAAAAAATGTACCTATGTGACACAAACCTACTCAGTATGTAATGTGAACCTTTTTCGAGTAGTGATAATATTATATAAGATAATATTGTATTCGTTTTTTTCTCCGTGCTTCGATGAATGATTTGTTTGATACTGATATTAATTTTTTTTGTACATATTAATATCATAGTTTGTAGTGGTAAAAATACTTATGTAATAAGTTTTGAGAAGTATAGAAGTCTGATAGAAAAATGGATATTGTTAGTACTGTTGGTAGATAGAAAATATATCAAATTTAAATTACTTTTTCAAAATAATCTGGAAAATGAGAATATTTACGCAATACAAGTAGTTTGATTTTGTTGTAATTCGAAAGCTATAAAATTATAAATATAAAAAATACATGTTAAGTTACTACATTTTTTTATGATGTTTTAATTTCAATTTTAACGAAATCAGATGACGGATATTCATACATAAAATACTGATTTTTCCACAAAAAATTCTTAATATTTTAAAGTACCTATACAAAAAATATATTAATCACAGAAACTTGAATCGTCAATTAAAATATTATTTTTAGTATATGATTAAATTTTCAAAATATTAATTATGAGCTATTTATATAATTTGTATAATATTTAAAATATAATATTTTATTGAAATAATCTGACTTTCACCATAAAGTAACACATTCAGATGTATGAAGTAGTAACTTTTTATGGGCATCATTTTATATAATATAATATTATTTTTGCACAAAATAATTACGTGAAATACGTGATCTTCTTTCTTTGAACTTTTGATACAATTTTGTACAACGGCTTAATTTTAGCACTTTGCACATTGTTACTTATTTATCGCTGACACCTTTATACCATCCAAAAATTTATAACCACTGGGAAAAATCCAATCTAAAAACAAAAATACAATGAAATGTGCCACCACTTCATTTAAACGTCGTCGTCAGTCTTACTCACAGAACACAGTGACTAATATCTTACCAGCCTATTGTATAGCGATATTTCAATCTCTCCGGTGAACTAACTTTTAAAATTGATATTTTGTTTTCTCATTAATTGAGTTTCATGCATTGCAAATACATGATATAGCACGCAAATATATCTTATGTAGAAAAAAGCAATATTTATGTATTTTGAAAAATTCAACACTGTTACTATTACTTTGCAATACAATCATACGTACATTATATACATTACATCATATATAGGTTGGATGTAACAGGAAGACTCAATAAATGAAATAACTTTTAATCAAATCAATAATTTTTATGAAAAATATATAATTTACAGACGCATTTATTATACCTATGTAAATATAAAGGCGTTTTTTGTTTTTATTTTTCAATACTGAAAATAAAAATTTTTAATCTGATATAAATTTCTTTTAAAGAATCGAAATAGTCGATTTCTAGGTAAACGTGGTTTTAAGAAAAAAGTTAATTTTAAAAATATTTATTTTAGTCGTTTAGTTAATTTTTATAATTTTTTTAAATCTCATTATTTTTGTGAAGTCAAGTTAATGAAATTGTAGAAAAAACACTTAATTTTTTAATACTTTAAGTTCGATAAGTATATATTTTTTTAAAATATTTAATGATAATTTTTAAATAGTTACTAGCTAAAGTTTAAATATATTTTTTTAAAGCTATTACTTTTTAAATCAGATTTAAAATTTTTATTTTCAGTATTAAAAAATAAAAATAAAAATGTTTTATATTATTCTATAATAATAAGTATTCTATATTTCTTACCTAAAAACTAATTGTAATAATCATTTTCATTTTTATTTTCATACAATTAGACGACAAAGTGTTCCTAAAAGATAATTGCTATACGATCAATTGTAGAAAAGGAAGTTCTTATATAAAAAATATAAGTCCGTATTTCCATACGCAGTAAGAAAATCTCAAGAATTTAAAAATAATTTGATCTTTAAGTATGTTTAAAAATTCAGAAATCAAACGTTGAATAGAATGCATTATTTTCAATTTTAATTACAAAGAATAACACTGACTCTTATAATATGCATACTTCGTTAACTCTGCACCTTATATATTTCACCGCCGACTCACCTGTTATATAATATTAACCTTTATGTAAATTCAGAACAATCTCAACAAAGCTTCCGTTTTGGGTAAACATATCATCATTATGTGGTTAGCTGGATATTTGAGAATAATATACAATGAAATAGCTGACAAACTTCAATAGCCATTAACAATAATGAAACCTTTTTAATAAGCTAAATGCCATAATATGACGACTTGAAAAAACACATGTATGAGTATACAAAAAAATAAACGGCAATTTTATTCAATTTCATGTATTTCATTGTTCTGTATGTGATTTGAGAAAAAAAAAATTTGGAACATAGGAAATACTAAATTAAACAAGATTAAGAGGGATATTTGCTGTTGGTAAATCCAGAGCTCAACGGCAAAGAAAATACTGTTCTTAACAGACTTCGAATTGGTCACAACAGAATCACCCACAGTTTCCTGATGGTCAGAGAGGCCCCCCATCCCCTTTGCCAAACCTGCGGGACCATATTAACCACAAATACTTAATAGCCGACTGTTTATTGTACAGCCAAGAATTGGTTGATCACAGGATAACATTCAACTTAGACACCATACTACATCGGTTCAAATCAATAAAAAATCCTAGATACCTATAATTAATTTTATGAAACAAATACATTTTTTCAATCATAAAAAAAAAATGTAACTCAATTATACATAGCAATCATGTATAGCCTATCTTTATAATATCTCGTAATTCGAAACCTGCTTGTACTAACCTAACTTTTGTTGGTGTTTTTTTTTCGAACTATAAAATTAAAAAAAAATTGACCTTTATGTATATGAGATCATAATATTAGCTCGAATGCAATAACTGTATAGTATGTTATTATATTGTCAATATTTTATGAATTTCATCCTATACTGTGTATATAACTATTGAACAATCTCCGATGTATCAAATATCCAATTAGTAATTTGAGAACTGTATTTCTTAAATATAAGATATGCATATTGTGCCTATTCACGATATTGTATGTACAAAATATCCATGTTACAAATAACGTCACGTTATAAGTTGTTAATTTCACCAAAGATTGCAATTCGATTTTATTACATTATTTTTAAGTACAGTGAAACCTCTAAATACCGGACACTCTCGGTCGCTTAGATGTCGTTCGCTATTTGGAGGTGTCCGTTATTAAGAGGGGAAATACAGCGAGTACACATTTCACCGTCCCCAAAATTCCGTCCGTTATTTGGAGGTGTCTGCTATTGAGATATGTCCGTTAAAGGAGGTTTCACTGTATAAACAAAATAATAACACTATTGAAAGGGGTCATTGAATAGTTTTAGGTGAATAACTTATGTATTATTTATAGTTTTGAATTCCAGTTTCTACAAAAAATGGTGGTTGAAAATGTATACATTTAATATAAATTGAGCACAAGGTTTTTTTTATGTGAGATACATGTATGGGTTTGGGTTCTTAAATTTAATTTGATAAATGTACAATAAGTCCAAATTAATGTGTCTGATCTCAATTTTTGGATGGAATAAAATAAATGATATATCTACATCGCTAATTGTCATTCAAAAATTCAATTCACGAATATCTTTAATATTGTTAAAGTTGCGTTAGTATGTGATTTTATAACGATATTATTTAGGAACGTGGTGCACACTTTAATTTTTGAAAAATTTAACAATGGTCAATACTACTATTGTGTATTTGTGTTTATTATGTATGTATTTATAAAGCTTATAAAATATCTATTCTTAACCAAAATAAATAAGTTTTATTTTTAATATAATGTTGCAAGGTTAATAGAACCACATGTAAAAAATTATTTATTATTTTATAATTGAAAAGTGTATACTGTATATTGTATAAGAGTGTATGCAGATTCGAATTATGTCTATTTGATCTATGCACCATGATTTAATATGGCAGTTTAAATGAAATCATTCAAATACACTATATCTTAAATCATCATATACTCTATGAAAATAATATTTACAATATTTACATATATTATTAATTTTAATGCAATGCTAATAACAGGTACTGCTTTATAGATTTTCTGTTAATAACTAATATATATATATATATATATCTAATAACTAATAGGTACTAAAAAATAAAAGTTATAATTTTACTTATTTATCTCACTACAATATTTTATGTATAATATTAGGTACAGTCGGTACAGTTGATTTTTTTTAGTTCTATTAAGCCTATTACATTTATCGTTCTTATACACCAGCCATAATTTAATAACGAGTTTATTCTTTTTAAAATATTGAGTTGTTTCTATTTTTTCAATATATTTTATTTGGTAAAAAGCCCTTATTCATGATTTATAATGTGGTATCAGCTGTTAGTTAAGATAAAGTTAATCAAGACAAACAATTTTAAGTATAAAACAATTTTTCTGTATAAAAAACTGTACATTCCAATATTCCATCAACACGGAACATCTACTCTAGGAAACGTGTAAGATTAATAATCAATTTTTATAAATGCCTTTTAAAATATATAAACTTCCATCAAATGTAATCAACTATACTAGCTGTAATTATATTTGTATTTGCTTTAAAAATTGTATCTGTATAGGCAATTTAAATTTAAATCGAAGTAATTAAAACTGAAAAAATCTTTTACAAATAATAGCATATAATCACTTTATTTGATTTAATTATTTATTCTGATGTTAAGTATTTTCAGTGGAGCGATAAATGTATTGATTTTATGATGATGTGTGTTTTATTTTTGTGTCTATGTACACGATAAGTTGTCAAAATAATGCTTCGACTTCTCACTCTAGTAACTTTTCCGGTTGGAAAGTGAATCCAGTTGGTGAATTAAGGACGTAAAAATGTATAATACCCTGTAGTTTTCAAAAGCGCTGGTAAAAACCAAGAAAAACAAGAATTTTTACACGAAATCAGTTTTGGAAAAAATCAATTTTGGATATTGGTAGAAGTCTAAAACAAATTACCTTAGATAGGTACATGAAATGTTCACTGAATAATAATTATAAAATTGTAACAAATAATATTTTTACGATTCAATATTATAAAAAATGTTTCTAGACAAATTTAATTCAACTATTAAAGCTATTTAACAAATCAATAGTACAATCAACTACTTTATGTACACATTTAGAAATAGACTTTGTTTTTATTTTTATAATTTATTAACCTAGGTTTAATTGGAGTATCTAATACCTATATAACTGAATACGTCTATTACGACACAAAAATAGTAAGTCAATCAGGTCAATAGTACCTAGATGAATAATGCTCATTATCCGATATTTAATGCTTTTGGATATAGAGGATTATATAATATTGTTACAATTTGACTTTTGGAGGTGAATTTCAAGTTTTATCTAGACTATACAGAGTATATTGAGAACTATTTTTCTCTACATCTATAACAGCCATTCATATCCAATTTTCTATGTTAACTAACTATCGAATAAGGCCAATTAAGTTATTGCTAAAAAAATATATGGTTCTAATGGCCACTCATTTTACTTAGTTCAAAGGTTTTAGAATACTTTTTTTTGACATATATCGACAATATTATAAAAATTATATTGGTATGGTATGATATCTGATATCATTTAAATCGTATTTTATTTGTAGAATTAACAATGAATAAATTTTAAAATACTTTTAATAAATTGCTACACGAATAACGTTTGATTTTCAAACAATTTTATTTCAGTAACTTAAGCTACTGCCAAGCCGTTAAACAATGATATAAAAGTGTCATATATCACAAAAAAACGAAAACTAGTCTTTGAAACATCATCAAAAAAAAAATATGATTATTATTCTAGTTTTAAGTTTCCAACATAAATTAAAAGACTCGAAATAGTTTTATTCGTTCGATAAGTTTTATTTTGCATTTCAATTTGTTACCAAAACATGATAAAATATCTATAAATGTATATAAGTACATATACAATATATATATATATATATATATATATATAATATTACATACATTCTCTAAGCTAATAAATACACTAAACTCATATTAAAACAAATTTATGAAGACATACATTTAGCAGTTTATAAAAACAAAAAATGTTTTCTAAAAACATGAACATCCAAAGTGATTAGTTATATGGTTTAGTTTTTTTTTTAGTTTATCTTTTTTTTTTAATTTTAAGATCAAAAATTAAAACTAAGAAGCTAGTGTGATAATTTATTCTTCAGAAATTGTCATAATTGAAATCCTTCAAGTGTATGATCATTTTAAGGTATATAATACTATATATATTATTTAATATAATATGTTAACACATCTTCATGCTCGAATATTTATAAAAATAAACATTAATAATTGTTGGGACATACCAACGCAGTAAAACTTAATGAGGTTAAAATATATTATATAATAATAAATACCTAATCGTTTTAATGGGAAAAAAAGTTAGTATAAGAATTGAGAATGTCCGTCGACCCCCCCCCCCCCAAAAAAAAAAAAAATCAGAAAACATAATATAGATTCGAAAAGAGGTTTCCAAAAATTTAGTTGAAATAAATAAACCTTAATGGAATTATATGTAACTTACATTCACCAAATAACCTAAAATATAATTTTATTTACTTAATAATACCATATTATTATTACCATTATTGTATTATTATGATTATTGTTCTAGATTATGTTAATATAATTGTCATACACACTCGTACACTTGTACACGATGCACGCGTTTCGTGCTTATAAGGTTTTTATTACAACTAATGTTTGTTTTATGCTAATTGATGTAATGTATTAAATAAAAGTTAATAAAATAAAATTTACAAATGCAGTTTACATTCAAATACCACCTATACAGCATACAATTTTTCAAAATAGTGAGTGTTCGCTGTTAATATAACCACTTTGTAGGTATACATTATACAATAATACAATGTATAACACTTTGTATAATAACACCTATCATCGCTTTCCGACGTTAATTGAAAAAAAAATATCAAACGAATTAATCAAGATAATATTTTTGTAGGTGTAAGTACGCTATATTTTTTATGCTATTTCATAATTTTACATTTTACATTTACTATTCTAAGTATTTTATATCATAAGTATGTATAAGTAATTTTAAATAGTTTGTATAGAGTGTACATACTAACTTACCTTTGATTTAATATTATAACTACACAATGATTGGGTATATTGAATTTAAATTCAAAAGATTCAAATATATTCTAAAAGGATTATGTTTTTAATTTTGTGTTTTTAATCGACAGTATTGAAACTTTTGTTTATACATTCTATGTAAACTGTAAAAAAATGTATTGGGTATAGAAAACCATGATCTAATTTAGAGAGACTGACGGTACCCATCTGGCGCCATGTAATCTTGTTAGTGGTTTATAAAAAATCCTTGTTGTATTAACACGACGTGGGCACTTAAATCCAGTTTAAAATAATTATTAAAAAGCAGCATTTAGGTTGTTTTTTTAAACATTTATGATATTGCTGGTCACGGAAAAAAAAGGCATTATTACCAACCAAATCCTAAGTAATATTAATAAACACATATAAATCCTTCTTTTAATAAAAGTTCAACTCACCCGCAGTCCATCTACTATCTTATAATTATTATAAAACGTTATGTTTTATAGCTCAATGTTATTTAAATTGTATCCCTTTCCCTGGGTTGATTCATAATTATCTTAACTAAGTTAATTTTAAATTATACTTTAATATTTGTATAGTTAATTTATCTATTAATAAATATAGGTACTATATATCTTGTAGATCTGGATATAGGAAAATATCTAAATACTTCACATTTCATTGATCAATCACATAATAATAGCAATAGCAGAGTGATTAGTCTTTTGTTCTAGTAAAACGTAATATTATTATAGACATATCATTATAAATTTAAATTTATAATTTCCCTGATTCTGTTTTATTTTTACATTATTAATGTTATAATGTCATATGAACAAATAATAAATTACCATAAATATCCAATAACGTGCATTTAAAAATTTAAATTATAGAAGAAAATATAATATACTTACTTACATTTTATATAGGTAGGTGATTATGTACTTGTTTTTTTTTTTTTTTTACATTAAATATTAATATGTGTTAATATCTGTTCAACTACAACTCGTAATAAGCTCTATTTTAATAACTACTTTAGCACTCAAAAGACAATATTGTAAATACATGATGTTTACTCGCTGTTTTAAAACACTGATATAGTTAACATGCGAAAATTACAAAAGAAACAAGTGCATATTAAAATAAAAAACAATAAATATATTTCTATATAATATGCTTCCATAAATTTTGTACAGCTTTTACTTTTGCAAAAACAGTTTAAACTAAAATTTTACTATAATATGGTTTTAAATGTTGTTTTTTTTTTAAATTTTTTTTTGGGGGGAGGGGGGATTGAGGCTTTGACACCAAAGGCCATTAGCCTGTGGAACTGTGGGGGAGGGAACTGTTGGTTTTAGTACTCGTGGATGTTTTTGGCAGAATTTCGAATGGACACCCGTAGGTTTCTGCCATGTCCGGGTAGGGGGTGCTGGCCTCTCTTTATAGACAGCATGAACTGCCTGGAAAGCGATGCCATCCATGGTTGGGATCCGAACCGGCGACGATGCTCGTTGCAACCGACGAGTTAATCCATCTAGCCACTACACCCTCTTTAAATGTTTTGTCTTATGGTTATACGAGTATAAGCATATTATGTTATACTTATTTCTTTGATATTACATATTTTATCTACTTCTAATATTTTGTATTTTAATAGAAACCCAATGACACTTCTGAGACCTGAAATGACTTAAATTAATTAATAATTTGTGTGTGTGTATGATTAATTCTTGGCTTATTTCATAATAAAACGACAGCTGACATCTGTAAATAACCGAACAACAAAATTCAAATACATAAATATTTTTTTTGATGAATTAAAAATTGTGTTCAATTTAATAATGAATCTAACATACATACACATGGACACTGAATTACAACTATAGATAAGTACAATTCAATTAAAATAAAATAAAATTCTATTAATATTATAATTGTTTTTTTATTATTACTTATACATCCACACATGGTTTCAATAATTTATACTAAAAGATATAATTTTCAGCACTTGTATTTAATATTGATCATCCATCTCATAATTACTTCCCCATTGTAAATCCACTTGATTTGAGTGATTTAACAGATGGATGACTTGAAATTAATTTAACATTTCTCTGATGTTTTATAGATAGCAGTCAAGATTCGCAGGTAGTTGGTACAACTGTTTCGGATAAACTTATAGTCTCATCATTTCATGTTCATTATACGTATCAATTATTCATTCCTATGCGCAACACGAATCGTGTAAAGAATCAGTCAAATATTTTAATGATAAGTACTGAAACTAATGAGCATCCTCAATAGAATATGCTGATGTTACATTCATTGCTGTGAATTATGACTTATTCTCAATGACGAGGTACATTTGAAATATTTTATATAGCAGAGGGATTTCCCCGGCTTTTTAATATTACACTCATTAGAAAAAGGTAAGTAAAATCATTTATGTTAAATATGTATAATATATTATATTGTTTACCTTTATTTAGTAATTATGCAACAAAGAAAAAATATGTGTTTAAAATAATGAAAGTACCTACAGTACTTTTAATAAGTCATCGCTAATTACTAACATTTGTGAGTTTAACATTTTAACATATTATATAATTTTGGCTTATAAATATTACCCGTCCCAATGTAAAGGTGACATAGTGTGAATCATATATAGTTTTGGTACTATTTGAAAGCATATATTCAAATTAATAATAATGCTTTTAATCTCGATAGTTTTATCTATTGGATTGGCTACTCAGTAAGTATTCTCCAAATTATTTTTAAATAATAAAAACACAACGTACAGCTAATTTTTGTAGGTACGTAATTATTGCATATTATATAATTGTCCAACAATCAAACGATTATTGCTAACTTAGATTGATTAGTACGATGCATAACTATAAAATTATTTATTTTTTAAAATACGCTTGTTTCTAAACACTATAATTTGTATAGGTACTAATTATAATACCTGCATATAATAATAATTTTTAATAACTTATAAGGTATCTATCTAAACAATGCAGTTGCTTTTATTGATTTTTTTTTTAACACATCTTATTTGTTTAACGGAAAATCATTTAGTGTAACTATTAGTTATGGTTATTTAAAAAAAAATTTATTAACATTGTCTGGAATAAATCATTGAATCTTATCCGATATTTTTGTTTTGAAGTAAATAATAATTGGTTCATTAACTATTAAAATACTTACGTACCTCTATGAAATTAATGCTACACATACATATGTAGTTTTAAAACTTAACTAGCAGGTTATTCATAAAATGTTGGATAAATGTAACATTATCCTAAGAATTCTATTTTTGTCAAATAGAATCTGTATTTGCTATGTTGTATTATTGTGAAATAATGTGCAAAGTGAATACAAACATTAATTGAATTGAAATGGTCGGTGAAATATTATGGAAAACATTTTAATTTTGTTCTAGATTTGCAAATTCAGTTCTTTCACCTATAAATGAAGGTAATATTAATATCATTACAAAACTGTAATCAAACATAATTTATTTGAACAAGGGAACCAACATAAATTAATATTTTTTCCACTCATACTCAATTATAGAATTACTATTTACTACAGGAAAACTTAGATTTATTCCTCAACAAGAACTTTCGGTGACACAAGAGGTTCAAGATGATTCTCCAAGCATGTCGAGATTATCAATGGAAGGAAATCAACAAATTTATCCAATGTTACAACAGCCAATCATACAACAACCAATGATGCAACAGCCAATGATGCAACAACCAATGATGCAACAACCAATAATGCAACAACCAATGATGCAAGGATTCAATACTCCATTTTCGTTAAATCCCATAAATCAGCAGCAATTATCTCTATTATTGATGTCATCGTATGCTAGAATAATGGCATTAACTCAACTCATGAACATGCAAGACAAAAGTCAACTTTATCAATCTAATCATTATAGTGGTATTTTTTATTTTATTTTTATTTATTTTTTATACGCCTCAACTACTTAGGTTATTGAATTAAATTGCATTTTAAA
Source organism: Diuraphis noxia (assembly GCF_037042655.1). Lineage (NCBI taxonomy): Eukaryota > Metazoa > Arthropoda > Insecta > Hemiptera > Aphididae > Diuraphis > Diuraphis noxia. The sequence goes on along the minus strand of NW_028301712.1, from coordinate 16,998,355 downwards.
GATTTTTATGCTAAATAATAAATATTCTAAGTACATGAATGATACATGAAAAGTGTATGATAATTTAATTACAAGTGATTAATGTTATGTATATTCGTCATATTATCTGGAACAGGTTTGACTCTTTGAATGAGTAGTTAAAGAAAATTGATGTCATCTCTGGGTTAGGTGTTAGTATTTCACATAATTTTTAGAAAGCATCAGTCTATCCTCGGTGTTTTTCGTAAGGAAAATATGATAATGACCGTAATCTTAGTTTTCTTAAATGTCGATTATTTTTTAATTTACAGTATGTAAACTGAAATTATTAATAGGTATTATTTTATTCTAATTTTAATAGTATTTTATGTTTTTTAAAAGATCCAACACTAAATAATTATGGCCCAACTCCAGCTCAACTGCCATATGATCAACAACCTCAAGAAGATCTACAAAACAATTTGAAAAATGAAATGTTGCAACAACACCAACAAGCAGAATCAGAGCAACAGGAAATTTTAGAACAGCAAAGAATACAACGTGAATATAACATAGAAATTCAAAGACGTAAAGAGCTTCTTAAAAGAAAAAGGAAGGAAAATGAATTAGAAAAACAACAACAACTAGTTGAACGTCAATTACGTGACGAAGAAGAAATAAAAAGGGAAAGAGAAGAAGCTGAAAAACAAATATTAGAAGAACAAAGGAATGAACAGAAACAAAAAGAAGAGGATTTAAAATTAGTCCAACAAGAAGAACTAAGATTTCAACTAAATAAAGAGAAAAAAATGAAACAAATGCAGGGAAACATGAAATTCAAACCAGGAGTAGTAAAAATGAAGCGCAATCAATTTTAAGAAAAACTAGAGGAAGATAACATTTTAAATCCATACAAAAATACTAAGGAAAAATTTCACTAAACTAATAAAATAAAAAGACAATTTATTGTTTCAAGATAATTTATAAAAAATGTACTTTTTAATTTTAATATGGTTGTATTAAAAATTAAAAATTATAATAATATCAATTATTAAAACAAACAGAAACGTAGTATCCACCATATATATTCATAATATATTACTACCTAGTAAAAAATATGTTCTCTTTTAGATTCTGAACGAAGTGATGAATGTATTGATTTTATAATGATGTGTTTTTTTTTTGTGTGTGTGTGTACAGCATAACTAGTCGAAATAATGCTTCAATTTCAAACTTTGGAGGTGGTTTCCGATGTAAAAGTGAATATCCTTGGTGCATTATACAGGTCAAAAGTTAACATTTACCAATATTTTTCAAAAAAATTGAGAAAAACAAAAAAAAAATGACAGAAAAACGGGAATTTTTACGCAAAACCAGTTTTCGACCAAATCGATTTTTTTATATGGTTGTAATTCAAAAACTAATCACTGTAAATACTTTATATTTTCACCAAATTTTTATATTAGTGTTATCTATATACAGTTTAGTTTTAAAAATGTTTTGACTTTTTTTGAGATATTTATAGACCATTGAAAATTTCGATTTTTTTTTTTTTGAAGTGTCGGAAAAAAAAATTTTAGATGGCCAAAAAAACTTGTAAATTTAATAAAAACTTTCTAATAAGTTATTCTTATAGTGATTAAAAAATTATAAGAATACATAGGCACAATTTTTTTTTTATAAGCGTTTGTAGTACAAATTTTAACGAAATCTGTCGAAAACGCAAAAATTAGCAAGTAATTTTGAAGTTTAGAAATCATAAAATTATGTGTTAATAACTAAGGATTAAAAATACAACACTAAGTTTTCCATAAGTTTTCCTTCAATTAGCTATAGAGAAAACTCGAAGCATTATAATAAGACAAATTTTAAGTGCGTTTGAATTTTAAATTTTTACGAAATAGCGTTACGATAACGATTTATCCTCAAACGATTTTAAATATTTGTGATTATTCAAAAAGTATAAGTCGTATATACTTGAAAATTTTACCAGTTATTTAGATTGGCATTTTCTTTACATGTTTAAATCTTCAAAATATTTTGACTTTTTTCGAGATATTTAAAGACAACTGAAATTTTCAATTTTTCTGAAATTTTTTTTTGAAGTGTTGATAAAATTTGTTTGGCCTAATCAAAATACTTGAAAATTTAATACAAAATTTTTCATAAGTTATTCTAATATTGATTAAAAAATTATAAGAATACATAGGCACAATTTTTTTTTATTAGCATTTGAAGTTCAAATATTGACAAAAATTCGTCAAAACCATGAATATTTGAAAATTATTTTGAAGTTGAAAAATCATAAAAATGCTTGTGTTCATAACTAAGGATTAAAAATACAACACAAAGTTTCCCATAAGTTTTTCTTCAAGTAGCTATAGAGAAAACTCGAAGCATCATTATAGGAAAAATGTTTTGAGTGTTTGAGTTTTAAATTTTTATGAAATCAGGTATACATATATCTATGATAATATAAGGTACCTATTATGAATTATGATAACTACATGCAACGTTTTTGGAAAAATTGATTAACCACGCCTTATGCAAAATGCATCGTAACTGAAAAATAAAATATTTTGTTTCAAAATATAATATATGACAATATTTAAATATAATATATCCTAGACTGACAAATCATCTCCGTTCAGAATCGTTTTTCGTATACAATAATACCTATCGGCTATCATTGCATTCAAATCTAACCTACCCTAGTCAAAGGTCCACCCCACCACCTAATGTACAGCATAGTGACATCCAATTACCCGCTTTTTTTTATGAATTTAAGAATTTATGAAAAAGTGTTTTGAAATATGACTATCAATTGAATATTTGCTAATTAGGTATATATATATATATATTTTTTTTAATTATCTGATTAATAAAATATTATTTAAAATAGTAATTGTCATAATTTTAATCCAAAATAAATTCCATAAATTAATTAATACGATTACAATAAAAAACATATATAATATTTCTTACTTAACTTGTTAATAATATTTATAAAGAAGTAATCTAAAATATTATTTATAATATTAACAACCATAAATAATAATCTTTAATCAATGTAATTACCATGTATTACGCGCACAAAATATTGTAGGTTCTATCTACGGTATATTTTTTGTTTGTTTTATAAACATACATTTTAAATATTGTGATGAAATCTAAAACTATAAAAATATTGAGAACAAAATTTTACAATTTATTAAATCTTCGTAAAACGATCATGAAATGAACCGTCAATAAGATACATATTTCAATGAATGAATGTTATTTCAGATCCCAATTTAATTAATCAACGTGAATATGTATGTTAAGACAGCATACAGAAATCTGTTTTTGGTAACTTTTCTCACTTTGTTTACCAAAGGTCACGGCGCAGTTGGATTATTGTTGTCGTATTAAGTTTGAAATTCATAATACTTTCTGCTACTTTGATAAACTATTGAGAAAACTGGAAAATTACCTCACTAAAATTACCTCTGATTTCCTAAATATTCTAGACTTGATTTTCGATCTTTAAGATCTCTCATCTATTAAACATTTCAAGAATTGTTTTACCCTTTTCGTTATCAATTTGTAATATCCAATAACAGATTCCGAGGATAAAGTTATATCAATACAAAAATGCATATATTTATGATAAATTGTATTGTATGCAAATATGTCAAAACACCTATTCCGTATAATAACCGAGCTCCTTGGTTTATTTCATCCGAGTTTGCACTTCATATTAATTTTCAAAATATTATTCCTCGCTGATATAATTAAATAAATATTATTATTCAAATTTCTCACCAAAAAATATTTATGATAATATTGACATAATTAAGTTGGTATCATTTCTAAATTATCCAAATAATAATGATGTAACTCTATCACGAGATTAGCTTAAGATAGATATTTGATAATACATAGTAAATAAATATAAAAACTTAACCATATAATTAATTTCTTCTGCAAGACTGTAACTAAAAAATCTAAAAATAATATATAAACAAAGTTTTTTTTGCTTTAGATACTTCAAATTCAAATTTGTTTTTAAACAATGAATACAAGTTTGAATTTCAATGACCAAAATTTTTGTTTTGTGTGTAACGGAAACGTCACCATATAAAACGGTCCTTTCCAAGACCACCAATCAGCGCACAGTATGACAGCATAAACCCCACAGACTAACATTAGGGAACAATAATAAAGCCCCAAATAACAACACACCAAAAACAATAAGGGTTGTAGATAGGGGAGAGTAAGACGAATCCAACGATACCCTCACCACGTCAATTACTCCAAAACAGAGTAACTACATAATGTATCGTACCACGAGTAAACACAACTAAACACGGCGGCAGCAGATAGTTTACTAGTCGGTACGGCAGACGACTTGCATACCGGACGATTCAACATAACCAACACAGTCTTCAATAATCCTTCAACCAGTCCAACCTACACACACCGAACTACAGAAGGAATCAAGACACATCAAGAATTCATCAACGCAGCGTTCCAGCCTACACCGCAGACAAAGTCATCGATACAGCGGCTATAATATCGATGTTGTTTGCGCATCCCTAGCGGCAATCGACGATCACGACATCTTCACCTTATGCTACGGACGAAGCCATCGGCGTAGCGGCCAAACACTCGTTATACGAAACGACGAGCGCAGCGTTCCCGGTCACACCACAGACGAGGCCATTAGCGTAGCGACAAAGACACTCGTTATACGAAGCGGCAACCGACAAGCACAGCGTTCCAGCTCACCACCACGGACGAAACCATCGACGCAGCGTCGAGAACGGTCGATATGCAAGGCAGTCTTCGGCGTTGACGAACTACTAGCGTTGTTACTACGCTTACGGTCGATATACCATCGCGACCAATAAGAAACGGTTCTTTTCAGAACCACCAATCTGATAACCCCCCTCGGCGTGCCTGCTCAGGTATCACTGTGACATAGTATCAAATCAAACACGACTTATAAGAGACCGTGGGAGAGTGATTCTAACTCATCCCCTTTCTTATTATATAATTTTTAATAGTAGTAAATTGTCCCAAGTCCCAATATTTGTACATTCAATCGTGCCTCTGCATGCCCGATACCGCCCGTTGCGGCCCGCTTCTTTAAGCCAACCGCACGGCCCGGAACCAACTTCCCTCACATTTATTATTGTATATAATAATCCATATCGCACAATAAACAAACAAAATGTACATATAAAACAACTGTATAATTATTCACGATCGCGGTAAGTCGAGAATCGACGGACCGTATCATGTGATCTACTATTTTGAAAATTGTTCTCAAAATAATACAATGATTGAATACAAATCAAAGTAATGAGTTTGAGTTGATGACTCTGTAATTTTTTTCACCGTTGTACTTATTTTTTTAACTTCAACTTAATAATTTTATATTATTTTAATAACTTTATTTATCAAATATTACTAAATAATACAAAATATCGAACCGTAGTAATATTATGTTTACAGTAAATTAAAATGATAATAATATTTAAAATGTTGGAAATGAAAGACTGATAAGCCTAATACATGTAATTTAGTGTATTTTTGTAGAACACGTGCCATATGTCCATGCTTAATATCCAGGACTATGATTTTTATGAAAATTAATATTTTAGCAGATTATATTACTGGTAGTTAAAGTAATACGTTCTGTTTTGGATTAATAATGACATGGCTAATCGAATTCATGTTATCATCAATATCAAAATATCTCTGACATATTTATTTGCTTAGCAGTACACTCATAACATAAGAGAGTATTTAATACAGAGGTTCCCAAACTGTGGGCCATGACCTAAAAGTGTGTCGCGTTTGTATTTTTGGTGTGACACTTCAAGTTTTGGAATATCTATATATTTCAAAAATGTTGAATGTTTAGTATTAGATTATTTGGGAATATATAAATAAAAGATAATATATTAAAATATGGATAAATATATGATAAAATATTTTCTATGTAACTAAATCTTATAGAATGTGTACACTGTACATTGATGTTTGAATTTAGTTTTATCATATTTATCATAATCCATGACAGTATTACGTGACATGCCACCGGCATGTCACCATTACACTGCTGAACTAAAAGTTATCGCAAGAATAGTGATTAGATATCAATAAAAAAAAACAACAAAAATGCCATTAGGAGGTTATGGGTCGTTAAAATGTGAACATTTTCCTAACAGGTCGTATCATAAAAAGTATCAGAATTCAGAACCTCTGATTTAATATATACAAAATAGAAGGGGTATTTTAGTTATGAGGAAGGCAATTAAAAATTAATACATGTTTATCACATAGTCTAAACTTCATTAATATAAAAAAAAAATTAATTCAATCATTATTTTTTTGAAACAAAAATGAAATTCTATATAACAACATAAATTGTTATTACTTATTTGTTTATCAGTAATCAATATGTTATACAGTATTTAAATTAATGTTAATCTATGTAAGTATAAATTACTGGAAATTATTTTTATAAATTATTTTGAAATGTATAAATAACTGGTACACTAATATAAATACTGGCAATACGTTTATTTGATTAACTGAAATATTATTAGTTCATTAGTTTCGAAATATACCTATCATGATACATTCATTACCATCCATAAATTTATGATTTAATTTGCCGTAAAAAATTTGCGTTTGTACATTATACCTAAAGTTTAGATGACTTTATCAAGAAAACTTTATAAATAATAAAAAAAAAATTAGCCTAAGTTTACTATTAACAAAGTAATCAATTATTATTAAAACATAATAAAATATAGGTTATTTACAGAATTTATTAGGCCCATTAAGTTACTGTTAAAGTTTTTGAAACGTACATCAAACCTAATTATTAAGCATACAACTTTATACATCACTATAAAATTGAATAAACTGATATTTTTAAATACAGATATTATATAAATCCAAATTCAATTTAACAGCTAAAAGTTACAATAAGACATTAGATATTACTTATTAGGTACTCATTACGCTTAAGTCATTACCGTAATACTATTGTTCTATCAAATATGTTAATTATTATGTTTCATGCGTACGAAAAATTAATATCCATTAAAATTACGAAAAATAAAGTATAAAAATAAATAACGTAATACTATTCCTATCCGAAAAATAGGTATAATTATAGTTATATATAATTATTTAACTAAACGCAACATGTTGTGGAATATGAATAAAACATATTGGTTAGTGTGTCGCTAGCAATTTTTAACACTTGTAGGCTTGATTATTATATTAACGCACTTGAGTTATATGATATTTTATGTAAAATAATGCTAACAATAATTCTTTATGTATACATGTCTAATAAATATTTATTAAAAAACGACATTAAAAATTAGTAAACAATTATTTTACTCACAGAGGAGATGATTTCGAAGTATATGTTATTAATCGGCTTAATTTCCCATGATATTGTGTAAGTGTTAAGTTTAATAATTTTAAAAATATATACCAAGTTTTTTTTTCAGTTATTCAGCCAATATGTATTTTGGAATGCCATCTTTTCCATACTATCATCCAATTCCAAGAAACAATGGTAAAATAGTTTTAGTATTAAAATAATTATATTCTCGAATTCAGGATAAAATTTCCAATTAAACTCTGTAATTTTATTGTTAGAAACCTTTATAAATAGTTTTTGTTTTTTTTTTTACTAGTTGTATAAAAATTCTTGATAATTTTCGTATTTAGGCTATACGAAAAATATATTTGTTATGATTAAATAGGGTAAAGGTTCAATCAAAATCAAAATATTAAAATATTTTGATTAATTGTATTAGGTAACTAAAACTAAATGCAATCTTGTTTTATTTTTATTATTATAAATCAGTGTTACTAAAACTGCCGATGATTTATTTTAATTTTCTCAAGAATATTGCCAAATAATGCTAATTAAACATTTATGTTAATTTTAACAATACCTAGGTATACGTGTAGGAATTAAGTATAATATATTGATTTTATATACTCCTTTATTAATTTTTTTTTTAATATGTACAATATATGTAAAAGTAATTTAGTTATAAGTTAGTAATACCTTTGCATTTCCAAAGACACAACTTTAAACTCTAAACTTAAACGTGCATTATTGATATTATTTATATTTGAAAAACATACCCAATTTATACAATATCAGCATTTACGATAAGCGTATGTGATGAATGATCAGAGTAATGTTTAATTTAAACTACGACTGAAACAATAATAATTTATATGAGTGAAACTTCCAACGTAGAAGAGTAATATACATATGTTATTATTATTAAGATCACGGTACATAATAGTGAATTAAATATGGTAGAATGAATTTTAACATATAGTTCTTATTTCTGTAACTAATTTTTCGATTAAAAGATTGTTTTAAAAACTTGTCATGTAGCTCATTATAGCTTTTATACTAGCGACTATCTGTTCTTCCTACTGTACCTATATAAATATTATGCAAATTGAATTGGATGATTATCCTAATATAGGGCATTTAGTAATCATTCGGTAAGTTTTCAATTTAAGAATAAATTTAATTTTTTTTATTAACAAACGCATACTTAGATACGGTATCAAGGATATCATAGCTGTGAATGCGTAATAAGTATAAAAAACTAGGATAACACAATACAATTAGATGTTCATTATGATATTGTGTTCTATACATATTCATGAATTAATAATTGTTAGTGCAAATGTGCAAAAAGGTTCTAGGCCAATTGCGTTTAAGAGGGTGTGAGGATTGATATAAGATTATTACTCGTATGTATATTAATTATTAATTCCTATAGGTAAAAATTTACCTCTTTAATTTAATAAAATAAATTAAGGTAAAAATACAATAATAGATGAAGAATATGTTCTATCAGATATAACTGATATAATTAATGCTGTGTGTTTCAAGCCGTAATAATATATATTTACCTATCTTCGTTAACTTGATGTTTGAGAATGATTTCCGTTTTCCACTAATAACTTTAAATAAATATTTTGGAAATTAAAACAAAAATAATAACATTATTTTTCTAATACTTAGTACTATACTTCGAAAATATTCTTGAAAAAAATATTTCAATTCATAATATATTTTTAAAAAGTTAACCGATATTTTTTGTCCATACTATAATATAACTGAACAATAAAATTGTATTGAATTGAATGTTTAATGTTTTTGCTGTTAGAAGTCCTGAGAACAAATCACAAAAAGTAATCTAGATAAAGATAAATATAATGGAAAAAAAGAAATAAATATGCAATAAATTTAAACTTTCAAAACAGTATTAATTTTGTTATTTTAGAAATAACGAACGAGATTTTTTTTAATCGTTAAATCTTTAGGAAAAAAGGGGGCAGGTTGTTGCTGTGGCAATATTTATTTATAAAGGCATTTACAACATCTGCGTACTCTATCAAGTAAAATGAAACGCATTAGTCAAGTATATAGAAGATTTATTCGTGTAAATACATCGAAAATCAAGTATGTCCGATTTCCGTAGACATAATTTAACATTGGGCACACCCAATTTATTATCTGACGATGGTTGGAGAATTACGTAATATATCGTAAAATTTCGTTGGCGATACATTATTCCGTTGGAACGTCGACACGGCTGTTCAAGATTTACCGCCAATGGTCGTGGCTGAGTTGTTAATGAATACTTAGGATATGGGTATATCCTAGTATCTTACGTGGCTAAATTAATAGTAGTAATACTAATTACAGCCGTCTATGTAACCACGAAAACCTAGCAATCTTGATTTAAAAAATAGTGACTGGTAAATTTTTGTTAATTACATATTTTATTACACAGCTAATATTTTCGTTTTCGTCCATTTTCCGATAAAACTTTTTCGCGTCAAAATGTGATGAACCTCTTAGATTTTTTTAATATGGAGAAAAAAAACTAAGAATCTCAAATGCATCTTTAAGAAGTCGTGCTTGTTTTTCTTTTTGGAAATATTTAAAACTATTATTTTCAAATGAAAATTAAACTGCTGAATATGAGCGCATAAAATCTATTTTACTATTATTTTAGTCAAACTGTTAGTTGTGTCATTAAAATGAATAAAATACTTAAATTAGTAAAATTGTATAAAGTATTAATCGCACTTTTTAAATATTCAACATTATTCATCAACATAAAATTATAACTTATTTTGTCATTTTTACAATTTTTTTAAATTTTTTTTTATTGATCTTGAAATTCACACAAATAAATTTCCGCTTCGACAACACGGGCCACTAGTGTTAAATCTTTAGTAAGATACAATTATATAATAATAAATATGATATATAATTTAAATAATTTTACAATATTTTAGTTGTGATTTAAAGTAGGTTTATTATTTTTATTGTTTTGAAAAATTAAATAAAATTGTGTTGGATTCATTTTAAGGTTTTGGACCTAGACTTATTCCGATGTCGTGGCTTATGTTTAGTTCTTTTCTTTGTATTTGGTATATTCTGCATTCTTCAAAAATTTGTTTAATTATGAGTGTGCTACCACATATTTGGCATATTGGTTGTTCGTTTATTGCCATAAAATATCCGTGAGTCAATTTTGAGTGTCCAATTTTAGCTCAATTCAGTTTTTTTTCATTTGTGATACTAATGTTTGGGTTTCTTTTTCATTTTTTTATTATTTTTTTAATTTGATATGATTTGTTTGGATGTTCCATATGTTTTGTCAAATGGAGATTGTGTTTTGTCTAATTTGTATTCTCACGTCTGTGTACTGGAAAATGTTTATGAATTGTGCGTCATTTGAGCGGATAGCAAGTTTGGCTTGTTTATCTGCCCTTTCATTGCCATTTATTCCTATATGTCCAGGTATCCATATAAGAATTATAATAGTATTGTTTCTTTTTTTTTTTGCTTCCTCTAATCTGTTTTGAATTTATATTGCTATGTTACTAGGATTAAATTTGTTTTTTACACTAAATTGGAAGCTTAACGAGTCACTTAGAATAATATATTTTTCATTTTCATTTTCTTTAATGAACTTAATGGCCAGCATAGCAGTATGACTACTGCTTCGGCTGTATAAATATAACATGTCGGAGGTAATTTGAATGATGTTTGTAGATTTTCTTTTACTAAGGCTATTCCTACCCCTTCATCATTTTTTGAGGCATCAGTAAATATTTTATGGAATTCATTTAGATGTTCAATAGTACTATTTAGAGCATTTTTGTATATGTTTGGTGGATGGTGATGTGTGTTCCTTTGGCAGTAAGTTTAGATCTGTGTTTATGCTGTATGTGCTTCTCCACGGTGGACTCATTATTTTTTATTTTTTTATTATTTGAGGTATTTTGGAGTAATCTTCATTATTTTGAAGTTCTAGTGTTATTATTTTGTTCTCTGATGCTGGGTTATTTGTTAATCTGGATAATCTCGCTGCATATAGAAGTGCCAGTTATTTTTAGATCCAGTGTTGGTTCCCCCGCTATGTTGAAGATGCTTTTGATTGGGCTACTTTTAAAGGCCCCTGTAGCCATTCGCATTCCTGTGTTGTGATTTGAGTCTATGTATCTTTTTAATGAATTGTTTGCTGTATTATAAATAATTGAGCCATATTGTAATTTTGCTTGGATTATTGATTTGAATATTTTAATTAGTGTTTCTGATTCACTACCCCAAGACGTATGTGACAGTAGTTTTAGTATTCTGAGTACCTACTTTGTTAGTAGCTATCTTTAGGGATTTTATGTGTGGCGATCATGTGAGCCTGGAATCGAATATAACCTAATATTTGTATGTTTTTTTTGTTAATTATGTTTATGTTGTTTAATTTAATGTTAAGTTCACCTACATTTGGTTTTCTAGAATGCAGTTTTATTTTTCAATTGAGAAACTGAATCTAGTTTTGCTGAACATTTTTCTAAATAACTTATTATTTCTTGTAAGTGATTTTGTACTATTATTTTATTTTTTCTTCTACAAGAAAAGTTAGCATCATCAGAAAATATATTGGCTTTTATTGGAAATTTACAGTGTTTGCCAATTTTGTTAATTACCACTAGAAATAGTGCGACAGATAGTACGGAACCTTGCGGCATGACATTTTCTTGAGTGAATTTTCAGAAATTTGATTTGATGTTTTGACTTGAAATGATCTATTTTTTAGAAAATTTGTAATACTATTTAACATTTTTACAATTTAACTATACGTATGTGGCCATTTAATTTTCACTTTAAAATTATTTATATTAATCAATAAACCAAAAGTAAAAATCATTGAATAAACATTTTCATTTTTTTTTTTTTTTTTTAATATTCAAAGGAAATAATTGTAATTTGTTCAATAAACTTTTTAATATTAACTAAATTTTATTGAAATTTGAAAACGTAAGGAAATTATATTTTATAATTATATTTGTAAACATATTCAATTACCACCCTTATTATATTATTATTTGAATAGCCTAAAAATTAAAGGACTTTAGCCTGTAACATATAGGTTATACAAATAAACAACACAACGATAATTTCAATATATCACTAATGAATAAAAATATCGAAATGTTTAAAAAATAAAAATCTAAAAATCATTATATTTTTATTTTTACCGCGTTTTAAGAGTACCCCATAAAATTAATTTTGATATGTATATAGTATTTCAGACCTTACAAGACAATGTTGACAGTGTTCATAAGAAGCCGGAAGTTCAATGGAATACACAATATCAAGGAAGTAGGTTATTGCAACTACCACAAGTAGTTAATATTAATAATAAAGATCGTAAAACAGATTTGAGATCTTATGTGAATACACAAGTTGTAACACGGGATAATTATCTAAATAATCACCAAAATTGGAATATTCAAGCACTGCAAGACTTTTTCCAAAGTCGTCAATCAAAACGACAAAAACAATATCAAGACTATTTGTTAAAGAAACAAGAAGAAATTAAACGACTACAAGAACAAGAAAAACTGAAAAATGAAACAATGCTAAAAAAAAAAGTTAAACAACGTTCAAAATTTCTGCAACGGCTTTATTTTGATAATTTACTACATCGTGAGTATGATGAAAACGAACTTGAAAACCATCGAAATAATGCAGATGAAACATAATAAAAATTATATAAATAAAGCGATATAGGTAATTATATATAATTTAATGATTGAATTATATATTATAGATTTTATTTATAACTTTATTTTGGAAATCATTTTAACGAAACTTAGAATGATAAATTATGTATGTAAAAAAATAATGTTGTAATATGGAACTTGTTTTTAAACAAAAACTTATTTAACCACATAAATATTTCACGCTGATAATATAAACATACATCTTGGTGTAAAATATAGTATATATAATATATAAATATATATATACGTAGTTAAATTTAAATTCAAATTTCATGTATAAAATAATCTGATTTTTGTTTGAATATGATAGTATATATATATATATATATTTATTCATTTATTTATTTATTTATGCTAAATGTAATTATATAATATATGTGTTTAGCTGATTACATAATATTTACATATCATATTATAAAATACATTTATGCATTATTCTATCTGTATGTTCCACTATAGTTAATTGCCCTATTGTCCAAACCGTTTGTAGAACTTTGAATAACGTATCATTTTTTTATAATTAACAATTATAATAATTTATAATAATACTATAAACAATCTCAAATATTAAAGTTATTATAAGTTAACAACAACAATTTTGACATGTACATAATTATAAGACACAAAATGTCCAAAAATTTACATCATATTTATTTTGTATATTAAAATTAAAATTTTTTTTTTCTCTCTAATTATATAAATTAATCCAACGCTAATGGCCCATAGTTGTCGAAGCGGAAATTTCAAGACCAATAAAAAAAAAATAATACTATAAAGTAATTTTTCGGAGCTTTTGATTAGATTTTAGTGTAAAATTTAAATTATCATTTTTAGACATTTTAAATCGTTGAATTTTTTTTTTCATAAATACCAATACTTTTTGTATTGCCATATAAAAAATAAAATAAATAATTGAATACAACCTAGCGTTCTAATTCTAATTTTAATGCATATGTCAATATACCAACAATTTTCTTTTGTTGCTATAAATGTAAAAGAAGTTATAAATTATAATGCTAAGGATTTATAATTTTATTACAAAGTAACTACCTAATAAGTAAGCTAACATAAAAATCATAAAAATGATTTTTCTCTTGGTTTTGTTTTAAGTTAAAATATTGAAACATTAAATATTTGAACAATAATTACAATTTTTATTATTTTGTAGCAGTCCGTTCAAAAAAAAAAAAAAAAAAAAAAAATAATATGTTATGTTATTTTTATTTACCATGCACATTATGCAGTCAAAATTTAACTTAACTTACACTGTTCTTTGATACGTCGATGTGGATTTATAAATTAAAAGTGAATTACGATTATTATGTAATTAAATATAATATTGTTTTTTTTTTTGGAAAAATTAGTTTAACCAAGATAGTGCGTTATATGTGAATAATTGAATTTATATTAACCATATAGTGCCTCTCTCTTTTTTTATTCAGTTACAGAATTCTATGTGTCATGCCATTGCATATGTATTTATGAAAAATAAAATAATGTTTTTATTGAACTATATACTTATTAGTAAATACTCGTATAATCCATAATAGCACGAATAACATCGTTTTAGACTACGAGAATCCAGACATTTATTTATAATTTGTATTCCACTGTTAGAATATCCAAATACATTCAACGCTATAAACTAGAAACTTGAATAAATAATTTGGGCGCAAAGCCAGTATTTAATTGCTGTATTGCTAAATTACAATTTAGTAAGACGGCGCTGTGGGTATACGATATAAGTGCAGTTATGTGTAGAATTATAACATCATGTATCTTTGTGAAAATATACTTTTAATTATCAAAATTTGACATTAAAATACAAATTAATACTTTCAGAAACATATTTTTTACAATTATAAAAAGATATTTAAATTATTTAAGTAAAACAACATTATGTAAATTTGGTACGTGGTAAATACCTAATAAAAGTTGAATAATTTGTGGAAGAAAATGTTTTCATAAGGAATCTCAAAATCGAAACGTATTGGAATATTTTATTTAACAGATTAAATATGGTCTTATTCTGCACAAGTTTAAAAATTTAAATATACGATTTAAAATGTTCAAAATTAATTTTGGTTATAGAGGCGTAACATGCAAAATAAAAACAACCATAACAAAATAAAACCGATAGATTTAATACCTTTTTTAGAAGCTAAAACCATTGTTTAGCATTTTTAGATTGATATTATTATAATATAATTAATATAATTGAACCGTTCTGTTTAAAAAATATGAAAATCTAATCTATCATCATTATTTCTACCATATTATATCGTAATATTATTGTACGTTATAATATTTTAAATGTATAGCTATTAACGGTTAATAATTAAAGCACACGAGTACCACTATAATATTATCAATACTTATAATAATAATATTGATAATAATACTTCCGTAAAAAAAAAAAAAACATTTTAAAATGTAATCTACATCACTGTTTTCTTTATCGCACTTATAATTCAATATTGATATAATTATGACATGATGACATAACGTGTTTGCTCATAATGTGAATATATTGATAGTAGGTATGTGAATAATACAATAGCCAATACGCCCTACATATTATTATATACGCCACACTCTAATCAGTATTCAGTTTAATCTTTCCGAGTTTTACTCGGTGTAATATTGATATAAAACGACTACAAAGGTATAAAATATTATATTATATTATCGAAATAATTGCTCATGATAAACCGTTAATGACGTAACGGTAACGCACTTGCGTACCGGTATGACACAGGTACTAACTGCAGCTATGATGTCTAGAACTCAAGACATAACAGCAACTGCTATTTTTTACAGTGATTTATTGAGCACACAAAACACTACCTGTTTTGTTATCTGACTTTAGACCACAGCTAGCTGTAAAAAATTATAATAATATACATTTATGGTTTATGATTCTGTAATTTATGATTTTTTTTGATTTTTTTTTTTTGTCTTACGATAATTAATGTATTCGTATACGCACGTCACATACATTTCGAAAAAGTAAATTGTTACAAATGAATGTTTAATTTGAATGGTTTATTTTTAATTTTTAATTTTATTTATTCAATTAAAAATTTTTCAGCGTATTTCATGCTATTTCAAGTTTGATTAACTTTTCTCTTGACGAATCACAATGTGATTGTGACGATTAATTTTATACACTATGGACCGGAATGTAAGCTTCTTGTAGGTAGTACTAGGTACACACTATATACAGAAATGTAAATATTATACTCATACATTAATTATACTGTTCAGTGTATGAAGTAATTACAGTAGGTTTACCATGAGATAAATTTTTATGTGCAATTAATACATTATTTTATATTGTATTACCTAAAAAATAATGACTTAATAATGAAATGATATCATAATAACTATATATTGCTACCTATATACATTTCCAAACAAAGCTTGTAGAGATATTTTAACTTTTAATATTATGTCTATTTATAATAATGACAATTAAATCGTTTTTGATAATTGCTCTTAGTTTTTGGATGAATTTAGCGTATGGTTGTTTTACAATGTATCAATATAAAAAAGTTTAAAATGAGAAAATTAATTGAATTTAAGAGAATATGAAAATATGATTCTTTAAATATGTTTGCTAGATAAAGATTGCATAATCAAAATTTGAACGAACAATAGAGTTTTTAATGCAAATTCATTCATTAAGTTTGCACTTGCCAGTTTTAAATAACCTGATAGAAATATGATAGAACGAAACCTCTATGTCTTATAATATATTTATACAGTCATTAAAAGAGTTTTTTAAAGCAAACCATAGTCCAAGATCATTTATTGTGGATACTCTTGATAAATTAATATCTGCCGTTGAATGGAGTCTTAGAGTTTTATCTAATTCCAATTGCAGTTTAAATAGTTTAATAGTATATATTTTATGCTTGTTATTTCTCTAAATATTTTTGAATTATCGGCAAACAAAAAGACATTTGAATACATAAGAACTATTTAGATATCGTTTATAAAAAAACAGAATAATATCGGGGATAATTAATCTCTTCGGGGGACTTCTGAAGCATTGTACATTTATTCAGTAAAATAGTTTCCTTGTTTTATAATTTTATAATGGCGTGAGATATATAAGTGAAACCACGAAATTAATGGTTTGGCTAGCCCATAAGATTTAACTTTATTTTGATGATTTGTGGTTTTCCTATCAATGTTTTCTTCATGTTTGTATTCATAACATTGGTTTACAAATAAGTATTAAAAGACGGTAGGATTGATTGTTTTAATATACTTAAATTTCTTACTATTGATCTGTTTTGTCTAAAACAATGTTGGTTATTAGATAACAATGAATTACATAGATTCATAAAAAAATTATTCAATTTATATTCAACGTGAAAAGTCGTAAACTTAATGTCATTCTCAAAAATATTACATTTTACGACTGGATAAAATATAGTAAACAAGAATATTATGTATTAAAACTTAGTAATAAAAAATAATGTTAAGCGGTCTGTGTATCTATATATATATAGCTCTTTTTAAGGAAGTAAAACATCGACCATGAAAATGCATGACAAAGACCACTATACTCATCGCATGACTATTTAACTTTGTCATTGTGTTACATTTGTATAAATACTCTACTACTGGTTCGACAATGAAAATTATACTAAAATTGTGATTATTTTTTTATAAAATAGGTATTATTTTCGATACACAAATCAGTAGTTAGTTATGTATACCAAAGTTCAATTAAACTAAACATTTTTTCTGTAATTACTTTAAGCTTGTGATTTTATAGTTAACTTCAATTATACCTAATTGTATAATTATAGCTAGTAGAAAATATTTCAAAAATATGATTTTTTTAATTTTCTAGGCTATAATTTATATAGTAGATTTAAAGCATTAGTTAATACCTCCTACCGAAAATCGTCTAGTAGACGACATTATTGAATGAATGCAAATAAGTGACGTTTTTATAGAATTCCAATCAACATTTATTTGTAATTGAAATAATATGCTAATTTGATTTACAGAGCATTGTTTTTTATGAGAATTTATATATGATAGCATAAATAGCATAGCTAAAAAATTCTACTCAATTAATATTTTATATGTATGACCTATTTTTATACGCATAATAATAATATGTTTACACTGTCAATGACTTCACTAATCAATATTATATTTTACTTATTATCAATATGTTATTTAATATTAGAATTCATAATACAATATCACAATCTGAATCGGATAACGTTTAAATTATGTCCTAAACTTCAAAAATATTATACATAATTTCAATTCAAATTTACTTAAAGAAAAAGATTATTCATTCTCAAGTAAAATTAATATAATCTACTGATTTATACATATTGATAAAAAGATTTTTTTTTAAATAATACCGACACAAGTAGCTTATATTTGAAAATAAATATGAGTTGTCAGTCGTAGGTTTTATATTTGTGTTGTACTCTAAATGTACTAACTCGACTAAAAAAAATTGTAAGGCAATAGTAATAAATTAGTAAGTTGAAGTATTAATAATGTAATTTGTGGCTTTACTTTTCAAAAAGTATGCCAACCAACTAGGTAAATCAATATGTACTTTAATATGTTGTACTATAGAATTATTATTTATATACATAAAATTCTATTTTAAAATCAAATAATTTGTATCATTCAAACAATCACATGATGATATAAAATAAATGAAATAGATATCAGGAAGGTACACGTACAATAAAATTGTTTTGTAGTTATTATTATTGATACCATACGTCTATACATTAGCGTAATATATAATATGAGTATTTCCATTTTGTAATTATATTAACTTTAATATTATTGCCAAAATGTAATCTACATATTATACAGATGTATGGATTTTATAATATATTATTCAAGCCACATTTAAACACGGAAATATTTAAGATACTAAGATAGGATAATATTATAGGCATATTCAAAAGCAATATTACCTAATCAGAGATCCAATAGTTACGTTAAATCTTACAAAATATGATCCCTGATAAAATATTGAAAGGGAAAGATAGGTTAATCTGGATTCAAACGAAATATAAAAAATGTAATAACCATCTTATATAACATTGGATAATCTGGGATGATTTTTGTTCATTTTCAAAGAATTGTTATTGTTCAGTATCGTTCTTATACCTAGATTTATTCGCTTAATGTATTTTTATGGGAACACAAGCCCTTTTTCATTTTAGTTAAATGTTTATTGAAAATGAGATAGTGAATTTTATAAATAATATTTCCATTATTTGAGAGCAGAAAAAAAATGAATATTTTTTCGATTTGATATATTTTACTACTATCTATATCCAAATATCACTCATGGCTATCCAATTACAACTAACTTTTAATGTAACCATGCCATAATATGTTTGTCTGTATAGCCGTATAGGTACAAAATTATACAGACACATTAAGAACTTAACTCCATTAAAATTATTTTAATATGTCCATCGCTGTTATTATAGATATTTTACAACATTAGAACATAAAACCAATGATCTAATCGACTAATGATCGAAACATTTTTTTCACATCGAAACACGGGTACATACAAATGAATATGAGTTATAGTTTTTTTTTTTTTTTTTGTATGAAACTCAAAAAACATATTATGAATTGAAAATAGAAGTATATTTATATATATTGAATACTTATAATTTAAGGTAAATGACTCAGAACTTTTATATCATCATACTCTAATTTTATAAGGAGGTTTGGAAATAAGTAGGTTTTTTATAAAAGTTAGAAAGTTACAAGATACTATATCAGTTGAATAGTATAACTAGATAAATGTTCACATCATAACATACATGATTTATATACCTATATATTAATCTAAAACTCGTATACTAATAATAGAAAAACCATTAAAATTAATCTACCAGAGATATTTCAAATTCATTACTTTGCAACACGTTATCGTTCACCTATTGGATGATGAATATGTTCCTAAATTGTAAAATTCTATTATCATATACACCATAATGCTTATAGCTATTATTAATCAAATTCATACCTACTCATTACCACTACACTTCTTATTTGATCAAAATACACCCAAATTCAATTCATTAGTGCAGTTGTCACCAACTGGCGGTCCACGGTCTGGATACGGACCTCGAGCACTTTTTTTACGGACCACGCACGCTTTTTCATTTTACATTGATTAAGTTCATACGCCCCAAACCGGTGAGAGGATTAATAATCCGAAATGCAATAAAAATATAATATCTTATCACTGCATCATCCATCAAAGTGTGTTGTGTTGCAAGTTAAATTTAAATCTCAAAGCTACAATGACAAAAGTGATCAAAATAGTAAACTTAATTCGAGCCAAATCATCACTGAAGCACCGTCAATTTAAATCATTTCTCGATAAAGTTAAATCACAATAATAAGGCGATTTACAGCTGTACAATAATGTAAGGTGGTTGAGCAAATATTTTGTACTTCAACGATTTTTCACAATATTGGATGAGATCAAGTTATTCCTTTCTAGTAATAATCAATTATGTGCAAATGACTATTTAGATTTCCTTGACATAAAAGAACGTCATGTGATATCTATCGCTTTTTTGACAGATATATTTAAACATATCAACGATTCAAATTTAATAAACATAAATACCTATTTATTAACGTGTGTAAAAGTTATTGAAACTATTTGAACCACGCAAAGTATGATAAGTTTCAAAATGAACCCCCATAGAAATAATAAGTTTGTGACCCCTGCATTAGTGTATCAAACGGTTCAATATAATTAGAACAATGTAAATAATCATAAACGAATCACGTTATATGTTTGAAGCAATGTGTGCTACTTATTAATACTAAATAATAAGCAAGATTATTTATTTATTTTTTTTTTTTTTAATTATCCCGCGGCAACTAAGGCCATTGGAAAGGGGGTAGTACTGTAGGTTCTTATGGAATTGTAGGTTGGTTTTACACGTGGGTGAGAGTTTTTGGCAGAATTTCTGTTGGGGCACCCGTAGGTTTCTGCCATGCCCCGGAGTGGGGGATGGCGGCACTTGTTCTCTGGACACCGTGACTTGCCCGGAGAAAAATGTCGCCCGATGGTCGAGGATCGAACCCGGCCCGACTGAGCCACAGCCAACGCGGTAGACCACTCGGCCTATTTATTTTTATACTATGTTTCACTAACAAATTTGGTGAAACCCCTTACGATAGTGTCGTTTTTTTTTTAAACATTAAATGATTTTAAATAAATATCACAATAGATATGGTAAACAAAGGCAGTTATTTTTAATACATCGATTTAACGCAAGGTATCTACTTGTTTTAAAATCATAAAATTTCAACTATAGTTTTAACTTAAATTAATCATTACTGATTAATATATAGCAATATTATGGAATATGGATTACATCTTATAGAATATTATAGAGTAACTACAGATTCTGGAACATAATACTTTAAAATCAGTACTGTGTGCTTTATAGGTACTATTTATAATACTACTAACTTGAAATTAAATTTAGCTTAATTTTCCCAGTGAACATATTAATTAAACACATTATTTTGTGCACGTTACACACATATACGGTTTCTCTCAGAACTTATCATTCAATCTATATATTCCATACCTTGTGGCAAGGTTAGTCAGGTTAGATAATCATTTTCTCGGTTTTGTAATTATACACTGCAACCAAATAACTAACCAAAACCATTCCAGCGTAGTCATTTAACCAGATACGTCTATGCCGTCTATTAATATTATATCATAGAATTTATATTATTATAGTGATGGCGTATCTTATTGTATTTACTATCTTAAAATAATTTTATAAATTACATAATTATTTTCTTAAAAGCTAAAAGTTATATAATAAATAATCAAATTATAAAAAAAAATGTATGTGGTAATGTGTTTTACTTTTAAATTTTTATAAAACATAAGAAACGCATATTTGAATTATTACACATACATTGTATAACTACGTGATAATTTCCCGTTATTATATCCAAATAAGTAGACTCTCTTATTAAGAACTTCTAAATTCTGAAATTCTATTATAATGTTAAATCAATCGAGATATATTTTAAACTTTTGTTTTATTGTATTAATTCTATTTGGAAAAGGTTGTAAGCAAAAGAGTGAGCAAACAATTAACAATTAAATATATTACTAATAACTAAACAAAAAATACCTAGAGGTATTTAATTTTTTTTAAATATTTAAAAATGTATATTTTATGTGTTTTAGCGTATTTCTCTAATAAAGAATATTAATATATTTTTATCATATAACAAACTGTTATTTGGGCTCATATTGGTGCACTGACCTCGTAGATTATAAAGCAGTAAAAATATGAAGGAGTTTTTGGTAGAAAATTGTATAACATAGGTGATGGTTTTTTGGAGATTTTTCGCACTTTTCAAAATAACCGAGAAAAACAAATTAGGAGAATACTGAAATTTTTGTGAAGAAATTTCTGAAAAATGCAAAATCGTTTTATTGTTTTAGTTTTACATTGTTCTCACATATTCGTACAAGCATAAACTTTTGTATTAGGTAATTCAAAATATTGTTCTCAGGATGACTTAAAATGTATTTATTGTTGAATTCAAATTTAACATACCTCTATTGGCTCTATTACAGTGATGATCTATTCAATGATGAGATACACTAGAAGATTATTCTACAACAAGATGAGTTTTGTTTTATTTTAATCAAGTAGTATTATAATATAGGTAATAAAAATAAATAGAAACATTCAAAAATTATTCGCTTAATATGTTTAAATAAATTTAGGTGGAAGCTGATATCATAAACTAAATTTATTTAAAAAAATTGTTTATATTTTATAAACCTAAAAGATAAGTATTTAGTCATTTCGTTAGGCACATCAGTTAAATATTTATGTAGGATTTGAAATTGAAATAGTAGTTTTATATTGCAAAACCAAGGAAAGGGTATAATCTAATGTAAATATCACTTTATATATTATAAATCTTATCATAGTTTTATATGTTACTAGTTGAATAACCCGGCTTCGCCCGTGTACAGTTTTTGTATAACTTTTATTTTATCAGTTATCATATTTATTACAGGTTGCTTTTAGATATGTTTATCCTAAGTTACCCATGAAATTATATAGAAGTTTCTGTAAACTCTTTTGAAACTAATTAACTTTTCCAACGTCGTTGTAACATTATTATATACATTATAGTGTTATATAAACCAAAAAAAAAAAAAATTAAAATTGACATATTATATTCATCTCTATACCTCTTTATAAACAGTATTTTCGGTACTGCCTTTTGGGGCTAAAATAACCAAACTACTGGCAGAGCTAACTCTAGAACATGCGAAATAGAACTGTCCATGTGAAAAACATTCTTCTCTCAAGTCAATCCCTGCCATGCTCAGTGATTGTCTTTGAGACTTATTAATAGTCATAGCAGAGCAAATTTTGAGTGGGAATTGTATTCTTTTAAACTCAAAGGGATAATCAGTTGAAATCAACGTTATTCTCGGGATTAAAACTATATCTCCTCTTGCACGCCCAGTGATAGTTAAAGCTTCTATTACATTTTTGTGCAGAGCTTTAACTTGTAATCTAGTTTCATTACACAATTTAGGTTGGTTAAGAATTCTTAGTAACATTATACGTGCTCCAATTTTAAGGATAAGTTTATGTGATGGAAGACCAAAAGGATTCAGAGTATTAAGAAATTCTAAAGGGTAATAGACAGCATCATCTAAATGGATCACTGTATCAAAAGATTTATATTCAACAGCATTTTTATTAAATGCCTTTATTAGAATTTCATTGATTTCGGCAGCATTATCGTTCTTTGGAGTTAAAATGACTCGCTTCCACAACCATTAGATGGGTTTCATCTTGATATTTATTATATCTAGGTAAATTCTAGATGTTAATTCTGATAAAGAGCTAATAACTTTACTCAAATTTGAGAGAATAGTGATCTCACCTTTCAATGAAGGGAAATTTCCGTCTCCTATTTTAAGTAACATCTTAGCGAAAATCCCAGCAGATGTGTCACCTTTCAAACGGACCCTCATATTTTTATGAAGTGCAACTTTCTGGATGTGTGGCCATAAATACGAAGCTTTTAGACTAGTGCGTTTCTACATTGTTTAAGGAATTTCTGTACAAAAATGTCAAGTCTCTAGACCCAGCGGTTTGGTCTGGGCGTTGATGAATCAATCAGAACAAGTCTCTTCATATATATAGATAAAAGTTCTTAACTTTATTCATAAAAATTTGATTATAACAGTAATACCAGGTATTAATTTTTTTTTAAATAATATTTAAATATTTTAACTCTCAAAGTTAATTAATCGGGAACATTTTGCTTATGATTTACGTATATAATTTATCTCATGTAAGGTACCTATATGAAAATGTTTTATATTTTTATTGATAGCCAAATCAGAGTATCTAATTGTCTTCACACAAATAAAATATAACTAAATTTGTACTGGAGTACTACCATGATATAAATAATTAATTTTCTGAGACAATATTACATGATCTTAATTTCCCAAAGACAAAATGTTTAATGGTTACAAATATTATTGATCAGTCGTCATATGTTTTTTTAGTTAGATAATAGTTGGACCATAACATGTTGCATAGTCATGCGTGTGATTTGAAAAGTTCTGTAGTAACAGCAAGTACATATTATTGTTTAATATAGCAACAACAATAATAAAGCTATTTAAACATTACATACAGTTAATAAAATGAAATTCTAAAACCATAACGTCACTGCAAACGTGGGTAGGTAGTCTATTAGATATAATTACATAAATACTAGAAAAAATTATCATAAATCGATAAATATTGATTAATAATAATATAATAGGTGCTATTTTATGTCATCGGCAATTACTACGTTGTTGACTTACTATAAAACACAGAGTAACAATGAATTTCTTTTCAGACACTTTTAACATCATAAAAAAATTTGTTAGTATTCATAAATTACTGACGAAACAAACAAAGTTTTAATCAATCAAAATTTTAATAAGTATAAATTATGATGACATATTTTGAAGAGACTACTGGTATAGCGAACATGGTATTACTGGAAAACTGTGACGAAAAGAAATTAATCGAGAACCTAAAGAAGCGAC
This sequence comes from Diuraphis noxia, assembly GCF_037042655.1. Taxonomy (NCBI): domain Eukaryota; kingdom Metazoa; phylum Arthropoda; class Insecta; order Hemiptera; family Aphididae; genus Diuraphis; species Diuraphis noxia. The sequence continues at coordinate 16,973,100 of NW_028301712.1, read as the reverse complement.
TACATAAAAACTTAATATACGTAAGATTAGCTCATTTATTATTAAACTTACATATCATTTTCTAAAATTTAAATAAAACGTATTGTAGCTATTAATTTATCATTGTAGTTTAAAATACAAATTTAAATTTAAAATGATCTAACTTAAATGAGTGACTTTATGAAATAAAACTGCGTATTTTATCATTTATTCATGAAAAAAAATGTATCCAACAATTGACAATAGTTTAAACTAAAAGAAGTAAATATCAAAGTTTAAATTTAAAAATATTTATATGGGTAGCCATTTAGGTATCTGTATTATCATATCATAGTTATGTACCTATATAGAATATGATAAAATAAATATATATTAGGTAATTAGGCATTATCCTTTATACTAACATCATAATTGACTAATGATTTATGATTAAAAATTTGAGAATAAATTACTTATGAATATTGTAGTTTTTATAATTCTCCTATTAATTATGTTCACAGACCTGCATCGGGGAAGTTCTGATAAGTGTGAATCCGTACAAGTCTCTGTCGATATACAGTGAAAAATTGATGCTGGAATACTACAATAAAAACTATGTTGAAGAAGTGCCACATATGTGAGTCGTTAATACTATATTTCAATAATTTATTGCTTAAAAAGCAAAATATTATTTAAATTGTATTGTTGAATTTATTGTTATTCTCTATAATTGTTGAGCTGAAACTGTGTATACAAAAATCTAAAAAAATATAAAGGAATAAGAAATATAATAAAATGAGTAATACTATGACAAAGCACCTTAGTGTACTAAAAAATCGTATCTTTCTTCCGCAAAAATGCACGACTGCCGACTGACAAATTTTTATTGTTTTAATTAATATATAGTTAAATTTATATTTTCTAGATTTGCCACGTCAGCAAAAGTCTTTAAGTCTTTGAAAGAATACCGTCGAGAACAATGCATTTTAATATCAGGTAAACAATTGAACCCATTCATTGGTAGTAAAAAAAAATACATATAATAATATACCGATACACATTATATATTATACTATGATATACAGGTATATTTGTATAAACTTGTGTAGTTGTTTCGTACATCATTGCAATAGCTAGTATCTGCTGTGCACCACTTTTATCATACATTTCAAAACAATAGAGAATTAATATATTCAATAATCGATTCTAGGTGAATCTCAACTACTAATTGCTATTAGTTATAAAATACTCAATACGATTTATAAAATGTTTTCCTTTTTTTAGTTTAATTTAAATCTAAATAATTTCATCTTCTATCTCACAAAAGTAGGTAGGTAACACGCATATACACAAAAAAAAAACATTATAACTTTTATCAAAATTTAAAATATATCATTAAATGATAAAATATTTTTTTAAACAATTTTATAAATACTCATCAAATTTAGATAAATATTTGATCACCAAAGTTTGTTATTTTTAGATGTATATTTATATATATATATATATATATATTTTTTTTTTTGTGTCTGTGTAAACGCTAAGTTGTTGACACAATACTTTGATTTAAACTAGTAGCTTTTCCGGTTAAAAAGTGAATCTAGTTGTGCATTGAGAAGTTCAAAATTAAAAATACTTAGTAGTTTTCAAAAGTACCGGGAAAAACAAAAAAATTAATTTAGAAAAACGAAAAGGAAAATTTTTTAAGAAAATTGATTTTAGATATTGTTGTAACTCTAAAATTATTACCGTAGACACATAAAATGTTCACTGAATATTTATACTGGAATTTTCTATAATTGATAACATTTTCAAAATATTTCAAATCTCTTTAAGTTATTTATTGATGTTTGAATTCTTTTTAGTTTTTTTTTTTATAAATGACAATGAAATTGTATTTATTGAGTAAAAAAACTTCAAAAAATTTAATACAAGGTTCCTAATATATTGTCACAATATTTGTTAAACAACATTAAAGATACATAAAGTTACAATTTTTTTTTTTTAATAAGCATTGAAAGAATTTGACAAAAAAAGAAAAACTCTCACGAAAAACATGCAATTTATTTTAAGTTAAAAATTCATAAGAATTTATCTTTATAAATGTAAGATTTTAAAATTTAATGCAAGATTCTTCATGATTTTGTCTACTTTTATCAAATAAAACATGTTTACCGAAAAGTCAATTGAAATTTTTATGATTATGTTAATTATAACATTGAATATTAACTCAATTTCTCTTTTACCAATATTCTTATTTTGTTGTTATTCAAAAATGAATAATTCTTGAAATTTCAAATTTGCACCATATTTTTATTTTATGAATTCCTTTACTTGATAACATTTTCAAATTATTTCAAATATTTTATGTTACTTATAGATACTTTTAATTTTCAATTTTTTTGGTTTAATATTCTATAAATGTCAATAACATTTTATTCATTTGGTCAAAAAAAACTTGAAAATTTAAAACAAGATTCCCCATAAATCAATATAATAGCAGTTGGAAAATATTAAATATACATAGGTACATTTTTTTTAAATATATACATATAACCATTTAAAGTTTGGATTTTGAGAAAATTTATTTATTTTAATATTTACAAATTATTTAGTTGTTAAAATTTATTAAACGTTTAATTTTTATATCTAAAGATTGAAAATTTAAAACAAGGTTCCACGTAAATAATTGATTTTGCGAAAATAAATTTAAAAACTATACATACAAATTTTTTAAATAGTTATTTTAAGGTCAATTTTTATTTTTTATTTATTATTATCATAAAATGTTTCAGCACACATGGTGCCATTACAAGTAATAATTTTCAACAATTGAATAACAATATAATTATTATAAAATAAAATATCCTATAGACTGACGGACCGTCTCCGCTCAGAATCGTTTTTCGTATACAATGATATTATATCATTGAATTCAAAATTAATACCATCCATTTACTGTATCCTACTTGTAAACTACTATACAGCAGAGCGACATCCACTCTCATTTTTTTTTTTTTTTTTTTTTTGAACATTCCGTTTTCATCGAAAATGCTTAATGCACCTACCTATATTATAGGTACTATCTATTAATATTTTTATCAGTTTACCCTAGGTGGGTATTAAAATACAAGATATTGTAATTATCATTAGTAAAAATGTATTGACATATATTTCTGGAAATAATATTTTCGAAATAAAAAATTGATTTTCTAATATTTTAAAACAGGTGCTTCTTTTGTGTAATTGGAAATACATACAAAAATCTGATTGACTTTATTATTTCATAATATAAATATATATAATGTAATAATCTAACATAATATTTCTAATGGCATAGTTTGGTTTTAAATATCAATACGACAATATATTATCATAGTAAAATAATTAATTTTATTATAATTTAATAACATCAACTGAAAATACATAGTAGATAGTTTGAAAGAAAACGTATTTTATAAGCCATGGAATTATAGTCATCAAACGAAAAGTGTGTACAGCTATAAAATTGTCTAATATTTTAACGGAAAACTAATATACTAATTTACTTCAAAGGAGTTTCTTTTGATTCGTTTAAAATATGGTATTAATATCACTGTGCAACAAAATGCATACAAGTCCTTTCATTTTAATTTCAACCCACAGATTTTTTCATCATATATAAGTAGGCACCTTTTCCGTTTCTAGAAATACTAAAATCAATACAAACCGATACAGCTACACTATTTATATAACTACTTAACAAAGTTTTGAGTTGTGACACAAATACTTTGACACCGTCATTTTCTTCGATGGCAGAATTAAATATTTATAAAACTTAGATATTTATGCATTATTATCTCTCCTCCTTTTTTTTTTTACTTACCTATCCATAATTATTTGAGCCAATAGTCCTTGCAAACACATACCAATAAATAATAAACCATTTAAACTATGTAGGTAGATATTTGATATATATTTATAAGTAGGTATTCTGCCAAACTTTAATAATTAAATATTTATTAAATTATTATTATATTTCATTTTTAAGCGCAGTTATGTTTAAAATACACACTTGTATCATCTTTTTAAATATTAAATACATTTTTTTTTATTTGATTTATAAAATTACCAAAAGGGATATTCATATAGTTTATTTAGTTTATATTAAGCCATTTGACAATTATGTATTTTAGTAGGTTATTATACGTAGGAAAATTATTATTTAAACAAATTACATCATATAGGTTCTATTATTAAACAAGAATAACATATACGTTTTTTTAGTTTAAGAACTTAATTTATTTAAAATTAATGAAGATTTAGCTGAAAAAAAACATTTTAAAGAAGTTATTTTTTTTCTTCACGAAAAATAATAGAAAATCTTATGACAATTTATATTGTAAATTTCCTATAAATATTACATTTTGAGCACATTATAATAATATTATTGTAAAAATGAACTGCTAAAATGGCCAAATTATTATAGCAGTAATTGGACCATGAATAATAACCAATCTGTTATACACATGTTATACACATTATGCAACACCTACACATTAATTCATACAATTATAAATTAACGTACACAAAATAATTGTAACGAAATAACAAAAAATGATCAAAATAATAAATTCACTATCTAATGAACTAATGTCTAATAATATGTAGTGTGCTATAGTTATTTAAAGTAACTATATAAATATTTTGGCTGAACGGCCTTTAATTTGATTCAGGGTTTATTTTATAAACAACTTAAGAACATGTTTACATAACTAATTTTCAATTTTTTCTAGCTCAAATTAAAGTAAAAGATAATTTCCAACTTTGGTTTATAAGTTTTTTCTTATCTTAAATATTAATTGATTGGGAGTGAGTTAAAACTTAGGCAAATCATACAAAATCACTTGAAGATTTTATAAAAAAAAAATCAATTAATTAATAAACTATCATATTATATACAATATGTATACAATTTTTAAGAACATTGCATTTTTATTATTATTCACATTATAATAAATTATTAATTTTGTTCATTGTATAAGATTTTTTCAACTTTAAATTTGTAAATATGGTCTTTAGATAAGCTTAAAATTCTAAAAATCAGAATTTGAATAAATGTACTATTAAAGGGAAAAACGGGGTAAGAATACTTGTAAAATCACCTTGTATATAGTTAAAAAATAAATACTTATATTAAGAATGTATCTAAGATTTTTAATCACAGGTGAGTCTGGATCAGGAAAAACAGAAGCATCTAAAAAAGTTCTGGAATTTATTGCAAAGACAACACACGGTGACCATATTATTCAGATGATAAAAGATAAACTTCTTGTAGCAAATTTAGTTTTGGAGGCATTTGGTAATGCAAAAACTTGTAATAATGATAATTCTAGTCGGTTCGGAAAATATATGGACGTGGAATTCAACCATATGGCAAGTTAAAAATAAAATAAAAGTCTTTGTGTATCATAATGTTTGCATAACCAATAACAGGAATTTAATGCCAATTTGATTAGTCTTATATAAACTTTTGGGGGCTGAAGGAGAAGTATAGGCAAATAGTTTCTTCTCCGGTCCTCGGTACCATAAGGGAAAAAATGTCTTATATACCTAATCCTAGATCCCCTAATATATACAATTAGTATACAACCATAATAATCGTAGTTATTCTAAAATACATAATATACACCTACCAATATAACAATCGTTCATGTTTAAAACCACCTTTTTACTTGCTTTTAAGCAAATTTTTAATAAAGAACTATTATTGGACTTCATATAGGGTCAACCAATAGGTGGTAATATTCTAAACTATTTACTTGAAAAGTCAAGAGTGGTAAAACAGGCTCAAAATGAAAGAAACTATCATATATTCTATCAACTGATCAATGGAGCTGATGAATGCCTAGCCGAATTCTTAGCGATTGACAAGGACGTTGATTATTTATATTTGAGAAAGGACAAGACTGACAATGATAGTTTCGAAGATGAAGTTTGTTGGGCTTATTCTAAATGCATGATTATTTTATTTAAATCTTGACTTTAATTTTTTAGGCTATTAACGAAGATTCCAAAAAATATAAAGAAACTTTACATGCTCTCCAAATTCTAGAATTTGATCTGGAGGAAAAAATGGATATACTGAAAATTGTCGCTAGTATTTTGCACTTGGGTAATATAAAAGTTTATGAGCATGACCAAATGAGCAAAATTGAAAGTATCAGCACGATTCGCATAGTAGCCGATGTAATATAGTTATAATATTTTTACTTTTTTTTAAATATAAATATGTTTTTAAGCTGGATGCACGATAAAATATTTTTGATCGATTTTTTATAAGGTCTTTGTTGTAAAGGTTACTGAAACATATTTATGATTAGTAGATTTTCCTTGTACAAAAAAAAATATCGAGTAATGTGCCATGATTTTTTTTAGAATTTCTCTCGGAATTGTTGTCATTTGTGTTTAGGAGGGAGGGAATCACCACATTGTTAATTTCATTTTATACACCTATTATATGTCATAAAATATTTACATTTTAAGTGTAGATAAAATTTTTATTTTTTAAGAAATACTGTTTACAATACCAACTATTATTAAACAAATTTGTTTAATTCATATTCTTGGAAGAATTATAATACATAAAAAGGGCTGTTGTTGGTCAAAGAGTTTCAAATATGTCGCCGAATATTTTATATTAAGTTACAAAAAGCGGAGATTAGGGTTAAAGCTCCCCTACTCCCCTCCTCCAACCCCCCACCAAAAAAAAAAAACTAGTTAGACAATATCATAGTTTTGGAGATTTATTAGTTTGTGTTTAATTCTATATTGTTGAGTATTTTTGGTATGTCACTGTGTTGACGAATATTTTACGAATAGATAGTATAATAATAATATCTTCAGTTACTAGGAGTTCCAAAAAAGGATTTGATATTCGCATTGACAAACAAAACAATAAGAGCTCACGGAGAATTGATTCAGTCGCGCCTGGACGTGGAAATGTCGATTTTTTCCAAGGACGCATTAGCCAAAGCCATTTACAGTAGACTATTTGAATGGTTGGTTATGCATATAAACAAAACGCTCAAAACAACTGTCCGTAAAACCAATGGTCGAATAAGCAAAAATAAATCAATCGGAATATTAGATATTTATGGTTTTGAAATTTTACAAAACAATGGGTATGTACTGTATTTATTGTAAAATTCAATAATATAAAACCCACACAATCTATGTATGACGTATGTACAATATTATGGTAGGTAATTAAATATGAGTAATAATATATCATTATATTATAATATCATATCATATCTATACTGTGGCGTGGTGTCTAGCTTCAGTCACTGATGTGTGCTGAGTGCCGGCTTTGGTCGGTGCCACTAGTCCCTGAGCTCTTAGTGGCAAATCCTTGACACATATACAAGTTGAGTCCCTTACCTGAACAGGGAAAAATTATATACTAATTGAGTCCGGAGTTAGGAAACTAAAAATATACTAATTGAGTTCAAAGATTATAGCCGCTAGTATAATTGTTGCCGTCTACCCATATCATTAAAAATATCTAGGGTTCTAAAATTTCGTCAATTTTTTTTTTAAATATTTCATTTTTATGAAAAATAGTAAAAAATGATTTTTTAAATTTTAATTTTAATGAAATATTTTTTACATACCTAGTACATTATACTAATTACAGAAAATTCATATAAACATATTTTAAAAAGTTTCAAGACACATGAAATTTACCTATAGGAATTTCTTTATTCATGTTTTTTTAAATATTTTATAATTACTAATTAGGTATAGTGTTATAACCAGAGTCCCTATTATAATAATTTATGAGTTAAAACCTTATTTAGTATTCCTATTTGAATTCATATAAAATAAAGATTTTATTTTTATAAAATCCTTAATATAATAATATTATTATAATTTATAATTTACAGCCTATAGTGCTAAAATAATATCATATTTGTATATAAATATTAAATTATATTAGTATCAATTATTATTATAATTTATAAACATCAAATAAAAACATAATCGTGAACCGATAATCACTAATCAGCTATGAAATCATTGTGACCATCTAGTGATGATTTTGTCAAACATACAAAAAAAAAGTTAAAGAAAAATATTAAAATATTATTATAATTTTTAATATTTCAAGAAGGCTGAAAGTTTCAAGTTTTAAATATTTCTAAGTGAAAATTGAATGTAAAATATTTCATACTCATAATCTTAAATATATATATCTATCACGAGTTCAATCGTATCAACCGTCTCAACCGTTTGAACCGTAAACTTTAATAGTAAAACAGGCTAATGACCTTAGATGCTTTAAGTTAAAATGATAAATATAATACTCATTTATGAAAATAAGCAAAAAAATACATAAATAGTATGTAAGTATTATAGTTTAAAAACGTAGCTATTGGAAATTATGATTAGTTATAAACTTATGAATATAATTTGTACAATACTTTAGTATAATTCTTTACTATAATTACCTATATTTCTAACTTGAAGTATCTATATAATGTTGCTAAGTGTGAAATTGTAATGTAGTGTAATACTTAACATTTAAATTTAATTTTTTATAATTTTTTTAAAATATTACTATAACAAATCGAAAATTTAATAATTAATTCCAAACATTAAAAACTTTTAATTTTAGATTTGAACAGTTTTGTATTAATTATTGTAACGAAAAGTTGCAAAAGTTATTCCTTGACCTAACACTTAAGTCAGAACAACAAGAATATTTAAGCGAGGGTATCGAGTGGACTGTTGTTGATTACTTTGACAATGGAATTATATGTGACATGATTGATGAAAGACACAAAGGTATGGTTCCTATGTATCTACGTAAATCTGATTTATTTTCTAATGATTATAAACTAACTCTATGGTCATATCTTTCTATTCTGAATTTCTAAGGGATCATTTCATGTCTCGATGACGAGTCTCTTAAACAAACTGATGTATGTAATAATTTAATTTTAATCAACGAGTTGGCGAAACGTTTCAAAGAACACGAGTACATTTCATGTTACCAAACTGTAAATGATCCACAATTAAAGAGAACAATAATTTTACCTACAGTGAGCACCTAATTTTAAAACTTAAAATACTTACTACCACAAAAATATAGATAGGTACCTATTAAATTTTTTTTTTTTTAACATTCAAAGGAATTTGTAATCAAACATTTTGCTGGTGCTGTGACGTACGATGCTTCTAATTTTTTAGAAAAAAACAATGACTCTCTGTTTGGAAATCTAAGCCAAATAATGTCTAGCTCTACCAACGCGATCATAAAGGTAATACATAATTAATCATACACGTTCAACTGTATTTCTCACCAAGAATTTTTAGACCATTTTTTCAGATTGCCAGACGCCCAATAAAAAAATACCAGAGACTATAATGAAGCAGTTTAAAAATAGTTTGAATCGACTTATAAACACATTGTCGTCAAAAGAGCCTTCGTATATTAGATGTATCAAGCCGAACAACTACAAAGAATCCGGTTAGTATGATATTTAATCAGTCGACAAATCAACCGTTGTATTACTTATGTTATAAATAATAAATGTTATAAATATGACCCAGGACCATTCTTCCATGATTAATTCAATAGCGTGAACCTAAGTTTAACAATCTGTTAGTACCTATATATAATAATGAATTATTCGATTGTATTTTTACTATATTTAAATTTCAGACAATTTCGACGAAGAAGTGATTAGTCAACAAGTGAAATACATGGGTTTAGTCGAGATACTACGTATCAGGAAAGCTGGTTTTGCATACCGTGGCCAGTTTGAAGTATTTTTAAATAGATATAAATGTTTGTGCCCGGAAACTTGGCCCGATTGGACTCGACGGTACGGCGGGGTGGCTGTCGAGGCAGTAAAACGGTTGATTGAACATCTGCAGTATACAAGCGAGGATTATAAAATTGGAAGGTACATGAGTAGTAGTAGCAAGAAGCTTATTATTCTCAAAATACATTTTAAAAATACCGACCACTATCATAAAAGTATTTCAGACCGATATAATTATAATAAATCGATGTAACACATCATAGAATATGTAATCTAACTCGAAAAATGGTTGAAATTAATTATTGAAATTTGCAAATATCCCACTGATTACTGGAAAATCGTATTGTTTTTTTTTTCTTTTAGCTTTTTGATGAAATTATACATAGCTCCGAATAATGGTAAATACCCGAAATCGTGTATTTTTTTTTTTGCAGGACTAAAATCATGATAAAACATCCACATACAGTGTTTGAAATTGAAAAACGATTCCAGACGTCTAAGCACTTTTTGGCAATTATCATCCAATCGGCGTGGCGTGGATACGTGGCCCGCAAACGATACATTCGCATCAGGACTCTGTTGATATGGTGTCAGGGGTTAGCGAGGCAGCGTTTGCAGTACAAAAGGGCTATGAGACTCAGGACGTTTCAACTTGTCATCCAAAAAATAGTTTTTGTACAGAAAAACATCAGAAGGCTGTTGGCCGTGCGCGCTTACAACAAAACTCGAAAGGCCGGGCTAACAATTATAAGGTGTTAAGTTAATTCATTGTCCATTCCCAACAAACATTCCCCAAAATTTTACTCATGACAACTGAAGTAATCGTTTTTGTCACCCTTTTAAAAATGAACAACAATTTTCAGCTTTGTCAGAGGGTTCTTGACGAGAAACGATCCACCAAACGCGTACAACCGTCGGTTTGTTATATACAAGCAGAGGAGATATCTGATCGAGCTGTCCGAGGCATTGCCAAAAAGCCTGATGGACGACCGTTGGCCTAAGCCACCGAATTGCTGTGTAGAAGTAAATACGAAATCAACCGTTCAAATATCGTATGATATTATGCTGTTGTATAATATTATGAATATATTATATTTGTGTAAAGGTATCTGAGTACTTAAAGGCTTTACACCGCCATTGGCTATCAAGAGCATATCGAATAAATTTGGCTAAATGTCCAGAATCGTACGAGCGTCTTAAATTCAAACTCGCGGCTTCTGAAATATTCAAAGGTGAAAATATTACAGTGTTCTACTTGTGTTGTTATATTATAAGTATACACAACGATAAAACAAAAATTTTAATGTATTTTACAGGAAAAAAGCCAATATATCCAGAAAGCTTAAAATTCGATTTCAATGCGGATCGTGCGGGGATTATTCAAAAAATGATAAATGCCAACTTGAATGACTCAAATCACAAAACTAATTATTTTGTCAGTTTCCGCATACGAGTATTTATTTATTTATTTATTTTACTTTAAACTTTTTTTAGTATGCGACAGAAGTAACGAAATTCGATCGCCGAGGGTACAGATCTAGAGTTAGAATTCTGATACTAACTACTGAAAATATTTTAATAATAAAAAAATCTGATAAGAATCAAAAAATCAAAGATCAATTGCCGTTGGAACACGTAACGAGCCTTCAAATGACCTCGGGAACGGATAAATTTTTACTTATCAAAGTATCTGAAAAATTGGAAAAATCCAAGGTGAAATCAATGATTCAAAACTAGCCAGTAGTATTTAATAATTTTAACGTTATATTAAGTATTTAATCTACAATTTATTATTTCTAAATAACAACCAGAGACGTAATTAGAGCTTTGAATCTATACTCAAGCACCATCCCAATTATCCCTCCCATCGGTCACATACTCATAAAAAATTCAACATTGGCAATTTGTTTGATACAAAAAGTTCACAAGATGTTAACCTTCAATATTAGATTAGTAAATGTCAAATTATCAACTTTCTTCGTGATAAAATTAAATAATTGTCTACTTTAAAAAATGTTTTTGAACCTTGGAAATAACATATTGTGCATTTTTTTCATTTTTTTCATTTTTTTTAAGTTGCAATATTTAGTTTTAATTATTTTGCTACTAATTTTAATACAGGATTGTGTTTTTAATATAAAGAAAATTATCAGATTTCATTAACCAAAGTCTAAAAAAGTCTAAAACAATTAATACCTATAACAGTGTGTAATTTATTTTAAACCATACTTAACCTACAAAAAAACTGAAATTAAGATTTAAGAATAATATTGTAATAATTCACTCGATTAGATTATTTAACTAATACGTTTATCTATTTGATTTATTATCATAACAGTTTTAAAAAGATGAACTAGTGGGTACCGTTCTGCTATAATTGCCGAGCATATCGTTGATTTGTAATAGACGTGTTATGTTTGAATTAAATGATAAATCATTGCATAGTTGAAAAAAAGGTTCAAAGAGGAGACGTTGTGTCAGCTTAGCATATTTGCATAAATATCAAATTTATTAGTTTTAAAAAAAAATGTATAAAATTTAAAATATGATATTTATTATGTTTTGATATGATAAAAAATATTTGGGTCCCTAGTATCTTTATTTACAAATGTGATAGGCGATTGCTGTAAGTTGCATGTGGACATAATAACAGTATTATATGATACCGTCTCTGAACCTCTAAATAAATTCACAAATGGTTCAATCTTTTCCCCTATATAACGCCTCTGATAAAAATTTGACCTTACATAATAATTATATGTTGTTCTTTTATAATATTAGGGAGACATTTTATTAGAAGTTCCCTACTTGGTTGAATGTGTAACAGCTCTTTCAAAACAAGCACCGGGGATAGTAGAATTCATCAATATGCAAGAGAATTCATGGTAAATATTAAAATAACTAGATTAATTAAGCCTAATATATATGCAGTTCATAAAATAATTTAAAATATTATCGTATAATACTTTATATTATCATATACTATTATTATAATAGTAATATTTTATAACTGCCTAATAAGTAATACCTACTCATAACTTATGAGTCATAAGTCATAATAACAAATAATATACATTTGATTGCTCTTTATCAATACAGATGATGAATTTTTTTTTAAATATGTTTATCTGTGCGCCTAATTGTTTATATTTTTTTATATATTATTTAGCATGAAACATGACATGAAAAACACAAAAAATCCTGGATTTATCGAATTTATACCTGCTACAATCTCAGAACGGAAAGGAGAAATACGCAAAGGAAACAATGGGAATTTAACGATTACCGGTTGAACGTAACGGATATATTTTTAAACATCACCAATTTCAAATAATTTAATTTCGCAATTAGCAACTGTCAAACACGTCGTAGATAATGTCAGTCTTTATGAGAGGGCACAGTTCAATACAATAACTTCAACGGAGGACTTATTTTATATTCTATACAAAAGAAAATACACACATTATGGTTCACGACATTATGTATAATATGGATTTTACACGTTATTATAAAATTTTAAAATAAACCAGAACACAAAAATATTTGTTTAGTATGCAATGCTGTTCTATACATAGTAGAGTCTATAATCTAACGCTATATTGCTACAGTGCAATATACATATAATATATTATATTGTGTAGAACGATATCGAAAAATTTCATTAATGGTCGTACAAATTCGTACAAATTCTGTACTAAATAACTGCATAGAAATTTTATTCGAAATCGTATTTTAAGTCTGGTGGAAGAGGGGGCACGGGCAGGGGAAACGGCATATTATAGGAAAATGCATTTTTCGGTTGTAAGGAATTTTCGAAAAATTTCACTAATGGTTGTAGAAATTCATACAAATTCCGTATTAAATAACTGCAAAGAAATTTCATAGAAATAAGTAGTTTTAGAAATGGGTGGGATGGAGAAACGTTTCTATATCCCCCACTCAAATTCTCGTATATTTTCTAAAATAAACTCGTACAAATTTAGAATCTTATCATTAGGGTTAGGATGTTTCTGACTTTTGCATATTTTTTCTTTTAGTCGTGCACATCGCAGACAAATTTATCAATTTCTTTTATGCAACATAGAATCAGATACATTCAATTTTATTTTGCATATTTTTGCATGTTTAGGGATTTTTATGAATAAATGCATATTTTGAAAAAAATTGTAAATAAATGCATATTTTGTCAAAAAATACCTTAAATACAATATAAACCCATAGATAAGGCACAGTCGGTTTCACATTTAACGAAAATGAGAAAATATGAAACCCGTAGTATATAATTAACTTATCTTTATTACTTACTTAATTAAATATTAATTTACTGTAAGTACCTATGTTTTTAATTTCAAAATATCATATTTTTATATATTTGTATTTAAGTTTAAAGTTATAAAAAAAGTTGTAAATTAATTTAAAATACATTTCAGATTAGAAATAAAATTTTAAAATGACATGTTTAATTTTTTTTAAGGGCATATTTTGATATTTATTGTGCATATTTGCATGCATTTTTTAGTATTTGTAAGGTCATAAACATACTAACCCTACTTATCATAAAAATTCGTAAAAATTCAGTACAAAATATTAGCAAAACAAATTGCAAAAATACAAGAGGGGCTGAGGAAATGAACGTAATATACATTAATGATAAACTGTTTTTATGGGTTAGTTACTGGTTAGGTTATCAATTATGCATTCTTCTGATTATTAAATGTTAGGTATATTACTGGTATTAATACACAAATGTACTTATATTATAATTTAGCTAACAAAAATCATGGTACATATCATAATATAAAATAGATAACTACTATTTTGTCTTATGTATCTACAATAATATGATTATTAGCGAACATTAAACGAATAATATTACATTACATATTTAAATTACAATATTATTCATACTTACATTATATATATATATATATATATGATAAATTTGATTTTCTAAGGACACAGTCTAACTTACTGGAAGTTAAGTGATTGAGAGTAAATATTATTTAAGATATTAATTTTAAAATTTGACACGAAAACGTACGTTGGTCGATTGCAGGTACATATAATATATTACAGTTATTATAATATTAAATATAATAATGATAAGAATAGATACATTGGTCTATGTGTTAGTGTTTTCACTCAATATATCAAATAATGTATGAACTAATCACGTTTAAACCATTTATTAGATTACTATATTTGGTTATTTAATTTTTAATAATAAATATAAGTTTTTCTTACCTTCTTAGTTAAATAACTATTTATATTTTTTATTTAATTAGGTAATTAAAATGTTACAATATATATGGCATGATAAGAAAAAAAAAGTGGGTAAGTGGATGTCGATCTGCTATACATTAGGTGGTGGGGTGGACCTCTGACTAGGGTAGGTTAGATTTGAATGCAATGATAGGTATCATTGTATACGAAAAACGATTCTGAACGAAGATGATTTGTCAGTCTAGAATATATTATATTTAAATATTGTCATATATTCTTTTTTGAAACAAATATTTTATTTTTCAATTAGGACGCATTTTGCATAAGGAATGGTTAATCAATTTTGAGGAAAACTTATAGAAAACTTAGTGTTGTATTTTCAATCCTTAGTTATAAATACAAAAATTTTATGATTTTTCAACTTTAAAATGACTTTCAAATTTTCGCGTTTTCGACAGATTTCGTAAAAATTTGAACTATAAACGCTTATAAAAAAAAATTGTCCCTATGTATTCTTATAATTTTTCAATCACTTGAACCTTGTATTAAATTTTCAAGTTTTTTTGGCCATCTAAAATTTTTTTACCGACACTTCAAAAAAAAATTCTTATAAAAATCGAAAATTTCAGCGGTCTATAAATAACTCAAAAAAAGTCAAACGTTTTTGAAATTTAACTGTATATAGATAACACTAACATGAACATTTTGTGAAAATTTCAAGTATTTACAGTGATTAGTTTTTGAATAAAATTACAACCATATAAAAAAATCGATTAGGTCGAAAACTGGTTTTGCGTAAAAATTCCCGTTTTTCTGTCATTTTTTTTTTGTTTTTCTCGATATTTTTGAAAACTATTGGATAATGTTAACTGTTGACGTCTGTAATGCACTAAGGATATTCACTTTTAAATCACAAACCACCCCCAACGTTTGAAATTGAAGCATTATTTCGACTAGTTATGCTATACACAGACACAAAAAAAAACACTCACATCATTGTAAAATCAATACGAGCATTCATCACTTCGTTCAGAATCTAAAATATAATAATTGAATGTGTACAATTACTATGATGAGGACATCTGGGCCACAAGGTGATAGAATCCAACTTGATAGTACCTATCTAATTATTACAAATTGTTATTTGTTATATGTATAATGTATGTATAATGTATTTGAACTTTGAAGTATTACACGTACATAAACTATTGACGTTTCAGATGTTACATTATTGAATTTACAAAAGAGTAAGGAAATTAAAGGTTTTGTATGGGTTGGTAGTTTGGATTGAAGTCTAAAGTAATATTTGTTACCTAATTGACACACTGTTTCAATTTATAAATCATTGTGAAGTGTGTCGTTGGATATCTACTAGGGTGCAGAAGTATGAGCTATAATTAATTTAAAATTTTGTATGGTACGAGATTGTGAAGGTCTGGCGCAGCCCCAAATGTGAATAGCACAAACCATATTAGATCTACTAAGTGACAATATTTTTTGTGTGAACCGACATCTTGAATTGAGGATTGATCGAAAGTGACAGTTATGTGCTCATGGGGGGCATACCACCACCCATTTGGCTTATTTTTGTGATAATAAATAAATGATAAAACAATAAAAGTATATTTACTGCTACATAACGTGGTCTGAGGTTAGTCAATAATGACATATCTCTCTACTCTCTATCTCTTCAAAAAAGACGAATACACCACTGGATGAAGATGCAGTAAACTATTTTGTTTTTAAACTCCATGTAGATAACCATTTTTTAATTTAATTTAAATAATTTTGTAATGCGTTGGAGGTTTGTGCGTGGTAGTTTACGGGAGAGAATTGATGTATTAAGTGGCGTATTTTAAGGAGATGGCGGGGTCTCGATCTCGATTCCTTTCCCAGAAGAAAAAAATCTTTAACTTTTAGTTATTTTTGGTCGCGTCGTTGCCATCCGATAACAAATACGATAATAACCATGTTAATTAAATTGTACATACTAAATATTAGTACGCCGTCTAATATAGTTGGAAGTCTGCGTTTAATTTTAAATGAAACATTTAAATTTAATATTTTAAAAGCATCACCAAGGCCAACTCATGGGTATAATTTATGGTGCCATAATATATTGCGAGCATCAATAGGTAAATACGAAGGTACAAAATCTATAAAATACAAATACATTTTGCAGACAACTATAGTATTAATAAAAAAAAAAACAAAATTGTTTTAAATGTTTTAATTGTTCTTATAATTTTTATGACAACATTAATATTATGACTCGCTTTAACAACTGCACTTTTATCAATGACAAATTAGTAATATAATACTAATATATTATGTTCATATATACCTAGCAAACTCATCAAATCTAAATTGAGGCTCGTTACCTACATGACACAATTTTATTTTGGTATCCCAAACTTGGCAAAAACCTCTCTCAATTGTTATATCACAGATTTACTAGTCATTGTTTTCATTTCAGCTAAATTAAATCATTCATTAAATACCTACCTATCAAAACTCTATGTTTTTCCTTTACCACTACTAATTTACCAACGTATTCCCTTTCACCATACTTTAATTTAACTTCAACTTCACCTGTTGGTTTAATAATCGAACCATAATACGTCTTTAACTTTAAAATAGTAGGATTAACCTGCACATGAGGTAGCTTATCTTTTACAATTTCTTCAGGTAAAACTGAAATTCCTACACCTGACTCCACCACCATTTTAATAAAATATGTATTTTCTATTTCTACTACTATCATTATAGGATTTACATTGCAGTTATTCTCACTTTTTACCTTCACTTCAAATATCTCCAACACTTTATTTTCCTCAATTTGAATGACGAAATGATTTTTAACTGTTTTGCAAACTTTTGCCAAATGACCTACCTATTGTATTACAACTTTTACAACGATATTGTTTATACTTATATTCTACAAATTTGTGATTTTTAAGACCACATATATAACAAACCTTATTGTAGTTCTTCTTTGAATTCTTCTCATTACCCGCTGTTTTCGATTACTTCTTTGATGAATCGTAATTATTTTTCTACATTCATCTTTGCCCTTTCATTACTTCTTCCAACAGAATGCACCTCCATATAAGTTGTTTTGAGCTTCCTTTTTCACTGATATTATATTCCTGTGATATTTCACTGAAATTTCACACTGATTCGTTTAGATCCTTGTCCGATTCCTCTTCATATCGACGATCTTTGATTGGGCTATCACGTAATATGGTAATTTATTTATTTTTAAGTAGGTACTGGAATAAATTAACTGCGATCTAAATTTGCATTACGATGCCAACATTTTTCATTTTTGCAAACCATTCTGTTATCGTGAGCATTTTTCCTTAGATTATACAATTCCTCTCTTTGATTATAAATCGATACCATTCTAGCGAACTATCTATTTAACACTTTACAGAGTTTCTCATATAAGTACTATCCGCTGGCTTAACCGAGTCGCACAAATCATTCAGCATCTTATACGCTTGTTCGCCCATGAATGCAATTAATAAAGGTACCTACCTTACGTCGTTCTGGGATTCTGTTGGCAAAAAAAAAAAAATGCTCCATCCGTTCCTGGTATACATTCCAGTCACCACCAATTTTGAATTTAGCCAAAGTCTCAATTGTGCTGTACATCTGGACTTCTCCTTCACTTGTAGCTCGCGTGTTTTGGTTGCTCGTCATCATTAACTGGTTTATCCTTTTCGATCGCGTTTTCCTCTATAGTTTTTTCTTTGTCGCCATTAGTAATAGATTGGAGGAACAATAAATATTAATAGTTTTACATTAATACAACAAATATTAATTTTCTTTATTTGATAATTAGACAGGTGAGTATGACAACATTAAATGTGAATTTACTAGGTTAAATTGTTACCACAGTATACTTATCAAATAATAATAATATTATCTTATTCACTGACCTAGACTCAATACCCAATAGTCTCATACCCCAGAGAAACCCTATATAGAATTTACTACCACAGAACTTACTACCAATCTAGCTACATTTGCTATAATATACGACATATACGTTCAGATAGATAAAAACCGATTGTATATTAAAACTTTTCTCATACAGTTAGAACCTGTCACAGAAAATACAAGCACGCAAGAAAAAAAAATCACGCACGCAATTGAGCAATTCAGTTGTCAACTATAATATCGCTCTTTTTTACCTCACAATTATTCAGATGCAGCAAATACGATCTAGTTGTATTTCACGTAGAAACGTTATAATATATGTGATGTGACAGAAAAAGTTTTTTTTAGATTCAAATGTCATCTACAAATTGTGGACTACAATAGGTACTCTTTAGTATTAAGGATTTAAGAGGGCTGCTATTTATTTGGATTTCAACTAGCGCGTTATCAAAGTTTGAAACTTAAGAACTATTGCATCATATATTATTGTTTAATCATTTATAACTCATCATATTAAACACATTTCTTTTTAATTTAGTTCATAGATAATTAGTTTTGTTATATTTGGTATTTTTTTTTTTCATTGTAACTAATTTTTGTAATTGATAAACTATATTACAGTACTTAGGTACTTATAAAGAACAAATAATTTATTTTTATTTTAATAAATTTCCATTTAAATCAAATATAAATATAGGAACAACTAACTTAAATTGTAATATAATTTTGAGTGGCTGCATTACAATTAATACTGGTTGGTCCTGATTTCTCAAATTACTCGAAGTATATTAGTTAGGTTAACTTTAAAAACAACACGTAACAGCTAAAAAACAAACGATATTATCATACTATCGTATTTACTTATCATTCAGATAGGGTCAATATATGGAGAGATAATAAAAAAGTAATCATTTATAACTATTATTCACCATGTCTGAACATTCCACGAAGACGAGAGACGAAATTCACTTCAGTATAGGTAACTATTGGTTCAGTACAATTGTATTATAGTGCAAGAGGTAGGATCCTGGATGAGCCTTCGAGCACCTCTTGGAAAACCGCAGATATTTTTGAGACGATACCATCACTTTCTCACTAATTTATTTGTTACGGTTTGTATAAATTTAGCGATTTAAAAAAAGTTTTTCAAATTTATTTAAAATTATATTTTGATTTTTACTATAGTAAGTTTTGTGCATGTAAAAAGGTGTGTTTATTATACTATAAAGGAAGATTTTTTTTTTTATGATTATTTTCACTAAACGTCTATACTAATGGATGACAAAATATGGTAAACGACTCTTGTATACGCACTAATGCACTATATCGTAGCTTCGCCTGCAATCGACTCGACTATAATAATATGGCCTAACTTGTACGCAATATCGTAGGATACTTACAAATATTTATTCGGAAAAACAAAAAGGTACCTATCAAACTACCTACTTACAGCTACCTGTAGTAAGTCCTACCCTCGTTTAATCGACAATCGCTTATTGAACGATGTTTGCAAACCGATCAACCTGCACGCGCCAATTACTGTACTACGTGTAGGTGAACAATACATTGCAGTATACGTATATATGTGTATGAAATATATTTTGTGTGTATACATATTATACATATATATATATCTAGCAGGAATGGGGAAAAAACAATAATAAATAATTCGTACCACATATGAATATATTAGGTATACAAAATGTGGACAAAATGTTTTATATCGGTATCGACGGTATCAACTATAATAGTAATTCAACATTAAAAACTATTCATGGAATTTTACTAGCAATGAGTAAAAAATAAATATAATTATTATATATCAATAAAATAAAAATAAATCGTTCTTCACTATATATTATATATTATTACAGTCACTGTGTTACATAGGTACATATGAGCCATTAAGTTATTTATACTATATATTTATATACATATGTATGTCATATTATTATATACCCGTAAAAGTATAATTTTCTAGATAACCCACCCACAATAATGTTACAGCAGAGGCGTAATTATTTGTACAATATATAACGTGTCCTTTTTTTGTTACCTATGTAATATATTATGTATAACAGTAATATGTGCATTATTATGAATGTTTTATTTTTGTAAAACTAAAAAACTAAAAAGTTTCGTAGGCACCTACCTATTATCTATGTCCTATATTAAATATTATTAGAAATATTTTATGACTAATGAACGAATGTATCACTCGAAAGAGAGTCTATAAAAAAAAAAATAAATATCTTTGAAATAAATATGTTTGAAAAATATCTGAATTCTATTTTCTGAGTAGGTACCAACTAAACTAAGTATATAGGTAGGTATTATTACTATTATTGTAAAAACTTTAATAGGTTGCTATATTGATTTTTGTGGCAAATGATTCTGCATCATAGTTACAGTTTATAAGCTTTTAATATCTATAATAAATTGTTTTTAATTTTGTTTTGTATTTTATTATATTGACTTATTTGAGTCCCACACAAAATTATTTCCAATACATAACTACATACCTATACATAAATGTTTTTGGACTTGATGGCTTGATGGAACTCGTAAAGTTGTGTTAGATTTTTCCTTATAATGTGATTTTGTTGTGGTAATCTTGAATATATTTATGTTTTAAATTAAAAATGATATTGCATTAAAACATTTAAAACCGATTGTTTTTCTACTATTCGTGTATTTAACATTAAATGGACTAGGTAAAATAAGTTTTTAATATTATTGATTTATTATTTTTGTAACATTACAAAACTAGTTCAATGGCATAATATTATGTTAATTGAACTTGATTTTTCAATCATACTGGTTTCTTCAACTAGGTACCTATAACCTCAGATATGAAATTATGGACTATAAAGTAATCAGCCAACCAAATAAATTGTTGAACATTTTTAATAATAAGTGTTTAAATAAATTAAAGAAGTTTTAAATTAAATAAATCCATTGTAGCTTAGAACTTTGAAGTTTTACATTTAAACATGCTAGGTAATGAATTTTATTTTTCATACAATTGCACTTATCTATTCTTAACCTTAAATAAACATCAAGTACATTGGTACATCTTATCAAATATACATAAATATTCTCCAATAAACCTCATTACAGACAATATAATATGCTAAGATGGAAAAATTGATGGAGTGACCCCTTTTTTTTAGCCTTTGCTGTCTAGAACAAATCTAAAAATAAATAATATATAAAAGTTATATGTATCAAAAAAGAGATTAATATTTTCAATGTATAACTGTATAAGTAATAAAATACGTATAATGTGTGTTGAGAGATGAGGCTACAAAAATATATAATTGATTCCAAATAAAAAATATAAATATTTAGGTACTTATTGAATACTGAGTACCTATCTTCACCTGATTTCAAGTAGATATAATATGATTCTTTGATATACACCTAAGATTACTTGACGAGAGGATCACGAGAGCAACGCGCCAACGCGAGCTCTTATAATATCAGAACTGGTTATCACGGTATTCTTATCATCGTAGGATTTTTATCACTAAAAGTAATATTTTATCTGTGGGCGGCACATGGTGGTTGAAATCTTGAAGTATTTAAACTCGACTACCTAAATCAAATTTTAAATATTCAAATTATTTCAAATTTAACCAAAAATATTAAATTATTACTAACTAGATATAGTATGTTAAGTGAAGATAATATTATGTTATTGATAAAAGCAAGTATTATAAGCCTTGTCAAATTTCCAGGTAAGCATTAATAATAATTTTTTTCACACATACCTTTATATAATATAAATGAGTTCAGAAACTAATTTTTTTTATTTATAATTTTGCTAGTATATGTATATAATTATTGTACAACTAATTGGCTATTCGAAAATCAAAGATATGCCAAGTTTTGTTTGCCTATATGTAGGGTTGATGAAAATTTTAGATATGGCGATTTATTTGAGTTTTTACTACAATTTTTACTACTGTTCAGTGTTAAGCTTATTCTAATAATTAACTATATATCATTTAAGGCAATTGGTCTGTGACTAATTACTAGATGCCCATGGTATGTCTAACATAAGTTTACACATTAGTTTACATATCACCACACTATAAAAACCAGCTCACCAATAGTAGGTATTAACAAATAATTAATTTTAATGATTAAAATATAAGCCCTCTATAGCCAAACTACTATAGTAATATTATTGATTTAAAAATGCATAACCTAATTTCCTTTAATATGAAATAAATATAAATACCATTTCTAAACGCTAAATAAATAAATAATCAATTAATAATTCAAACATACCACATTTATTAATTTATTTCTAATTTTCTATGAACTTCTGACTATATACCTAAACAAAATATTATCCAAAGTATAATGTTCAAAATCTTGTGAATAATAATACTTTTTATTTGTTGTTTAAGTACTTATACTAGGATATGTGTCACTGATTATAAAAAAAAAACATTATTTAATAGTAAGTTTTCTTCATAATGGTTTAGTACTAGCCACTATAATAATCTATTGATAATAAGACCGATACTGGGCGACAGCCAAATGCATGGGCGTGGCTTTGTTCTTAATGGTTGACTTGGTGGTAGAAGTATCTGACTGGAGCCGACAAAAACTGGTCACTACCTTGTATTGCTTACATTTTGAATTGAGTTATAAAACTATTAATTTTTTTGTTTATAGTAGATTATGAAGAAATTCCGTGTACGTGATTTTGCTGTGTCTTTGCATAAGATGGATTTAAGAATCTACAGATCATGTTAGTCAGTTTTCATGGGAAATCAAACTCAAAACTATCATTAGTTTCATTAACTAATGGTTCCTTATATTCTTATTTTTAGTCGTTAAAATTTGGCAAGGTGGGGCCACAATATTCTTATCAATAGAACTGAACAAAACTATATGTATGAAGACATCAGGTTAGATGATGCCGAGCAGGTAGAAAACCTGGCTGACAAAGAGTAGGACTCAATCAGTGGACCAGAAGAAAATATAGAAGTGAGCAAGTTTTATATTGTGGCCATGGCCCACTACGAGACTATTATATTTTGGGCAAACATTAAACGGAGTTTTATTATTTCAGATAACCATTAACCAATGATATTGAAAATATTTTTAGAGGTTTGTATTATCAAAGTATTTGTCATTTATTATAATTTATATCTGTATTCACACCAAAATTTTCTTATTTCCCAAATATCAACAAAATCATACTAGAAGGCTAAAAAGAGACTGAACATGAGACGCTTAAATAAAATAAATGTTATTTTTTCCTCACAAAAAAAAAATGTTATATATATACTTCAGATGTATACTAAAGCTAAGGTCTACTTTTTCAAGTATTTGTGTATATTTACAATTTTTTTTTGTTATTCATAGAATTTAATTGTTATACTTTTATTAGTTTAGATTTTCAATAGGGACTAAAAGTGTCTTGGTATTCGTCAAATCAAACCTAAAAAATGTTAAAAAGTGTAAGAGGAAAAGGGCAGGACAATTCATGATTTTGTTGTACACCTAAGAAGAAATGCCTAAGGCTACAATGTGATTTACTTAGGTAGTATATTATTTAATAATTACAAGCATGGTTATAACTATGATTATAAATTATAAGTAAAAGGCTAATGTTATTGAATTTGTATATTTTTTTCCTTTTAATTGTAGAATAGAAAATTATTTTGTAACTAACAATTTGAATATATAAACTTTTTAGGTGTATTTTGCATATACTTATTTTACTGGAAAAAACATTTATTTTTGTTGATCATGTATGTGAATATTTATAATATTTGGCTATCTATATATTTTGTATTTTATAAATTAACACGTAAACACCATTTTGGTGAATATAATGGATATAACATTTGGTATTTAATAAGAAAAAAAGGTATGTTCCTTCTTCACTGGGCACCCTTAATATTGTAATTTTTTTTTTTGGTCCTATGTATTTCTCAACACTGAATTCAATGGTTCAATGGAAACTGGCACGGATCATTAATTTTGTAGTTTCAGTCATTTAAAGTTTTCAGTTTTGTTTAAATAACTTATTTATGGATAAATTAATTTTTTCGCACCTGTTTTTGCTCAAATATGTTATTTGCTATATTAATGTATATTTTGTCATCTTAATGAATGATATTAAAACAAAATTAACACACACATTGTTCTTGTTCATCCAAGGTGGTTTTACACAACAAATTGAAGGATATTTTTGTTTTAAATCACCAAGCAAACGAATGACTATGCTGGCGATATAATGTACTTTAAAAATGGACAGATATTATGCTTTTTAACATATTTAAAATAATAATAATATTCAGAAAATTTCACTTGGGAGCTTAATTAGAATTATTTTCCCAAAAAAATGCATAAACAAACCTCCAGATGCTAGAGTATTTGAACTAGTTTTTGAGGTAGGGACTTGTAAGAGTTTTTTAAGTCTTGTAGATCTTGTGGGTCAGAACTTAAACTGCTCTACAATGTTAAAGTCATCATTTAATTCATGAAAAAATTTGTAATAAGGCATAGGGTAATATTCTCAGTATGAATGGTGTATTAAACTTTATTATTTTATTTATTTTAATTTTTTATAAAGTGTTAATATTTGTTTATAATTGAGAATTATATTCATGAAATATATTATTTTAAATTTTAATAGTTATATAACATTAGCTGAATAATATTAAAGTTTTACTAGCCAGAGTAAAAAATTAATAATTTAATTACAATTTTACAAAATAAAATATTTCAAAATTATGTTGATTAATATAATTTTTCAACTATACATTAATGCTAATTAGAAGTTATATTTTATATTAATTTTTAAAGTTTAGTGTTTTGGAAAGTCCTAATACAGTAATTATTTATGATTCTAGCTTTGGAATTCTTACAATCATGTACCTACGAGATTTGTCATAACCTCACCGTAATAATCAAGTAAATAAAGCAATAATTTGTTTCGTATAAAATATATATTTTTTCATTTAATTTAAATATAGTAATAACTTTTATTTTTTCGGTTATGATTATATAGTTTTGTGTAAATGTATTAAAAGTTAGAACAGCAAGATACTTATATAATTAAGAGAAATATGACGTTAACTCACTTAATTGTATGACCTGGTAAGTGGAAAAAACTATTTAAGAGGACATGATACCCACATGTGTTGTCTTTCGTCTTACAAGTGCTTCAGCACACTGTGTTTAGCTTCATTAGTTTAGAATTTAGAGTTAGTTGACTTTTATAAAATTTAAAATTAAGATAATTATCTAATAAATCACTTATCTTTTTTAGATCAGTATTACTGTACGCGGATCGATGTATAATACGATAAAATGATGTGAACGGGTTTAAACCTCGGTAACACAGAGTCTACAGAGTCCTTCACAGGGTCGCAAAAGCTGGGGATGGTCGTTTTTTCGCCAAAATATCGAGAGGTATCCCCCCGTTGGGAACTTTTTTCATTTACCAGGTGAGTCCTTGAGTCCTGGGGTAAACCAACAATGCACAATGAGATCCCTAACACCGTGATATTTGAAGCAGACCCATCAAACTCGCAGGGACGGTAGCCTACTGATGCCTACTGATGCCATTAACAGCAAACAGTTGGAGAATTTAGTTGTATTTGAAATTAATTAAGTTTCTTACACATTGATATATACATATTTACATATTTTAAACATAATTATTTACAGGAAGCAAATTCCAAAGGATGGGACTTCCAATAATCTTACCCTTGAGATTGAATGGTCTATTGGTAGATATGATCTGTTTGATCATTTCAAATATTTTAATATTATACCAAAAATGATATACATTAAATTCAAACAATTTAGTGATGACTATTTGTTTACAGAAAATAAAAATAAATATATACATGATATTTTCAAATACACAAATTTTTATGAATGTGTGTCATATGATAAAGAGTAAGACTATTTTTATATTATACACTATATACATTTTTAAACATATACATTTACATTTATATACAATTATTTACAGTAAACAGAATCCAGAATTTGCTAAACTAATGCATGAAACAATAACAAATATGTTGATATGTGCAAAATTCAATATTGTATATCAACATATAGACATATTTTATAATGAAAAAGATGTATTATCAGAAGGTGGCTATTTTATATATAAAAATGAATATTTTCAACATTTCCGATTAATTGTTTCAAAATTAGAAAGTTTGGAACAAAATAAATATTTTGAGATTGACATGATTGTGTAAGTTCCTGATAAAAATTAATTTAAATTTAAATCACAAATAGTTTTTACATATATACATTATATATATTTTATACATTTATACATATATATCACATACATATATCACAAATAGTTTTTACATATATACATTATATATATTTTATACATTTATACATATATATCACATACATATATCACAAATAGTTTTTACATATATACATTATACTATATATATACATATATATTTTATACATTTATACATTTTATATTTACAGAAAGGGTGTTCCCAATTTGAAAGCTGTGTATACAGATATTGGTCAATATTTAAAAAAATTTAATATTGAATATCATGAAAATTTAACACATATTAATGTGATGATTCTTGGCATGTTTCGATGGATGCAAATATATAATTATGATAGCGACTTAACCGTAAGTTATTAACATATATTATATTAAATATTTGAAAAAGTAGTATATACAGTATGTCCCAAAAGTCCCGTATCACCCTTAATATCTCCATGTAAAATCACTATATTTAAACGCGGTTTTTTTACAGTACTAAGTATGAAAATTCTGATTGAATGGCATAAAATTCATTTTTTTTTTTTTTAATTCAAAAAATTTTTTTACGCATTTAATAATTTAAAATTTTTAAGATAGCCATTTTGTTGAACATATTTTTTAAAACAGTTCAAAAAAAAAATACTAAAATTAAATAAAAATTGACCAAGTTAGAGCAAGTTATGTTTTTGAATAATTGGTAAAAAAATCAATTATTGTTTCACATTTCAATAATGAAATATCTAATATCAACACACGACAATACTTTTGCATTCCTATTAAAGTTTTGATTTGAATAGAAATAAAAATAGTCGTGTTATATCGTTTGCTGAACAGTGAAACTGGTTACCTATTTTTAAGTATTTTAAATAAATAATTAAAGTTTTGATTTAAAATACTTAAAAATAGGTACATACTGTATAGTTATAATAATTATAATTTAAAAAAATTGCAGATGAAATGCCTAATAAAAAACGTGATAATATTTTCAAAAATAATAAAATTATATTTCTCAGAATCCTTTTCAACTGCCGTCATTAAAAATTCAGTATATACATTACACACTAAACAATATTTAAATCGATATAGATCTTAGTCAGTATTTTAGCGGTCTAGGACAAATGGGCGCCCCCAACTGGGCACGACCAACTCGGCGCTGCCAACTAGGCGTAGGGACAATTAGGCGCGAGTTGAGTGGACGCAAGACAAATGGGCGCGAAAATTTAATGAAAATTCACTATACTCCCTATCTACAGTATTACTAAAATAGTTACAAAAATTTTAATTTTTTAAAATCAAAAATAATTTACACTTAGGTTTTTCATATATTCCTGAGTATAGTGGCCACTCCACTATATCTCGCTGTATTCCGGAGATGTGCATGTAGGGGGCAATAATTATTAGACAGCCTTTGTTTCCTCACGAAATGTGGAATATCTACAATAGAACTTTAAATCAACAGGACAGAACTAATAATCATGCTGAAGCAGCTCATCGTCGCCTTCAGACAGAATTAAGTATGGATCATCCTACAATCTGGAAGCTTATAGACGGCTTACGAAAAGTGAGAGCAAATCGCGACTTCTACTATGAACACCTTGTGGCTGGACGCAATCCACCAGCCAAATTAAAAAAGTACAGGGATGCTGATCAACGTATATTAAAGATTGTTCGGGACTATCATAACAGAGACATTGTTGAATATTTAAGAGGGATAGCGCATAATTACCAAATGAACTTATAAATATAAAGAAATTAAATTTAAAAAAAAAGAGAGAGAGTAGACCATGTGCCATGTAGATATAACAAAAACGACAACAATAATATTGGAAATAATAATAATAATAATAATAGTATTAATATATACATTAATTAATTAATAAATATATATAATTAATTAATTAATATACATTAACTATTTAGCGCCCAGCTATCCATCGTCCACTTTACTCGTGCCCACTTGATCCCGCGCCCAGTCGGCCTCGCCGAGTTAACCGTGCCCATTTGGCGGTGTTCAACTGTCCCATTCCGGTATTTTAGAATACTTATTATTTTAATTTAAAAGAGAGTTATGATTATTTTAAAATTTTAAATTGTTTGTACATCTTAAAATACTCATAACTCAAGTTAGGTAATATGATAAAAATCAGATAAGATTGACTAGATCTTACCTTTAAATTTTATAAAAAGTAAATTCACTCTAAATTAAAAACTAACAGAGCTAAACATGATTTGATGAGCTCAAAATTTACATTAAGTGTTACATACTTGTAAGACAGAAACAATGCATGTGGGTGTCATATCTTTTTTTAATATACTAAACTAATTTTATGATGCAAGAATAGGATTATATATGTATTACAATTTATGACTAAATAACTATTTAAAGGAAAGGCATTTTATATTATTTTTGATCAGATAGAAATTTAAACTAATTAAATTATTATTATTAACTAGGAAAAGAAGAGTTATTTATTATAATGAAAACGCAGTTGAAAAAAAATGAGACTTCAAAATTGGTACACACTCAAAAAAATAAATAAATTTGTCAAATAATACTCATTCTAAGTGGCTATACTGTATTCAACAAATTTGAACATTCGAGGATTAAAGAATTAAATTGTTTATACAGTACATATTATGCCAATAATAAAAAAAAATATTGATCTATGAAATCTATCAACTCAGCTGATCTACCTAAAAGTTCATCCTTGTGATGCTAGATAGTAACCTATCTGATCATTATGAATGTTAATATTTTTGTTAGGCTTCTTAAACTATATATTTTTGATTATTGATATCATTTTATTTTGTGTGATATCGAAAAAAAAAATGTAGGCAATGATATTTAGATACATTATTGATATTTCAATATATTAATATCTCTATGAATATAATTGACTAAATAATGACTAGTAAATAAAAACAAATTATTTTTAAAATATATAAATAAAAAAATTATAATGCTTTGACATATAATTTATTTGAACTATATTTAAAAATAATATCCATATATTATTTCAATTATTATATTATCAATGTGTTAAGATTATAAATACTTAAGATGATGTCACACCCGTATGTGTTGACTTCGTCTTACACACTACATATCAAATTTTCGTTCAGTAGTTTCAATAGTGTGCTGTTAGTTTTGATATTAGAGTGAATTGGTCCATTGACCATTGTCAAACTTTTAGGTTAGAAGTGAGTTCTCTCATTGGTTTTTTACGATGTTTTAATTTTTAAATGAGTTATGTGCATCTTCAAATATTTATACTTTATATACTCATAGCTCATTTAAAAATTAAAATATCATAAAAACCAACTAGAGAACACAGATGTTCTTACCTAAAAGTTTGATAATATACTCATTATCATGGTAAATTCACTTGTATACTCTCTTGCCTTCAGATCTGAAGTTGACATGTTATTGTTTATTTTTTTTGCATTTTTTTGAACATGTTATTGAACAATCTCAGAAGTGATTAAACAATTATTTGCAATGAATCTCGTTGATGCATTTGCTTGCTAGATAGTAAATGATCTGATGGTTATTAATATTATATTTTTCTGATACATTTATTTTAGAAGTCTAGAACTATCAGTTCTGCCTGTAAAAATTTTCTTTATACTTTTAAAATGTATATTTTTTTCATTTATATAAGAATGTGTAGTAAAGTTAATTTAAAATAAAGCATTTTATATTTTTAGCTTTTAAATCCTTGTCATTATTATTGTGTAATTTAGAAAAATAATAATTATTAATAATATTAACAGTTTTAATTTATTCTATACTCATACTACGAAGATATAAGTTATATATATAATTAGCAGTTAAAAATTATATCAGTTTGTAAGTTGTAAGTTTTATTCATTTCATCTTTTAATTGTGATGATAGTTAACCATTGTCCATTCATTTTAATTTTTAAGTTTTAAAAATCTCCCTAAGTTTATTGGTTGTTTTAATTTCACAAAAAACTGTTTTATCACAAAATTACTTTAAAATATGTTATTAATGATGAAAAAATAATAATATATTAAACATATCACCTAATATTGAACTGCTGATTATATAATTTCAATGTTTCTGTTTACTACTTTTTTTAATGCTATTTCATTATATTTTTTAATTAAATATTAAATTATAAAACTAATGGCCAAAACCATAATGAAACAATTTTACACGGTTCATCAACAGTCTGAAAAGTAACACATAGACAGAGTAGACATAGACACATAGACTACATGTACTTTAATCCTGATCTGTTTTCTGATGAGCAATAGATTTTAATAATGAAAAAACAAAAATCACTAAGAACAGTCTGAACAAGTAAACAATAAAAAATGAATACTATAGTAAAATGTTCTTAAATGAAAGAAAAAGAAAAAATAAGGAATTTCAATATTTAACAGCAATAAAATGAGAACTACATTTAAATATTTAAAATTGTTGTAATTTCATAACTAACATTTTTCAACTTGATTTTCCAGGGAAAAAAAGAAAGTTACTGAAGATTTGGAAAAAGCACGGACAATAGATAAAGCTGAAAGAGGTATGAGTGACAGTTACATTATAAAATCAGAAGAAAGTTAAAATCCCAATATGTATACACCACTACTTAAGCCAAATGTAATTTATTGAGCTATCAATTTTTAATTTATGTTTTTAATAACACAGTTTTTCTTAAAATTGCATGCACAATATCCTTTAATAGTATTAAATTTATAAATCTCTGTAAAATTTAATACAGATAATATACTATAAATATAAAATATATT
Organism: Diuraphis noxia; assembly: GCF_037042655.1. Taxonomy (NCBI): domain Eukaryota; kingdom Metazoa; phylum Arthropoda; class Insecta; order Hemiptera; family Aphididae; genus Diuraphis; species Diuraphis noxia. Next base: position 16,941,092 of record NW_028301712.1, on the reverse strand, counting down.
ACATGTAGATCTTCATCATCCAAGTATAATAGATTAATATTTTCAATAAAAATACCTAAGAATCACTGATATGTACATATACTACTTACATTTTACTAATACATGTTTGGATTCATATTTTTACTTCTTCAAGTGTGCCATTACGTTCTTTTATTTTTGAATATTATCATGTGCCAGTAACCATACAATTTTAGAAACTTTGGCTTTTTTTTTAAGTTAAATTATACATTAACATAGTTCTTGAAATTTAAATTTAAATATTTTATTTTATGTAGCATAGGCAGGTTGCAGAGCATAATATTAGTGTAGCTGTGAAAAGGTTTAATGGGCAATTCATACATATATAAAATTTACCAGATTATGTAATATTACCTAGGAAAATCACTTTACAATTAATAGAACCATCCTTGGTATACCATTAAAATATCTAATAAATTATACAATAGTTTCTCATTGATGTAAGTAATGTATAAGATTAATTTTAATTTTTGACCACTCATCGTTGTATGATAAAAAATAAATCACGGATGAGTGAGACCCAAATAATTAAATTAATCAATACTTACAAATATTAATAATATATTTATACACCAATCTAATAATATTTAGTAATACTAGTAATAGAATAGGACAGATATAACTCATACAAATACCTCATCAAGATTTTATTAACACTAAATAAAATCAGTTGAGATCTTTCTTTCTATTATATTAATTTTTATTTTACTCAATTTACCAATAATATTTAACTTATGATTTTAAATTATGTATATGTACTATGTACCAATGTACCTATACAATATTTGTTGTTATATAGGTAAGGTACCTATTGTTAATTGAACAAATATCTATGCAGTAATATTATATATTTTAATTCAAACAATGTATAACATAACATTGTAATTTGTAATAATTATATTTATTTGTTTATCTTTACTCCTTATATTATATATTATAATTCAATGTATACTCATTAAAAAGATTTAAAGAAAATAACTCATTACTCATTATATTACAATTTTTGTTTCAATAAAAAAAAAATTTCTTAATATTATATTGTATATGTAATATTGTCATTGATATATTTTATAATTTATGATTTGTCTTTGAGGGAATTGGTATAAAACTTTTGACTAAGTACTAAAATGTTGTATTAAACAAATATTCTAGGATTTTCTAAAACATCCCGATTATATTCATCAACCCTCTACCAAGGGATTATATATAAATGGATAGGTAAAAAAAAATAATAATAATAAATATAAATAATACAAAATATTGTGATGTTCTGTTTAAACTATAATGGAAAATGGATGATTGGCTTAAATATTTTAATAAGTAGCCACTTAATTTTATTTTATGTAAGTTACATCCTTATAGATTTATAGGTATTATATTTGTGTAAACATACTCAAAAATGTGATGTAAGTACCCTACCTACTGAAATAGGATTCTTAGTAAATGTTATTAAGTTTAATTTTTATATTATTATAATGTTTAGTTTTAGTAATTTTCATCCTTTTGAACATAATGTACTACATTTAATTGAGGATGAAATAAAGAAATTCCTATACCTATATGATATTTACACATATTAGTTGGACAGTGTCACGGTCATCGTATCAGATAGGTACTAGGTTCATCTCGATACATATTATTTTATCAATTAAAAATATGATACCTAAGTCACAGCTAAATATTATTTTAACAATTTAACAATAACAATAGCAACTTATTTATATAGTCTCTGTCCATGATGCAAGTATACCTATAATACATATGAATTATTTATATTGTATTGATAGGTAGGTATATTAAAATTTATACTTTAATATAATATATTAGATGATACGTACCTATCTTCTTCTTCTTTCTAGCTTTTACAGTCCATTTAGGACCTTTGCTGCCTCAACCACATCTTTTCACCTACCTACCTATCTCTGTCTTCGCTGTCTTCAATCCTTTTTAATTCTTCTGAGATTTCTGTGAGATCCGTTTTCATTCTGTACGCCCATCTTTGACTTGGTCGACCCCTAAGGTCGATAGGTAGATGGTATGTATAGGTATAAAATAATATGTATTTTCATATCAATTTTTATTTTGAAGATAACTTGACAATATTGCATTAGGTACCTAGGTTGTTACTGTTTGTAGGTACCTATGCATGATTTATGTTTGTTCCGTTTTGAAGGTTTGGTAATTTAAAGTACGTTTATTATGATGATTTACAATCAAGGGAAATATTTCAAAAATAAAATATATATAGTCAACAACTGCGTTTCAAGTTTGATGGCCCCGAGATTTAAGCAGTTGAATATTGTGTAAATATATACCTACACTGTTAAAGGCACTATACTATATACTCTTTACATACATATTAATAAAGGTATTTTTATAGTTTTTATGTTATTTTATCATATTATAAAATATACTAAGTAGGCGCATAGGTAATACATTTTCTTATTTATGTAGAAAATTTAAATAAAGATAGAATCGAAACTTTATTACCAACCTAGGTACCTATTTTTTCCTCGAATCTTTAAACAGTAGCTTATTTCTATTTATGTTTTATTGTTTCTAAGTGTGATTTTGTGATGGAAAATATATAAGGGTTTCATAAAATAATACGTTAATTTTAACTATTCATATTTTGACTACCTACCTATAGTAATTATTATGTAGGTAGGTACCTATATGGATTATGGTAAATTGTATAATAATAAAATGGCATAAACTCATTATACATTTTATATTAATAGTACTGTAAGCGCCCTGAATAGGGTCAATAGGGACGACCCTAAGGACCACTCGGTGATGCCTGATAACAATGTATAATTAATAGGTATCTGTAAATATGGCCAATGACACCACTAACGCCGACTGTTGGTGTGGGTAGGCAACAATATGTGCCCTCGCCTGAAATTGTACGGATAGGCAATTCTACGCACGACGAAAACAACGACCAGGGCGGGAGTTACCTACCAAAGGAATCAGAATGGTTCAAGCTAATTATGGGGAGGCGTCTCTGTGGTCGACTCGGTCTGGTGCAATGACCACAGATCTCACAAAAAAACAGTGACAGTACTTAGAACTAATTTATCATCTACTGAAGTCTTTGTGTTGATGATTGACCGACGATGGCCTGGGTGGCCTCTCACACAACGTATGGACGTTGCCGGCGGACTTACGTGGCCACGACCGACGACACCAACGTTGACAAAAAAACGTTGCCAGATATGGCGGCGTTTATAATAATAGAAATAAGTATAGACTTACTACGGTTGTAATGACTTTATTTGTCTATCTCAAAGACGAATAACAAATAATAATAAAATAATAATGCAACCGTGTGCGCAATAAAATTAATAATTTGAGGTGATCGCTTTATTAGCGAACTCAAAGTTAAACATTTTGATCACTTTAATATTTTAACTGTGACCAGGCTACCACCACCACACAATTATTTGACTAATATTTATGAATTATATTCTATGTTTTAATTATTCCAATGTATCTATACCTTATTAGTATGAAAACAAACTACTGCAATAGTTGCTTACATGAATTATATTTAGAGTATCTACTATGGAACTTTTCAATTCTTACAATTTCTACCTATGCCGATAATATCATTTTACAGATTGAATTCACCATCAGGTAAGACTTAAATAGGGCACAAGGGCACTGTACATAATAATATAGAGCCTTAACTCAGTATATATATCAAATAAAATATACTTTTTCGATCTCAGTATAATTGGTCTTAAAAACGTATTTAATCACTTTAGTAAGATGAATTGATTTTCTCAATACTTTCAAAGTTCTCTGACAGAACAACCACACTGTGATAGGAAAACTATTATTGATAGCCTATCGGTATATTATTTGCTCTTATAGCATCATTACCTATTATTCAAAATATATTTTTGAACACGAACTTTACGTATAGCATATAAATGTCTATTTTGGTTAAAATATAATTTAGGTACCTCTGCATGCTCAGTCTTCTATCAATTCCTATTGCAGTTATTTACACACAATGCATTATAATGCCTAAGCACCAATCGGTTATAATTTATTATAGCAGTGTGTTTGAGCAAGTGCATTTCTCTGCCTCCCCACCCCATGAGGCGACTCATCGTCGCCTAGCAGGAACCTCTGAAGCTATGAGTATACAATTTAGACAGTAGTTTTGTTTTTTGTATTTAGCAGAAATAAAACAAAAAGTTAGGCCTCTTAGAAATAAAAAAATCGTCTATAAGCGTTTAGATTTAAAAAAAAAATAATAATAATAATTAATAAAACATGTAAGGTATGTGTACAATGTGTAGTTATTATGAATTGTATTATAAAAAAAAAAAATTGTTCATATTAAACTTAATGATTATTTTGTTAAGCATGTTAGTAAGTAAAACTAAGATTGAATTATGTAAATTATGTTTTTTAATTAGGATTAAGGATTGTTAGGATGTTGACAACATTGTGTAATGCTAACGACTAACCTCACTTTTATATAAATTTATTATGTATCATTCCATTTTTGTAAGCACCGATGTTACGATATTAAAGAAAATGAATAGGTAATTATTGAGTTTTGGTCATTGTTTTCTCACGATACTACATAGAGTCAGTACTTTTAACGGACAACGAAGTGCACGGAGATCAGCTAGTGCCTAGTACCTATATATATATCTGTATATTATATTATATTTTTAAGTTTATTTTAAGTGTTTCAACTAGGTTTAGACTAGTAAAAAAAGCACAAGATTCTACATAATTCGAACCATTAAGGACAAATAATAAAAATGTTGGGGCAAATTTAAAATAATATGTAGATTATTTATAAAATATTAAAATATTTTATTTTGTTTTAATAAAATTTTGAAAATATACAAAATCATTAGTAAGGTTAAAAGTTACCAAGTTACAACAAACATTCAAAAGAAAAAATTAAACAATATTAGATTAATAACAAATCAGATCAAATTTGAAATCAAATATATTTTAGAGTTAGGGAGGCTATAGCACTCCGTGTCTCCATCATCCTATAGCCAGTCTGTACCTGGTTCTAACACCGATTACCTAGAAACCTAAGGTTAGGTTACTATACTTACGTAATGGCTAATTTTTTTATGGAATGCTCTTTTATTCAACATTTGCTAAATATTATTATTAAAATAATATGTTGCTGATGTGGTTTATAATTATCACCACCGTGTCTACACTTTTTACATTGTGTGCCGATATAATGTTATGTTTAATGTTTGTAGTGGTTTAACTACCTAACTATTTGATGAATCGAAATTGCTCAAAATTTTATTTGGAAGGTAGGTTATAACTTATAATCATATTATTACATACGCCACGCTGGTCGCAAAGATTAACTTGAAACATATTTTCAAACGAATAAAGCAGACGATCCGTGCAAAAGGTGCCTATATTATTTATCGCCATCGTATAGAACAATATTATTACCTACTGGTATTTTATCATGTAAATGTACGCTAAACTCAAAAATTGGCCAATTTCTAAAAATTTTTCTTCACACGGATGAGCATTACACTTTACATGTTCTTCGTTTGAACCTACCAAGTGCAACTCTTAGGTGGTATATGAAAACAGTAATAATATAATATATTTATCGATTGAATTCGTAGGTATTATAGTTGTTATACTTTGACAAGCAGACAGGCCGACAACTCGATTGCAGTTTTAGTATTTTTTTTTTTTATAGTAACCTACGTGGCTATATGGATATATTAATATAATATTATGTACTATTATATATAGCGATGATCTCTAATAGTATCTAATATGTAATATAATATTATAATAAATAATAATACACAGCTGCAGTACCTGTGTATTATTAGTATATAGTGGCCATATAAATTATAAAGTACCTATACTTATATATATATATATAACTGAAGTAATTATAAAGCAATTTGTTTAACATAGGTACTCCACCCCATAGACGTTGCCAATCCCCTAAGATGTTTTATCTAATATACTTTTTATATTAATTCAATAGTTATACTCATCATAACTGTATTTTTTTTAACTAAGTATTTGCAGTTTTTCGTTTGTTTTTTTTGGTTTTTGTAAAAATTATGAAACACTGAAAAATAAATACTAAAAGATACTTTCATTTTACAAATTATTTATTTTGCAAATTTTTACTATATTACCCAATAAAATTTTTTACTTCATCACATCTTCATAATTTTGACTGCATATTATAATTTAAGAGTCATATATTGATACTTTCTAGAGCATAAAAATTCGCGCTCTAGACATAAGTATATGTATTCTAGTATTAAGTACTTAAAGTACTTATATTCATATAATATCAGTTAGGCATACAAGGTATGTTAGGAAATAATTATTTATGAAGTATAAAATATATCTAAAATACCGTAATAAAATATACTGTAGATACCATAAAAACAAAGCTGTGACTTATTTACTGGAGAAGGAAACGAGGAATCCGGACTCACCCCTCCCCCAAATAAGACCATAAAAATATTGAATTTATTTATAAAAAAAAAAAAAATGTTTTTAAATGTAACCAAAGCTTTGTGTTAAAAAAATCATGTTGACTCTTCCCCACGTGTTCCTAAATATGCTACCAACTGAATTTAAGGATATAATATATTATAATATATTTTATTTATTTGAGTTCTATCAGATAGATATTCTAATAGGCATCACTTGGGGATTTCTTATCAACTTCCTTCTCCTATCAGGTCGTTAAATTCTATTGGAAAATTTAATGTGATCTAATTTTATGTATAATATATTATATATTTCTTGAAAAACATTGTCAAAGAATATTCACGGAACACGGAATATAAAAATGAAATTCCAAGAAACAAATTAGGTACCTATACATGATTTTCTAGAATTGCGTACCTATATAGACATAATGAGATATGATTATATGATTATGTGAATCGGTAGTATTTAAGAAATTGTTCAAAAATTGATTGACTACAAAACATTTGACCGGCTGACCGAATATAAAATATGAGTTTCTCCCGTCTGAGGATACACAAAATCGTATTATATAATATTATTCCTGCAACACAAGATAAGATATACAGCAGGAAGAGAAAATCGAATCCCAGAAAACTGTAGTGGGTTTAATCCGTGTGACTTTTCAAACGACTCTCGTGTGATCGTCGTGATCGGGATTACCGACGTTATAATATTGAAGAAACGCTTTTTTCACGCGCGACCGTTTCGTTTCTGTGCTGATGATTTCTTAAGTTCACATGCGTCTATATATTATAGTCAACGATATCCACCATGAACGGTTTCCGTTGTGTTGCATTTGTTAACCAGAAAAAATAATAAGCTAAATAAAATAAAAAGCATTCTATCAAATTGTATACTGTACATACCTAATATAATATTATTATAACAATATTTATTATGCTTAATATGGCTCATTCAAATATAAATGACTACGTACAAAGAGACATCATCACTCATAATATATAAATATAATATTATAAAATGATCGTATCATGTTATATAAATATATGATTTACTAAGATGTCTATGATAGGTACCTGCTTTTTTATCAGGTATTATATTATATAGGTATTTCAATATATATATTATATATATAATTATTTATATATATATTATTATTAGGTATTATATTATATACCTATAATACGGCTGCAATACGATTGCGCGCGGTCCTTATCAACGGTACCTTTTTAGGTGTACGATTGCGCGTGCTAAATTATTTTTGCTTCTAAGCAAAGTTGCCAAATATACAGATTATAGGTGCATTGTGCATGGTAAATATCCGAACTTTTTAGGTAGACTAAGTGTGAATATAAAGTATCTGTTGTTTTTTGTAACTATTTGTACTATTTGTAACTTTTTGTACTATTTTTGACTGAGTCATTGACACGCGATGCCACGTTTATAATGTTATTAGAAATAAACACAATAACAACATATACGCCAAATAAAAAATTTTTTTAATAATAATAATAATTTTAAATTTTAATAATAAATTGGCAACGTCGCATCCAATTTCACGCGCAATCGTACGCTTTTGAATAGTCAAAAGCATGTTCTTTGTTATTCCGGCACCGCGCGCAATCGTATGCCCAAAAAGGTAAAACGCGCGCAATCGTACTCAACCGACCTATACATACGCACGTAATTTTGAGTGAAGTTTTACGCGATAGGTGAGTTGATTCCCGAGACCTATTTTATGTATTAGTTGATTACCGTGTCATTATTAGGTATGTTTAAGTTGATTCCCTATTGTTGTATGTCAATTACCAAATAGATTGTACGAGAAAAGAGTTTACGACCGTAAAGAGTTCGACCGTCACACACAACTCGCTCTTATATCCACCGAGATCACCCGCTATTTACGAAAAAAAAATTCATTACACATCCCACTAAATGTTTTTAATAATATTTTATTAGTAATTTTTTTAATAAATAATTATTATTATACAATGAAAAAAATAATTAATAAATGAAAATTGAATGAAAAAACAACATTTTTGAGAAACTTTTCAGCCAACCTCCACGGGGTGTTTAATGAGTTATTCTAATAGTTAGGCTAAATATTTAAACATTGACTAAACATCGAAAAAAATATATAATAACCCAGGAATCAACTTGTATATACTTCTTGATGGGAATTACCCGTTTCCGCCAAAATGTGAAATGACCGATTCCGCCATCGCCCATTTCCGCTAAAATAAAAAAGGTTCGATTCCCGTTTCCCTCAATATACCTGCTATACTAAAATTATTAAAATATATTTCATATTTTTGGTAAAAAGGGAAATCGACATGATTTATAAATTGTAAATGTTTTTGTTCATCGTGGTTCGTAAATATGTTTTAATTAATAAGAGTTTACTGAAACTAAGTTCATGTGATGCGGTAGTACAAGGCAGTGTTAGATCCAAACGAGCGATAGCTGATAAGCTTCCTCTTGTACATGGCTTAAGATAAACAGGTTACGAAACTAAACTACCCATCAAAACTATACAACAGAAATGATGCCCAAAGATTCTCGTATATAAACAGCTGATGGCCTGTGTGAGAATAGTAGCTAGCGTTCCTGCGGCCAAAAACAATTTTATTTATTATCAATGTTATCTTTAAACATTTACCCGCGAATTTTCATTATTGGATAATGGATATTTGGCATGACAAATTATATATTATTTGTCATGATGTTTGGGATATAGAATAAATATTACAAAAATTAATCTGCAGGTACTTAGCTCGACGACTGTGCAAAAAATCTAAGTGTGAAGTATGTATAAAAAATTTAAAGAGTGATGGTAATTCAGGTATGGAATCAGAGTTGGTAAATTTAAAAAGTAAAGGTTTTCTAACTCATCCTAGTGGTAACTTATATAAAATATTAAAAGTATTGGAAACTTGCTTTTGAAAACATGCAAGTGCTGGTGATGTCTTTGAAAATACTTACAATGAATTTTTTCTTCATGTGACAAGCCTGACATTCTCATGTTCAATTCATAAATATGAAATCATTACAGATATCTTCACGATATACATTACAATGCGTATGAGGCAATTTACATACGTTGAAAATCAAAAATAAAATAAAATTAATAGAGCCAAAAAGAAACTTTTTGTTAGGTTAATAAATGTTTAAAAAATGTGTTAATAAATGTTTTATATTATCATTTATACGTGTTATATTTATATATTTTAATTGTTTATTCATGTAAAACATCAAAAAAAATCTTAAAATATTGTGTTGTTTACTGGGTAAGTTAAAACTAAAATACATGGCAAAATCAAAAAGTATCATGGAAAATTATAGATAAAGCTAAATAGTACCGCATAGAGCGCTGGGTATCATTCTCGCTGGTATCCGAGAATTGACAGACTAGAGCATCAATAATCCCAGCTGCGTTTCGTAACCTGTTTATCTTAAGCTATGCCCTTGTATAGTAAAGTTGTATACATTAATTGATTAATCTATGATAGTGTACACTTTTGTTCCAAAGTCCATTTTCAGTTTAAAATTTAAAAATGTAAAACCTTAAAAATATGCCCACAAAATTATACCCCCGGGGATAATCCCTGACTCCTCCCCCCCCCTGGATCCGGCCCTGCACACATACATAAAATATATTATACTACGTATTTTATTATACATAATTTATAATATAATATATTATATATATATATATAACTTAAATTTGGAATCACCGAATATAAATCGATAAGATTGAATCTAGCAGTATACAGATAAGAATATTTTGTACTCTGCAAAACTTTTATCTATCACAAATTATTTTATACATTAAGATTCTATAATATTGTAGTGACACACTGACACTGTGACATAGTGCAGTAACACGTAGACGTAGTCACAAGTGTTTAATACTTACAACGGCTTAGACGTTAATTTACCAAAATAATAAAAATAAAAAATACTAATGCTGGATTGAAAAAATGATATATTAGTGTATTTAGTTAGGTATATATTGTGTCTACTTATATATTTAATTGGTTAATATTTTTTTTTTTTCAATCGTAGAATATAGTAGTATACAATTGTTTTTGTAAAAACGTGGTAAATAATTTTATTTGGTGGAAACGGGTATTGGTGGAAAAAGGAAAGGTACACTTTTGGTGGAAACGGGCATCGCCCACTCGTACGTACCTCTAAATCACCAGAAATCAACTCAACGGTATCGGTGCAGGTAAAGTTTTAATAATCCCAAATTTTAATAAAATATACTAAATAGGTACCGTGGCGTGGCAAAAATCTATCAGAAATTGAATATTTGCCTATACTTAATATTATATAATATTAAATAAGGTAATAATTCAATGTTGCTTAAATGATAAATGCATTAGTATTGTTATTATAATTCATATGATTTGAAAGATTTTATGGGTTGGAAGTTCATATAATATATTATTACTTACCAACAACTACGCTCATAACGTTATTAAACTTAAAATGAAAATGATAAATTGAGAACTTGAAGTGACCTTTTAGACGTTTGAAAATTTTGTTTTAGTAATTCTAATACTTGAAAACACAATGTACCTTCCTAAGTCCTAAGTGTCTAAAAATATAAACAGTAAATTATATTTTTATATTTATTACAATTTTAACACTGCAGGTAATAATAATAAAATAATAATAATATAACTGGGTATACCTACCTAACGTATATTCACTGTGCTTTAATAGCAATTTTGCACGCAAAGTATAACAGAATCATCTGCGTGCTTAATAACTAATATTAATTTACATATTATTTATTATGATCAAGATTATTATTTTATGATAATTTGGTTGAACGTTCTTATTATAATTAAACGCTACTATTATGTGTGTCTTAATTAAAGGGTTTAAAGTTTAAATGTGATTGTTTGAGCTGACGTACATCGCTAATAGTCAAACCTCGAATTCTATTACAAAAAAACAGTAAAAATTTTTCAAACTATAACCTAACAATAAGCAAAGTTAATAAATAATAACTACCGATAAATAAATAAAATAATTATTTATTCTGAATTCCTGATTACTGTATTATAATATTATTATAATTAATATTTTTTACTCATATTTTATAGATTAAATATTAAATTCTAAAAAATTTTCTCATTATGATTAAAAAATCAATAAGCCATTAAAAATTATATTGAAATCAATGAAATCTATTTAATAAAATGTATTCATTTACGTCTAAGCACATTCTTGAAACAACACAATTAAAGTTGTTACCTATCGAAATGTGTTTTAATTACATTGATTTAATATTTTTATGGCTTATGATTGAAATTCATTAGCATATGATTCTACATAATAATATAATAAATAACCTTGCTTAGTATAAATTATAAAATTATTATGTGCTGGGTGTTTGGAAATGTACAACATCATATAAACCAAAAAAAGATCCGTTTACTTAGGAATTGATAACACTTTATTCATCAAAAATTCATTAACATCACTGTAACTTATAATTTTTTAACTACTATAAATAATCATAATTAATTTAACTACGCACGTCGGACGGCAACCATGGGTCATGCCGTCTACTTAAAAACAAACCATATATAGTCTAAATCTATATATCTTTTATTTGAAGAAATTTATTAAAACCGTGAAAAACATTAATAATAAAATCAAAATTATATCCAGGAGAATACCTACTCGCATACCGCACCGTCTCCGACGAGGCCTCCCTGGTCCTGGCCACCACGGTTCCTGCGGACCTACTCGGCCTGGAACGGGCCAGGATCCGGTCCCGACTCCTTGCTGACATCACACCTGGCGAGTCACGGCCATCAAAGCAGACCGTAAAAAGAGAGGGAATATCCCACACCGTAGAGGAGTGGCAACGGAGATGGGAAGCAACCAGGAAAGCGTCTTGGACCCGATCCTGCATCCCATCCATCAGACGTTGGCTGGAAAGAACGGTCCCGCTAGTGCCCCTGACGTTCAACATGTCACATGGCACTAACAGTGCAGAGGCGGCGAGGACACGGTGGAGCATACTCTGCTTGAGTGCTACTACTGGAACGTCCTCTGTGATCCTTTGTCCATCCACCTGGGGCACAGACCGCGTACAGCCGACATCCAGGGTATAATTTGCGGGCCGCCATTTGACCAGCTTCCAGCAAACGCAGATGAAAAGTTGGATATACTAAGGTGCGCGGAGGAGTCCTTTCGGCTGTTCTATGGAATGGTCGAACGCATCTTCTCGCGCAAAGAAGAAGAGGAGCGAGTCCGCCAGGCTGCGGAGGTGCGGCGATAAGAAATGTTGTTGCAAAAATGTCGTTGTAAAAATTGTTGTTGTAAAAATTGTTATTGTAAAAATTGTTGTTGTAAAAATTGTTGATGTAAAAAGATTGTTGTAATATTAGCGAGTGGGGGATTGTCCCACCACTAATAATTGTCGTTGTTATTGTTATCAATAAACGATGGGAGTAAGAGGAGAAGTAATGCTAACGCGGTTTCTTCTCTGGCTCTTGATACAAAAGGAAAATAAAAAAAAAGGAGAGTACCTACCTACTCCATCACGAGCAAGTTTCAACAAAACTTATTGAAATAGTGGGTGACTTAATAGTATCGAGATACAATTTATTCGTTTTTTTGCGTGCTTATAAGATTGCGACAAACATATTTTTAGTTTATTTATTAATATATATTTAACAGTAAATTCATTTACGTTGACATTTAAACGTTTTTCAAAGTCAAATCTGGGCTTGGGTTTTCATTTGTCACATGTAATATATTTTATTTTTACCTATAACTCTTTAAATTCGAAAAAAAAATAGTAGTTCAGTACTCTTAATAAATTCTTATGCATTACTTAAAATGTCAAATTTTCACAATATGTTAATATATAGGTAACTGTATGTAGTGTAAGTATCAAATAAACATGGTTTATTGAGATTGATCAGCGATTACCGAGAAAAAAAATATCTTTAAAAATGTGTGCATTATAATTTATAGTAAATATAATAATATGTAATTCATGAAAAGTGATAGTTGGATTTTCTTATTAGATTTGAAATTAATAATAGACACAACATTTCATTTGTAAATGGTTGGTATTAGTAATAAAATATGATTAAGTTGAGGCAGTAATTTAGATTCTTCATGTTTAGGATTAGGACATATTACAATTTTTATTATTATTACCATAATAATTATATATTATATATTATAAAAAATAACCTATTAAGACCTACTCGCCTAGAAAATAAAAAATATATTTATTTGAAATATAATGAGAGCAATAATTCAGTAATGTATCGTAATAGTATAGGTATTTATCAATCGATTTCCTTTCTATAGAGTAAAATTTACGGACAACTACCCCACAATAATACCCGATTCTTATTGCACAACGGGTATATTATGACGATCATGAGTAATAATACTTAAACACACGATAATTGTGTTTCCAAGACATCTAAGGGTAGTAGTAAATTGGAAACGAGATAGGGGCTGTTGCATCAACCGTATTTCAGTAGTTTTATGTGGTTGAAAGGCGGGTAACTACTACTATTATTTTGTATGTTATAACATTTCTGTGAAAAATACAAAAGGACCGTATAACAGGTTTGTGTTTGCATAGGCTTACAAATGGATTTATTGAAGAATAATTAGATTTTTTTTGGTTTTAGCATCATTGGTACGTCGAATGTTTTTGCTGTTTATACAATTATACAGGGTAATCTATTTAAGTGGGTACACTAATCATTTCGGAAAGTATTAACTTTTTTTTAAACTTTTAGGTTTATGTTTTTCTAAAACCATATAATATTTAAATTTTTTTCACCCTTATATTTACTTGTAAAACCACTATCAACTTTTGATTTTCAAATGGTAACATATAATAAAAATATCATGAATTAATAAAACCATTTTCATTATGAATTTACCTCATTTAAAATTAATATTGTTATGAACCACTATAAAAAGCACTTATATCACCATTAATTATTAAGATTTTTTTTAGGATTATCAAATCATATGAGAATTTTATTCTTTAAAAAATAGGTACATAGTTTATACTTTATTTCCATTGACTAATGCACCTATATTAAACTTATATTTATATTATTATTGAAATTAAACGTACATACTTTATCATAACACATTATAGTTTTTGACTTAAACTAGTAGAAGCATGCAATAAGTAATAACTATAATAATTAATAGATAAATAAAAAAAGAGTAGAAGCTCACTTGATTGAATTAATTACTACTACTATAAAAGAAATGCACAGGTAACTTTAGTCAAATATTTATAAAATTTGATAGAACACCTGCTAGACAAATGCCATTTAAAATGTTACCATAATTTAAAAGCTCAGGACTATGATAAATCTATTCCAATATTTAAATGAGACAGTTAGATCAAAATATTCATAATTCAATGATGCAAAATATAAGTTAAGATCATAACATGTATTCAAACAATTGAAACAAACACAACAAATACAGTAAAATATTTTGACTTAGATTTATTATGTGGTAATAACTAACAACACCAATAAAACAGAAGAAACTATTCAGTTGAAAAACACTAAATACAAAACAGCTTAAAATTAAAATTTTTGTATGATACTTAAATATTAGGATTAAGAAATACCATACCTATATCTAATATTTCTTGAGAACCCGATTGAGTAATCTCATGCAGCGACGCAGGACTGAATATGATTCTAACGATTTTATAATATCTAATCGAAAATAGTTGATAATTGTTTATGCTGTAAGTTCTAATCAACGAGAATTTTTCAAAAGATTATTGCTTTTCAGACTGCACTCTGGATTTTCATGTTGCTTTACAAAAGGGGACACGATTTTTCTGACAATGTGTTCCGTGCTTTCGGCAAAATTGTATCCTTTTAATTCAGAACATTTTAGTTAGAATTGTTTTCGAACAGCTTGTACATTGATAACTTACAACAATATTTATTGTTTCTTCGTTTTTAAACAGCTTTATTCTAATAATTATAATGAGGCTATGATAGGATCTTAAGCTAATTTCTATATTTGAATGTTTAAACTGTTCATTAGTTCGGCCGATTATTGAATATGATGCCATAATAATATGTGATCCCCATACCACTGATAATATGGTATAGTGTAGATTTTTGAGATTCATCAACTACGTTTTGCCGTTTTGGGCATCAATTGTGCTTGTGCACCATATGACTACACTCTAGTTGCCAATCAATTTGGTTTGGCTTCATTAACGGAGCGCAGGCGCATTACAAGTCCTAACTATTGTCAAAAGGTTTTTTAGCTGGTAGAGTAGATTTCCCAACATTACTCTCATTTATACATGTTAAAGTTTTACAACTCATTTATCGTTCCATTATATCTTTTCATGCTCCTCTATTTGTATGTACCACCAATTATTTGTTAAATAACCCTATAAAACGTATAATGTCAACACGGAAACCACTTTTATTGTTTTTTATAACCACTTCAATCCCATAAGTCAGCATTTTGTTATATTTTTATTTTGTAAAATGTTTGCTTTTGTTGTTATAATACTTTCCTAATATTTGTCTATATTTATACTATTAATTTTATTTTTTCATATTTAAAAAAAAAAAAATCATTTGCATATATCTGTTGGATCACTAGTAAAATGGAAACACCAAAATGAATAGACTTCAGTGCAACACAAGAATTTGAACGTCAATTTATTTCTATACATTTCAACTGTTGTATTCTGTACTTCTTTCTAGAAAAATTGTTTATCTGTAAGAAAATAAAAAGTGTTATAAGTTTTAGAGTTTAGTTTCCTGGTCTGAAAAACGATTAATTGTTTTGATGGCTATGTTTATTCGTGTGTGAAAACCAGAAAACAGTTGAGATCTATTCCGGATATCGGTTGTCAAGTCTGAATTATTTTCTAGTGCTGTAGTTCAAAAAATAAAATTATGGTTGTTGTAAGTGATAACTATAAATAAGGATATCTTGTTTGACATAAAAATTAATTAGTCTTTCATTATCTTTTTACGTAACTTATACATATTTAATAATATAGGTATTATAAAAAATGTATTGGCCACTTTTTTATTTTTACACAATCGATATATGATTTTTACATAAACACACAAATACACTAGGTAATTGATGTTGTGTATGCCAATGATTGTTGTTTCAAAAACTTTTATTAATAATTTATTACGATTTACACGTATTATTATAATATAATATTTTGCTGCATATGACAAACAATTAGTAAACATAATAATATGAATTTATACAATATGCACAGTAGTAATAATATGTAATACAAATATAACGTTTAATAGATTAAACTATATAGTTTTGTTGTTAAATAATTTATGACAATTATCATTTTTTTTTTTTTGTAATACATCATATTATCATACTCTACAACCGTTTTAAAAGTTAAGCCTCCTCATAAGACAGCTTGCTGACAAATACGTTTTTTCTTCGAACACTTGAAAGTTGCTGTGTAACATATAATAAAAGATAAGTTCACTATGAAATAGAATTCCATTGATTTATTTCATCTGAATTATAAAATAATAATCATGTATAGCAATGAAATAAATAAAAATTCTTGTTTGAATAATATTTTTAAATGTGGATGAATAAAGCAATTAACATGAGTGGATACATTTTTATAAATATTTCTTAATGTTAGTTATATTAATAATTATTAAATTATTGATGTATAATTTTATTTTATTATTACTACTACTACCTATATATATGAATTATTAGGATGTCGTATTTTTAGAGGAGTAAGGCTATTTAGCATTTACAATAAGCTAAAAACATACCTCATTAAGCTACTCTCATATTATTTAGACTATAAATATTGGTAGCTTTGAGTTTATATAGTATTATCTTTGCTTTTTCTTGTGTTTTTAGAAGATATTTATCTCAGTTTTTTTTCAATCTTTGGTCACAGTTCATTACTGAACTACGGTCACTACTGTTTTTTATTATTTTTTTTTTACTCCCTTGCCTATTTTCTTACTATTGTTTAACACGGATATCATTATATCAATACGATTTCAATTTAGTTTAACAAAGATATAACATGTCCAAAAGAAATCTTTATTAATTGCTAACAAAGATCAACTGTTCTTTAACCTTAATAAGTGGAAAATTAAGTTGAAACCTAGATATTAATTGCACAAGGTATAATTAAAGCCCAAAATAATTAGAAATATATCTAAACAATTTAATTTTGATTTTAAATTATTATCTTGTTCGTATCTGCAGAAGATATAATTAAACTATTGTGAAAAATTCAATATTGTGTTTTTACGATAGCATTGAAATAAAGTTTTAGATTCTTTTGTGGCTTTGCAGTTGGTAAAAACGAACGTACTCTGTATTTGCGAGGCATTATGTGTGGATAAAAGTATAAAAATTTAAAATCATGAGGTACTTTTTAAGAGACAAAAAACACATTTTTTCAGTGTAGCTAATAGTTTTTTCACTATTCACAGAAAAATAAAAAATCAAAATAGTAAAAAATATTTTGATAAGCTACGTTAAAAATGTTGATCTCCAATAAAGCGTGATAATCAAATGTCGTCATTGATCAAAATTCAAAATGTTCTAAATTTCTCTTATCTACAATAAAACAGACCCAACATAGACGTTATTTGAATTGAACCATTTAATGCCATTAAGCGCATATATACCACTTTATTATCTCCGTGGAGAATATATTATTATAATTAAGGAAATTAAACTTTTTTTTGATTTTAGGGTATAATGTTGTTTCAATAACTTCATCACAAAAAACTGTACATCACGACTCCACAGCTTGAACATACAGTGTTAATTTAGAAACAATTAGGTTTCCGGATAATTAGTTAATATCAAACTGTGATAATCTAAACAATTAATACTTAACCATATTTTAACGACTCAGTTAATATAAAATGTAAGTGTTAGGTCATGTAGGTCTACCCGAAAGACGATTCGATTCTGCTCAAATAAATTGCGGCTATAGCTAATGAGCAAGAGCCAAAAAGTAAGCAATTTCCATACACATAAGAATTTTTGTAATACTGAGTTTCAATTATTTTTTAAAACATAATGTATTCAGTTGTTCTCACAAATTTTTGGAATTGAAACTAGTTCTTTAATAAAATAAAATATATCTAGAAAATATATTTTTAATTACCAATTTGGTATGTGTATAAATCAAACAGTTTTTATTTTTGATTCATAATGTTTTGATGGACATACATTTTTAAGTCATAGTAAAACATTTAAAAAAAATCCTGTCATTTTTTATCTGCAAGCTTCATATTAACATCATTGCAAAAATTAAAAACGTGTAGGTGATTGTACGTCATGCCATTATGAATCTTGTTATTTTTAGTACTAAAAATTGTTTAGAATGTAATGTTCATTTTAGATAAAATAAATAAGTAAATTTTAGCGCTCTAAATGTAAAATAAGATGTAAAAATTGTTTGTATACGTTAAATGTTACTTCTATTACTAAGCAATATAGGGAAACAAAACATGAATTGTATTAGTTATTCTTTTTATAACTTGCAATAAATAACTGATATAATTTAAGTGATCTAACGAACGTTTTTTTTTATAAATTATATCGATGGAATCAAATTAAATACCTACCTATGTTTAATGAGTTCTAATTGTGTGCTTCAAATAATAGAATTTGTTTTCATTTTTATATTAAAAAACAAACTACATTCAATTATAATGTTTTCAATTAATTAGTAATTACACAAAGTAATAGTCCATTAAAAACTCAGAAACTTAAATATTAATTTATTGTGTCAAGAAGAAAGAACTATACCTAATTGTTACTTATATTCAATAATATATTCCACTTCATATAAGTCAATAGATTTTTTTAATAATATGCCTTAATAGGTGGTCTTAGGGAAATTATATAATAAACTAATAACCAAAAATATTATTATGATTGTGTATATTCCATAATTTATTCCATATAGAATATGTTTGTAGCAGTCTACTTAATTATGATAAGCAAAACAGTGTATAATTAAATTAAATTGCAGGACAAATAGTAAACAGGTAACCTTAAACTTAATAGTTGGTTACATTGTTCACTCCAATTAGGTTACACCTCTTGCATTATATCATCACATTAAATAAGGAATAAAATATAAGTAGTTCAATATTAAATACTTGTATTATGACTAATAAGTAGATTTTTGATGCTTAGTTCTTGTAATTATAATTATAATAATTCACAAAAATGAAGGTGTTTAAATAAAATTACCATATGCAATTAAATTTCCCACCTTAAAATATCTTAAATGTTTCTTCATCTGTAAATCTTCTAGTGATAAAATTATAAGATACTGATTTATAATTTTGATAATGTAGTTGATAATTTTCTTATAATGTGTGAACAATTTTTTTTTACTAAACACCTAATCAAATTCAATCATAATTTAAGATTTCATAGGGCTATACAAAATCTTTCTGGGAACCACAAATATGAAATAAAATTCATATAATTTAATTGATTGGCTTGTAAGGTTTTTGTTTGTGTTTATAAAATATATTACACTACTGTGAATAATAATTGTAATCAATAATTTATAATAGTAATTAAATGACTGATAATAATATTAATAATATGATAAATACTGTCATCAGTGCCTTATTTAAATTAATCTTTAATCGAACATAATTATACGACTAAAAAATTATTACATTAGTTTTTTAATAATAGTCATGAGTAAAAAAGTACAAAATTAATTATATAATAATTATAGTTACAAGTACGGTGTGTTAGTTTAATATAGAAGAAAAGTTTTGTAGATAAAAATACATTTTGTTTGTAATATAAATTTCATATTGCTGTTGTTATTACATAGGATTTGTTTTGAATTCAATATAAAGTAGTGAATAGGAAGTTTTTAAGACCCATTTATCTCAGGAAATTTAAATCAATTAGCGTTTAACTACATTGAACCAACAGTTTCTTTTTTCATTTAGTTTAAATTATTTTGCGTTTAATCAAATAACTTTATAATGCGAGATAGAATTCCATGCATTAGTGAAATTAGTATATCGACAGTAACAAAATCAGCACCAAACCTTGATCCTTTCACTAGGTAAAACAAGTTCCACACGATATTGGATAAAAGGTCCCCAGGGTCAAGGATCGCCGCTATAAAGGTAATTGTTTTTTTTCTTTACCCTACACGCAAACGGGATAAGGTGAAACATTTTATTTGTAAGTCTTCAGAGGGAAACAAATTAAAGCGCACAAAAAACTCGGGGGATCAAAGGATCAGAAAAAAACAACAAAAGATTTACGTATATACATTTTTTTAAATAATCTTTGAACACGTAATTTACAAATTATTACATATATTTTCTACTTAAACTGAAAAAAAGATTTTTTTTTAATTCTAAGAGTTATGATTCAAAAATATTGGTACTTGACATACGACTGAAATCACTTTTCTTTCATAAATGAAATATTATATATATTTATTCACCTAAATGTGTATATTGCGTACATATATGAAAATGCAGCGCACACACCTGGTTGCTGATACACCGTATATGTAATACGAAGGTAATATATTATTTTCTATTAAAACAATAACGGATATCACTATATCACTACGCGAGGAAAAAGTTGTAGCGATTTACCGCGACATTCATATTATTATGGTGAACGAATGATTTTGGACGATTGATATGCAGGTCAATCTTAAGAGTGAACTGGCTAGCACAAGACAAGAATCCGTAAAATGTCGGAAACGGAAGGCCGACTGAAATGTAAAATGTAATATGTTTAGTAATAATATTATCATGGCACGCACACGGTTAGAGAATGCGAATTACAATTTAAATAAAATAAAATCATATGTATACCTATATAGGTTGGGAAGGGAAGAGTAATAATGATTTCTGTATGAATATCACAAAAATGTCAATAATATATACATATATATTATCTGTACATTCACGTGAAGCGGAGGATTATGAACAAAGTATAAAAATATTGTATTATCATCGTATAGACTTCGTCGAACAAAAAGTACAATACTAACGCCGGCGTCCTACGTGAATCCGACCTACGTGACGAAAAACAAAACAGTTTGTATTTTGTCGCATCGGACGCATCGTATTGCGACAGAACAGCATGGTCAGAATATAATTCGTTCGCACGAGTCGCACTCGTCGGATTAACATAGGACCGGCGTAAGACAGTATAGTATCAGAGAAGAATTTTTTGTAAAATCGGAAAATTTACATACTATTAAAAAACTGAAATTTAATTATTGACGATCTATTAATAATTATACAAATATGAAATAGCGTAGAGCATTATCCTATTAGTTTTTGTAATTCGTGTTGACATAGTATAATATCATAATATTTATGGTAAAAATTAATATTAAATTAAATTAACTATAAATTATTATTCATGTGCTAGTAAAATGTACTCGTATTATACTTAAATTTCAGTTTATACGTCACCTTTCTTATTTATAAATATAATTATGACGTTATATTTCAAGGACTTGATTTTAACGTAGGCGATATTATAATACCTATTTGAAAAATTTCAATATATTTGAAAATATACGAGTGCCTCGAGCAAAAAACATGACGTGTTGAAATTATCATGAGTACCTTAATAACTAATAAGTAAAATAATTAATGATGTATAACGAATTTTTTTTAGTATTGTTTTCGATTTCGTTTTCTATATTATACTGAAATTATATTACAATCAGGGATTGTCCCTAAAAAGCTTTCAAGATGGGAGAAAACCTATTTTTAAAATAAATAATTAAAACAGCATATTTTTCAAAAGTTTGGGGGAACTTAAGACAAATTTGAGAGTTTAAATTTTTTTAAATGACTATATCACAAATATGCACACCTTTTAAAATTAGGTTGTTCAGAAATCAACCTTTAATGTTTAATTAATTCCATAAATTATATTCAATTATTTTTGTCGATGAGAGTAATATTTGTATGCATTAAAAAATTTTATTTTATTTTATTTTTTTTTTTTTTTGGGGGGGGGGGGGTGGTGAAAGCCTATTCATGGTGACACACCTGATTATAATATCAAATAATATATGATATTGATATCGGAATCATTTACTAATTACATTTTTAAAGAATCTCATTGATGAAAAAAAAATTCTATTAAATATTTTACTCAGTAAAAACAAGAAAGAAATTAAAAAAATTTTTAAACTTCAAATTTTTATCGTTCTTAGCTTTTTATAATTGCTTCTTGAAAAAATCTTACAATTAAAAAAAGTTTAATTTATTAATTTATACTGTAGATACAAAATTTAAAAAATAATTAAATATTAAATTATTAAATACATAATTAAATTGTCAACTATTATGCTTTTAAGTTTGGTATTATTTTTTACTGAAAAATATTAAAAATGTTTAATATTATTGTAATTAGTATTTTCAAATATATACCATTACGTTATTTAATTTTTGGTTTTTCTTAATAGTTAACTGGCCATGTTTAGTGATACCGATTTCTTCTTTTAACAATGATTTGACCAGCTTCTCCAAACAAAGTTAACAAGGGACAACTGTTGCTACGACACTAAAATATTTTTTTGGAGTTTGTAAAACTACTATATTTTGTTTATTTATTTTTTATTTAATTCATTTCTCGTACACATGAATACTGTAGACTCGTGAGAGAACTCGAATGTGGTTCCGGGAGTTCAAAATATAGTTATATACAAATAACAGGTGCACAATAAAAATTGAAATTTTAAAATACACAAGCTTATGATGTTAAAAAACTTTTAGGCTAAAATTAGGTTACAAATAAATAAATAAATAATATTATTATAAAATTGATTAGTTAAGACACTCTAATATTTCAGAATGCTTTTTATAATTTGATCCCGGTTATTTCAAAATATCAACTATTTGTAGTTTTCTAATTGTTTTAAAGAAAAAAATTGTTTATTTTTTGTGTGTTTTTCAATGTTGACTATTCATTATCGGTTGTAATAAATTATGACCTTTTAAAAATATAGCAATTGTTGTTAAGTGTATTTTCTAAACAAGAAGCATATTTAAATAGAAAGATTAAATAGTTTATTGTTATTTCAAAATAGTTACAAAATCAATTATAATATTTAGTTCCGTAGGTATAATTTTTTTTAGTTGAGTACATACATGATAATATGTTCTCTATTGACTAATAATGTGTTAATTTGATTTTGATAAATTTGTAACTGAGATATACCTAGTATTTAAGAAAGTGCCATACGAGAATAATAGTCCGGTGATTAGTAATCACATGAGATTATTGATTACACCAATGCTGAATAAACCTGATAAAGTTTTAGAAATTCTAGAACATAATTTAAAATTCTTAGGTATACTCGTACACATAATTTTGCGAAGTTTTTTCTTAGTAGATTAATTTGACTGTATATTTTTATTTGCATTGTCCTTACACCACTATAATAGCTGGATATATGGATTATGTATTATTTAAGGTGATATATTCAAGGAATGTATTATTGATTTTACCATGATGTTTTTTTTTTTTATTATTATTTTTTTTTGCGTCTGTCATTACGTTTTGGGGCAATAAAAGTGCTTCGATATTTAACTTCAGTACCTCATTCGATTAGAAAGTGAATCTAGTTGGTATTTTGGGGGGGTCAAAAGTTTTTAATATTTTTCAAAATAATCGGAATAAACAAAATAAATATTAAGGGAAAAATGAGAAATTTTATGCACAATCAGTTTTCGACAAAATCAATTTTGGTTTTGATGTAACTTTAAAACACACGACCAAAGATACATGAAATTTTCACCAAATGTTTATATAAGTATATTATATCCACCACACAATTTTCAAATTTTCGACTTAAATTGAACTATTTATAGGCATATGCAATTTTCGATCATTATTAGTTTTTTTTAAAATTAATATCGATAAAAAATTATTTGTTGGGTAGAAAAGCTTAAACATTTAATACAAGGCTCCTAACATATTGTTACAATATCTGTTGAAAAATAAAAGAAATACATAGGCACGATTTTTTTATAAGCATTTAAAGTTTAAATTTTGACTAAAGACGAAAAATTACAGCAATGTTCAAATTATATTAGATAGAAATTTATAAAAGTTTTTCTTTTAAATCTAAGATTTGAAATTTCATACAAGGCTCCTAACATATTTTTACAATAGAAGTTGAAAAATAAAAGAAATACATAGTAACAATTTTTTTTTTACAATAATTTAAAGTTAAATTTTAACCAACATACGTAAAGATCATGCAAATTCACAAATTATTTTAAGCTAGGAATTCATACAATTTTTTCTTTTTAAATCTAAGATTTCAAAATTTTTAATAATCTATAATATATCCTAGACAGATAAACCATCTCCGCTCAGAATCGTTTTTCGTATACAATGATATAATATCATTGGATTCAAATTTAATTCCATCCATTACAGTAACCCACTTGTAACCTACTGTACAGCAGACCAACATCCACGACTTACTCGCTTTTTTTTAAAATTTACTGTCAAAAGTTAAATAAAAAGAAAATAGAAAAGGTATGAATTTCTATCGATGTTGAAATCGAAATATTGATATGGTTGTGCTTAATCACTTAAAATAATAATTATATATACCTATCTAAAGTAATTTGGCAATCTAAGGAACCTCCCTATATACCTTTTATGTATCTACATGGTTGTGTGTGCATACATAATATACATATATAATATATATATAAATATATTATATATTTTAGGTACATACTTAATAAACTATATGACGTATATACGAGTAATATAAATGGATGTAGTTATTATTATTTTGATCATTTAGGTACGTACGAAAAAATACGATGAATAAAATGTAAGTGTTGTCTCTTGTAGTTTTATTATTTTCACCTATATGAATATAAATAAACCAATATAATTAAAGTACTTTGGGATATAAACTTAAACCGGTCTCTCTAACCTTTAAAATCATATGGGTATTATCTTAAAAATTAAGAACACAGATTAGTAATAATCTTCTAACTGAGTTTGTCAAAATGATGAGAAACCGAGTCTACTTGGCACCAAAATATAGCGTATTAATCAACATAACCATTGTATATTGTAAATTCATTAATTAATAATCCACGTTCCTACCCTGTAGTCAACTATTCGATGCATATTCAATATTCATATACGCAGAATTGTAGAAAGTAATGAGCTAAATGCACAAATACAACCAGTCTTTATAATAATTGTATTCTTTTCAAGGTAGTTAGATTTTCAGTTCTCACTCGTTCCTGGTTTTTGAACTGGGAAAAAAAACTGGAGTGCCATTCTGAGGGGAATATCGGCCTATATATTTTATTGGTTTGGAGTTTAAATCAGAAAAATTAATAGTAGCTAATAGTATTATAGATATACAATATACTAGTGATGTGGATTTTACGTAAAAAAAATTATTGGTAAATTTTTATTAAAATTCATATTATATCGTACCTGTTGAATTTTTTCACAATATAATGTCAAGTAGGCAAGATAAATATAAAATAAAGTATTAGTATTTAATCCCTTTATTAATGATAACAAATAATAATTAATAATTATTAATTTATCATAGTAAAATTATTTTACTAAAATATAAAATAAAAATAATTTTAATCTGTTTCAAAAAAAAAATAAAAAACAACTTATAGTATAATGAAAACAGCATGTGTCCTATCACCTATCACCACCTATCACCTATGTATTAATAACTTCGTATCGTATTAAACAGTACCAGTACCCGCGTATACCATATCACAATAATTCGTATCACGTAACTGTCGTTATCATTTTATAAAAATCCTAATTTGTATTATAATCCTAATATCTTGATAAAAAATACAAAGACATACAAATAAAGTGGTCACTCAACTGTTTGAGTGGTAAAAAAAATGTAAATTGTAAATTGTTTTTTGTAAATTTACAAGACTCACATCACTATAATATACTATGAGTGTGCATGGAAAAACTATTTTAAACTTCCAACCTTCCAAATTTGTTAATTCATTAAAATATTAAATATAGAAGTATATAATCCCCATTATGTGCCATGCATTCATTAAATATGTGTATGTATTTATTATAATGGAAAACTCAAAAGAGTGTTCTAACGACGAAAAAAATTGGCTCTTTACATTTTGGCATCCCAATTAAAAAATTACAGAAATAGCGTCTTCACAACTTGGGAACAAGCTTTAGCATGACACAAAAAGTTTAAAAAACTACCAATCCGTATAACATAATATTGCAAAGTTTTCACTTATAGAAAACTAACTAAGATAACAAATATAATATGTTTATTTTATAGTCAGATATAGCCGGTATAGGTATAGGTTGGTAAAATATTGTTTATTTATTTGTAATTATTATTATTATTCTTTACATAATGTTATATATATATATTATATTATATTATATAAAAAAAATTGAGTAATATAATATAATACTTTTTCATTAATTTTGGGGTCTTGTGATTTTAATCAATACTAAAAAAAAATATACTCTTTATAAATAATTTAAAACCATGACATACCTTTTTTACTGTATTTACAATGAGCATTTTTTGAAAGTTAAGTTTATTTTTTAAACGTATTCAGATTAATTTTGCTTAACGTGCGGCATAGTGGATTATTACTTTCGTAACTTTTAATGGGAAAATGTAATATTTATTATTATTTTCGTTAAAAATTGAATAATAATTAATTTCTGTATTATTTTATTGTTTACTTATATAGGTATAATCTAATTGCATGATCTAAATTGATGATGAGTTTTTTATTATCTTGGCTAAAAATAAATTTATGATATCTCCAGTAAGCCACTATACGAAATACAAAAGTTTTCAGTTTTTTTTTGCAACACTGGGTATAATTAATGTATTTATTTTCATATAAAATAAAATAAAATAAAATGTCATATATTATATATTATTTTATTTTATAATTAGGTTAGATGTATACTAAATTAAAATATATTTTTAAAAATCCAACGATTTTATAAATAACAAACCCTTGAAGGAACTATACCATAATATGCGATTGAATACTCCAATGAAATTAAAACTATAATACTTACATATGAGAAAATAATTTTATTGATGGAATGTTTTTCATAATCTAGCTTATCAAATGAATTTTTTTTTTACTCAAATACTAAAGAAGCCTCAATGGTTCCTCTGTTATACACAAATTATTCTTCCATACGTTTTTATTGTTGTGTAAGAATCATTGAAAAATTAAAATGTTGTGTTTCCATTAATGACCACTTTTGATAATAGATTGTTCGTTTGTATAGATGTAATAATTAAAACTTTTCATGATGTGTAGATGATTATAAAAAATTTGATTCAATATTTTTATGGGTCTCATACACTACTGCGGAAATCTAATATTTCGTATTTTTGATCGTTTTAAATGTTTTTTCCGCGTAAACACAATGCACAAGACCGTTTATTATTGTATACAGTTGGTAAAGTATACACAATTTTTGAATGGATCAAATAAAGAACTTTTTAAATGATTATAAAGTATCTAATTAGGTTCCATAACTTGGCGTTTAGGATTCTAGTACCTGTAGATAACACACTAACAAACTCCGATAAAAAAAAAAATAACTTAACTAAAAACACAACAAGGTAACGATTGACCACGGAAACTAAATAAAACGAGTAACGATGTTGGCTTAATCAATACAGCGGTGGATGGAAACGAAACAAAGGGTGACATTAATTGTCTTTATATAGCATTTAATAAATATTAAATGAGTATATATATATTATATAGGTAGTAATAATATAATACGAGTAGGTATACGTGCGTGCCAAAAATAAGCCGTGAAACTTACACCTCTTACGATCGGCCATTCTTTGATTCAATTACACTGAATTTCATAATACGGTTATAAATATATTATTATAATAAAGCAACGTGAAAATGTCGAATAGCGGTCATTACGATCGTATTGTTTTCTAAGTCGTTGATATGTTTACGCTCGAAATTGTAATATTTAGTTAGATGACATTGCGGTGAATTACTCGAACTAATTATATATTTTGTTTGATAAATATTTTTAATTATCTACCGATCATAGGTCTCTATAGGTACCTACCATTAAACATAAACTTGACATGTGATTGACTTAAATAGCATCACGTGCTTTTTTAAGCGAACGCGTGCTACAAGATAGACAGTAGACACCCTCGATTTTTGAGTAATGATTTAGAATTTAATGAATTATTCATTTATTTACTTTGTGCGTTTAAACTAATAGTGAAATTACTATGTCACGATCATTACGTACAAAACAAAAACAAAAAGCACTTATTTTATTAAACTGCAATCGGTATGTAATTTTCTGCGCATGCGTTTATATAAAATGTAAATTCCATTGACAAAATATAAACAAAACATTTCGTCAGTATGGACGGAAAGATTGCAACAATATTGTAAAAACAATATTGATTAATGTGCTTTTAATAAAATAGGTTTAGTTATTGTTTTCTCTTGTAGAAAAAGATAATATATCAAGAGCGTCACTCAAAATCACCGAAACTTACTATGCAGCCGAATTATACTTGTAGAATTTTTCAATTAATTTGATATAAAGCATTCCATGATCATTGAACAATGTAACAATGCAACGATGATTACATGGTGGATGATAAAATAAATAACAATGTAATATATTAAATGTATAATAGTTATTGAATTACAGATTTCTTAAGTTGCATTGTCCAGATAATATTAAATTATCATGCACCTACCTATAATACAATATTACTATGCGATGAAAGTATTTGCAGAAAAACTGTTTCAAAAACATTATACGTAGGTAGCTACAAAATTGTGTTAATTGTCCATGGTTATAATTTACAATTTTTAATTACGTTTTTATTAAATTATGCGATCAGAGAGACTCACCACATGATGTATGTCTGTAATTATATAAAAAAAATAACAATATAACGGTCGTCACTACACCTACTATATATTACCATATAATGGGAAATATTATGAACGCAAACGGCTTTCCACAATTTCAGTGAAACTCAATAATTATTTCCGCGGAAAATACTCATGCCAAAGGGGACTATAGGTAGTTAAAATCAGTTTAAAGTGCGTTTCACGAATACAAATATTAAACGATACAGTAGGATAAACGTCGTCAAAATCGATTGATGTATTATTATAATTTGTTTTCCATCTCAATTAATCTTATTATAACAAAACCTTAAAGTTATAAGATGAAAAATGTATGTATTGAACCTGTTGCCTCTTAACTACTTATCTTTGAATATGGTAAATACCTAATAGGTAATATTGTCAAATTTTGAATTTCATAACACGAGATTGCGTAAGTAGTCTTAAACTCATATCATCAGTGAACCATATATTTATACATCATTTTTAAAAAACTTTTTTTCACCTATAGGCTATATTAATACATTTTGACAAATGAGAATATGACACACATGTCACACATACTATATATATGTGAATACCCTTATCTTTATATGAAATAAATTGTTTTCATCGCATTTCGATTACTATACGAACAAGTAATCTTGTCGCCAATTATTTCGATCGAGAGTGTTAAAAATAAATGTGTAAAACATTACGAACGTCAAATAACATTACATTGATAACTAAATAAAAACTACAATGTATAATAAAAAAAAAAAAATAAAAAATAATCGTTTAATACTTCAAATAAGAAAAAGCAATCAAACTTTGCAACGTCTTATTGCGGGCCACGTGGAATAAAAGGTTCGCGGGCCGGACGTTTGGGACCACTGTTCAAACGTTAAAATTTTGGCATTTTATTTTCGAACAAATGAACGGTCTCTGCAGTAGTAGTGAAATATTAAGTACAAACGAATGTATTTTTCATAGGGCATGAAAACAAATTAGTATGGGTGGGCAATCACACATTATTATAACAAAAAAAAAAAATATCATATAATTATAATAACCATATTCGACGGAGAGAGAACAATTTAAAATATTATAATATTATAATTTATATAGATTTATCGGCAAATTCTTTTCTCTCTTCCAGATATTATAATGAAAACCTAGAACACAATACTCGCGTGATATAATAATAATAATACCGTGCGTGTATGATGATGTATTATGTTCTCCTCTGAGCGCAGATAGTGCCATACGCGAATCGTTTCTCTCGCGGGTCTTATCATTAACGGCCGACGACGACGCCAAAGTTCAACGCCGCCGTATCAATAATAATAATAATTTAGTCGCCGCCGACGGGAACAAGTTTTTAAGCGTCGTCGTAAAACTTCCGCCACGCCGCCGGTTAAACGATATTTATCGTCGAAACAAATCGTCGACGCCACCACCGCCGCGCGCGCCGTCCGTTTTCCGACGTTGTCTCTGCAGCGGCACATCGCCCCTCGATTTTTATTTATCTCCTCGTTACGGCATCGTCGTCGTCATGTTTGGGTGGAAAAAAAAATAAAGACTCTTACAACAAACGGTATCGTTGAGTCGGCGGTGGTCGTTGCGGTCTTGTTAAGTATATATATATATATATATATATAAAGCTGCATCACATATACCAAACCATGCACACGCCCAAAGTTACTCACTGCACTGATCGTGTAATCTTGGAAAAACATTCCAACCGGCGTTACCATATATCGACATATACCGGGTGATCTGTTTATCATCGAACACTCATAGTCATTATTGTTTCAAAAAGTAGAAATATTTTTGATAGCAAATATTTGTGGTGTTGTTTGACACTGTGAGCTGGCAATACCAGTTATCTTTTAAGATTTTGTTTTGTTAGTGCTGATGCATTATCTAGGTTAGCAATTGCACATAAAAATGATACTGAAATGGACGTACCAACAATTCATCGTATTAATGATTATTTTCAAGGTATAAATAAAGTTATGATACAAAAAGAAACAGAACAAAATGAAGTATTGAGTGTAATTAAAAAATATATTTTAACAGGATGACTAAATGCTAAGATTAAAGTAATTCAAAAACCAATTAAATCATACCATTTACAAAAACATGAATTAATTGTTGAACAAAATTGTATTTTTCTAGGTCACAGATTATGTTTACAGGAGATTTTCTTGAATGAATTGCACATAGCATTCATTTTGGTATTGTGAAGTTAAAAATGATGGTTAGGAATTATTTTTGGTGGTCACAAATAAACAAACATATCGAGCAGTTAGTAGCTTCATGTAGTACTTGTACTAAATAAAGAAAAGGACCTATTAAATCTCCATTACGGGTATGGGAATATCCAAATGAACCGGAGGAAAGGGTATATTATGTGGATTTTCTGGAACTTAATAAAAAATGTTCATTGTGATAATCGATGAGTTTTCTAAATGGCCAAATATAATACCAATGTCTTAAACTGCTTCTTTAAATACTATAAACGTTATAAGGTACTATTTTGCTAGGTATGGTACTTGTTAAACATTTGTGATGGATAATGGGCCGCAGTGGAACTTCTAAAGAATTCCAAATATTTATAAAAAATAATTATACTAAACACATTTTAACGCCACCTTATCATCCACAAAGTAATGGCGCAACTGAGAATATGGTAGGCATTTTCAAAGATAAAATGAAAATGATATTATACAAGCATATTGCAAATTTTTATCAGATCATAGGAATACTATCTATTGCACCACAAGTAAAAGACCAGCAGAATTGTACATGAATAGAAAATTAAATAATAAATTTGATTTAGTTTTAAAAAAGTTCAATAAAGAAACTACTTAAATAATAGTCTTGATGTTAAAACTAAGTCAGGAAAAAACATAAAAAGTATACAGACTATACAGAAGTAAAAGAAATATAAAATTTAAAATATATGATACTGTGTTGGCAAGGAATTATAGTAAAGAACAAAAATAGATTACAGGAAATTAAAGAAAAAAGTCTCAGAGTATAGGCAGATAAAGAGACATGTGGATCAACTGTTACAACACAGTTTAAAACATAGAGGCGGGAGTGAGAAAAAAGTTGATGGAAATGAAACTTGAAAGTAAAGAATTATATCAAACTAAAAGACATAGAAATAAAAAAAAAAATTGAATGACAATTAATATTTCATTAAGAACTTAGTTATATGTATGTTTGTTTTTGTTGTTGTTTTTTATACTTATAAAATATAATATTGGGAATATGTTTAAAAGAAGGGAAAAATTATGTTTTTTCTTTTCTATTATAATTTGTTATATTGGTAATTCACCTTAAAGAGATTGTCTATAAAATTTCCGGTTTTTTTATTTTATTTGTTAATAATATGGTTATCTTTTAAGCTTTTGTTTTGTTGTCTGACGATGTACTCGTATATTGTGAATCGTGCAGAGATTGAATATGTTTTTCTTTTCTAATATTTAATAAATAAAGTGAATAATCATATTGAAATATTTTACTTTTTTATTTGTGTTTGACAAAACTTAAGGATAAGAAAATCTTAACATGGTTTCTAGCTGTTAAAAAATTATATTTTTTATACTCATCATTTTTTAATGATTTCGATACTTTTTTTTACAAAAATTTGCAATTTTAATTTAATATTCCAAAACAAAATATTTTTCTAAGTATTTCGATAAATGATACAATTTATGGCGATTAACTAATGAGTTATAAGTATTAATAGCATAAATGATCTAAGTGAAGTGCTACGCTGGTTACTTCGCAAAATGCTGATCTACAACAAATTCACTTATCAAAATTTTAAATACCTACTCATAAACCACTCATCCTTAATTCGATTTTCATTTATCCGAAATATTCAGAGAAATATTTTGCTTAGAATTCAGCTTGAAATTGTATATTGTAATTCAAAAGAGTAGAAAACTTAAAAATGTTATATAAAAAAAAAGTTGTTTCACAACGACTTGTTAAATGAATCACCCAACCTGATCAAAATAATCAGTGATAACTTAGATTTCCAATCACAATCTCTAAACAAAATTCAACCTACTCTCCCTCCGTGGCTTTGGTCACCAGAAATCAACAACTCAATTGGCCAAATATTGCAAACATAACACAGATAATCAAATCATACTCAACCATTTTGTATAAATAATGTCGCAACAATTTCCGGATTATACACAAGTATATAGATGCTTCCAAAAGTAAAAATGGAGTGGGCTTTTCTGTCATGGGAAAACTATCTTTTTAAACTACCGTCATCCTTTAGTATGATATACACAGCTGTAACTCATGCTATTTACCACGTCAATAACTCCAAAACAGAGTTAACTACATAATGTATCGTGCCACGGGTAAACACAACTAAACACGGCGGCAGCAGATAGTTTACTAGTCGGTACGGCAGACGACTTGCATACCGGACGATTCAACATAACAAACACAGTCCTCAATAATCCTTCAACCAGTCCAACCTACACACACCGAACTACAGAAGGAATCAAGACACATCAAGAATTCATCAACGCAGCGTTTCAGCCTACACCGCAGACGAAGTCATCGATACAGCGGCGAAGACACTTGTCACACAAGGCGGCAACCGACGAGCACAGCGTTCCTGCTCAACACCACGGACAAATCCATCGACGCAGCGGCGAGAACGGTCGACATACAAGGCAGTCTTCGGCGTTGACGAACTACTAGCGTTGTTACTACGCTTACGGTCGATATACCATCGCGACCAATAAGAAACGGTTCTTTTCAGAACCACCAATCTGATAACCCCCCTCGGCGTGCCTGCTCAGGTATCACTGTGACATAGTATCAAATCAAACACGACTTATAAGAGACCGTGGGAGAGTGATTCTAACTCATCCCCTTTCTTACTATATAATTGTTAATAGAAGTAAATTGTAAGTCCCAGTATTTGTACATTCAATCGTGCCTCTGCAGGCCCGATACCGCCCGTCGCGGCCCGCTTCTTTAAACCAACCGCCCGGCCCGGAACCAACTTCCCTCACATTTATTATTGTATATAATCCATATCACACAATAAACAAATAAAATGTACATAAAACAACTGTGCGTATAATTATTCACGATCGCGGAACGTCGAGGATTGACGGACCGTATCAGTGGGTCCCCTCACACGTTGGGATACTCAGAAACAAAAAGTCAGATACATCAGCCCTTGAAGCCATTATATCTTCACAATCCATTCAAATGAACTCTTCTTCCTCATTTGAAATCTTTGGCATAATCCATCGGAAAATAATGGAAGAATGGCAATTTTTTAGGAAAATCTTCCCCTCACTAACGAATTGAGAAATACGAAATTATTCGTTAAGAAATTAATCTACCCTCCCTGCACAAGAAGAAGAGAAGAAGAAAACGTCACTCGAGCTAAAATAGGTCATTCCCGCTTAACACATATATATCTAATAAAAAAGAACCAGCACCAATATGTGATACTTGCAACACAACATTAAAAATTGAGCACATTGTCATCATCTGCCCCCAAATACACTGAATCACGCAATATACTTCAAAATCCTGTTTCTCTCCACCAGGCCTTCAAATATGAGAACACAGCTACAATCGGTACATTTTTCCATTACGTATATAATATAAATACTAAATATCCATTGTAAATAATAATAATAATGCTGTAAAATTCATACTAAATTTTAATGTATACATATATTTTTTTCTTGTTTAACATTTGACTAAAGTAAGCTAAAAACCTGTGTTGTTGAAGCCTTAGTAAATTTAAAAAATAATATTAAGTAAAAATGATTGTTATTTCTAGGTTAGGTTATAGATAGGAAACTAATTAATAGGTAACTAGTACCTGTACTAGGGAAGTCATTAAAACTTTAAAAGATTATAGTGAGTATGTCGAACTACCTGATGTCCTCTGTTTTAAAGATATTAATTTGTAATAATATCATAGTAAACTACCTAATTATCTTATTACTTAGTTGGAATATTTTTGTGAGTACTATGACTAGAATAAATTGTTCCGATTGACTCACCAATATACCGCACTTATTTTATTTACTATCCGTTAATCTTATTTCAACATTTCCATTTCGTTAATCGTTTTATTAGTCGTAATATCTTCTGTGTTAGTGTTCCAATTTCTTATTTTGTTAAAACGTTAAACGATACCTTATGATCGATTGTGTTCCATGTCTAAAGTCATAATATCTTTAAATTGGCATATCAGATTAGCTAAAACCGTATACCATTAGTCCGCATGAATTTATAAGTATTTTACTATAATTTCATTCATATGACGACGTGTAAAAGCGTTTTTAATGATGACAAATTGCATCCCTTGAAAATGAATGTACAAGTGATGACGGAAGCGTGTTGCAATATTGAGTACTAATACGTCCTGTTTCATGCATTTACCACCACATAGTTTTTCGATTATTAGTTATTATTTGTAATTGCAATAAATGATGGACACGAATATAAATCATTTTTTTGATGTTATTTTATTCATTGGTGACATTAGTAGACTGTGCTGAAATATGGGATAAAATAAATACAGTTAATGAAAATTTTTTGGTGAAATGAGCTTAAGAAATCTCATGAATATCGTAAGAATCTTTTCACTTCATTTGACTTTTTCCCAACCATTGGGGATACACACTTTTGTACATACTTTTGGAAATGTTGAAATGTAAACAAGTTAAAAATAATTTGAGAATTGTTATAATATTTTCTAATTAGGTACCTAAGCTCAGTGGCGTAGCAAAGAATTTTCTTAGAGGGGAGGAAGGGGCCTAATAAAATTGTACACAGCGGTGGTTTATCTAGGTTCTTCCATAAATTTAACATGTAAAAAAAAAATGATAAAAATAGCGATAAATTTTCTTTTTATATTTAAAAAATACAAATTAAGACTTTTTTTATCGTCTTTCAAAGACCATTAAAATAATTTTTAAATTTTCTCAACATTTTGTTGGGGGGAGGCTGTAGCCCTTGGCTGCAATATTATTACAATTTTGTTTTTATTATAATATTTAATTAAATTTTAGTAAACGTTTATTGAATTACTTACATATTAGTTTTGTTATTTAATTTATGGAATTTTATTGCCACCTAATTATTATTTTTATTGCATGAGTAAAATTTTTCAACAGTTATTGCTTACAAGGTTTACTCGGTGTAATTACAACAGCTTTTAAAAGTTTACCGATTAAATGTTATTACATTTTTTTTAATTACTAATAAGTGTTAAACTACGTTGTTTCTTAAACATTTTTGAACTTAAAATAAATATAGTTTTTAATACCTGAACATGGATTTCACTTAATGGTATTTTAATTTTTTCTTTGATCAACAATAATAAAATAATAAACATATGCTTTTAGTATAACATACTTTTTTAACGCGAGTTCAAATCGTGCCAAATTTCAAATATATATATTTTTGTTATCACGTTTAAACGAAAAAGTTACTTTGCGTAAATAGTTAAATAATTTACTTTAAAAAAAAAATATTATCCGTAAAAACTAAAAAAAACATCATAAATACATGCAATCTTTGAATTAAACAATGCTATACTATACTATAGGTACTATTTGTATTTGTACTGCAAATAATTTATACAATTATATTATTATGATCGTTATAAGAATGTTACCTATAATTGAGACATGTGGATGTTAATGAGCGATCATTTTTAATTTGTGTTTTATGATTGATGGACTAATTTCTAATCTTATTTTTACTTTGATAGTTCGTAAAAGTTCATATTTACAGAATTTTTTGTGTTAAAAATGGTATTTTGATTTTTGATTGATAGCTTAAACAGACAATTTAATTGATAAAATTAAAATATATTTTATAATACGCCATACTATAATATTTTATTCTATTACCCGCGTGGTGAAGGTTCGTCATGAAAATGGCCAAAATAAACATCGACGACGGTGTAACAATGTTGTTCAATCGCTAAGAACCTACTTGAGCACAAATAATCCCAAATTTACATTTTTTACCTATTGAACTTAATGTTCTTATAAAGATATTTTGAATTTTAAATAAAGTGGAAACTTGCCTGCAGATTTATAATAATATACACGCAGCGCA
The DNA here is from genome assembly GCF_037042655.1 of Diuraphis noxia. Taxonomy (NCBI): domain Eukaryota; kingdom Metazoa; phylum Arthropoda; class Insecta; order Hemiptera; family Aphididae; genus Diuraphis; species Diuraphis noxia. Next base: position 16,903,461 of record NW_028301712.1, on the reverse strand, counting down.
ATATAAATTGAAACAATTATTATAATTTATAATTTAAAATTAATGTAGTCGAAGTTATTATTATTAGATCTGTATTGTGTATCAGCTAACTTTATAGTTTATACCACTCTATATTATGTTACGATAGAAGAAGGGCATAAATTGCTATACAATATCATATAGAATTGATGTTGAAAACACAGTCACGATCAGTTGCTCTATGTACAAATCTGATAACTAAATTTAGTGTTTTATTCATTTTAATTTAGTTATTTACTCTGCGCTATATATGAATAGGGCATCCTATTATTATGATAGAAAACTAATAATATTATGCGTTCGGCTGTTCAGTATTTCGTGAATCATGATATTCGTTTGAACACGCGTGATAAAGTAAATAAATGCATTTATTTACGCATAATATTGTGGTAAATGTTGTAACGTACTCTGTGATGTTTAGACCCATAATATGTTATATTTTGTCCGTCCCATTTCATGACTGTATAGTGTGTGTAATGTGTCACAGACTCTCACTAGCTAATAATACGCCATTCAGATTGTTTCCAGTTTTTTTTTATTTATTTTTAAATTGAATTGATTCGATGTAAAATGGAATTTGCGAGTGCATAACTAGGAAAAGAATTCAATACTTTTTACGTACCTATTATAATGATTATTATTTCGTAAGATCAATCGGTTTGCTGCAAACTATTGCATTACTCTAATAATAATACACATGTACAAATTAAATAAACCATGGTAAACCATGGTTAGAGGGTCAGTGGGGCGCAGTTATCGGAGCCTATATTTATCTTTTCAATATATATATATATATATTTTTTTTAATGCATTGAAAAAAGTTTTGAAAAAAATGAATTATTTCAGTAGTAATAATTATAAAATAAAAATGTTCTTAATTTTATATCCCGAAAAATTACTAGATAAATTATGGTAAACATTAAATTGATATTCTAAGAGTTGATGTTTGAAGTACATTATTCGAATAGATGATAGTTTATTAAATTATTTTACACGGTAATATATTATAGCATACAATTTATTATAGGTAAATTATTATAATATACAGTGGTGGTAGCAATACAATTTTTTCCGAAGTTATAGTTGAAAGGTTGTTAAGATAGGTTTGTACATAAATGGTAGTCTATTTTGATGTTTAAATTACGTGAATGGCTTTTATACGAAAATCGTTAAAATTAATTACTCTCGTATATTGGTTTGAATATGATACTTACTAAAAGAAAAAAAATATACTGTCATTCCATCGAAAGCAAGGTTTTTTTTTTAAACTCATATATACATATCAAATTACTAATGTCAAGGACTATAATAATATCCTCGGAATATGGCCTATATTCTAGGCCACGTAACCTTTAGTCATCGAACGACCTTTCATTTTCAGACCATACAATAAGTATTTAATAGTTATATATACGTTCAGCAAGTGCATTTTACGATCTAGCCCTGGTATATTATGTGTGTGATTTTTTTTATTATTTTAATCATTAAATTATTTTACTGCCCGGTTTTAAATTGGTCTTTTTGGCCAAAAATTAACCCTGTGCGTCGTATAATATTAATACAGCAACGCCTTCATTAAAGCCTGGTTCGTAGTGCCAAATCGGTCGAGAAAAAACTTAATATTACGAAGGTCGTAATTCGCACGTGACTACTGTCTGTTCCAACCAAACAGGGATCCATGTACCTGTTTATTTGATTTTTGTACAAATATATAATATATATATATATATTTTTTTTTTTTGGCACAGAACGAGTATTTTCCGAAAAAACAAGTCATTGTTGGCGTCCGGTATAATGTTATGTTAGATTCCTGTATAAATAAATATTATATAATGTGCATAGTAAAATAATATGATAATATATAACAATAAAATACAAAAGTACAATCTTGTATTATATTATAATATATCTAGGTAAAACATGACTACTACGGTCTACGATGTGATATATAATGTGAATATAACTTACCTTATCCTGTGGTAAATATACGTGATCTTAAAGGCGATCATTAGAAATCACGATCAACTAATTTCAAGTATAATTTTGGTCACTTTAATAATGTTTACATTTTTATTACATTTAATTCATTAATTTTTATTTCAATATTCTATAAGCTATATATTTAAAAAAGAAACGATTAATATTCTCTGCTTGAATTAGCATCATCAGAAATGACAGCCAAAAAATTAAAATTTATTAGTTGAAAGGTAATTATAGTTGCATTTTCGACAACATACTTTTGCATTTTGGCATATTCATATTATTGTGCAATTGCACAAATTCACTTTGATTTGCAAAGTGGGGTTCGCAGGTTAAAGATCATAGGTTTAATATTGTTGATTACAAATTGTCTGTCAAAAACAAACATAAAAAACTTTCAAGTCTATCTGTTGTCCGCTGTTTTTTTCAGTGAACTCAGCGCCACTGGTTGTCACACTGAAGAAACAAATACGTTTTTAAAAATATTTAAGTGTTCTATCAACTTTCAATGTCGTTAGAGCAGTCAGCAATTGTGTATAGAAAACATTTTGTATTTTGCTACAATCTAACAACAAACTCAAGCTTATTAATATTTCATAATTATTGCAGCTTTATAATAATGATTATTTGGATACGAAAAAATTATTTTGAATAAAATTAAACATTGTACTTGTCTAGAAATAGGTATACGATATAAGATGATTAAACAATATTAGTCTCGGGTTAAAAATGCATCAAAATAATTCTGAAACAAGACAATGCGTATTTTATTTATGCATGTTACATTATCTTAGGGCCTGGCCACATTGCGGTATTTTCGCCCCTGAGTTTCAACAGTTTTACCGTCGTAGTTTCCACGTAACCATCTAAAAAAGTAGTTTTTAACTTGACTGAACTGTCTAAACTATAATACGCGGGGGACGCGCTGAAACAACATTTTTGAGACTGTGAAATGTGATATAGAATTCATTTTAGTTTATTGGTTAACGGTTTTAAAAATGGAAAAACATTCAAAATCAGACATTAGGTATAGTACCATATAAATTACATTGGAAACTTAACGTGGTTATGCAAATAAATATTAACTATACCTTAATTAACCAAGGAATACTAGAAAATATAGTTTTTATGAGACTATAGTTTTCAGACTGAATTGAAAAAAATCATAACGATTCTATCACAGGTTTTACTAAATATCATATTATTATAACTATGTGTCAACATTTTTATTAAATCAAAGATCTAAATCAAATTATCTATTTTAAGATTCATTAAAATAAAATGTCTTATTGATTCGTTAATCATTGATTAGGTTTAGGTACAGGTTCCATATTTTATGGTTTTATAGTTTGGTTTGTTGATTTTTATATTTTATATTTTTCATAAAGATTATAGCATATAATATAACAGTGTAAATTATATATTTATATCTAACTCACTCCAGTTTAGAATATGAACTTAAATTATAAATTAACTTATTTATTTTAGCCATTTTAAATATTAGCACATGCAAACTTATCTTGATTGTGATTAAAATAAATTAATATTACTATTTTAGGATTTAGTTATTTTTATAAAAAAAAAAAAAAAATATTATAAAAACAAAGATTTGAAACAATTAAAATTTAATAAATGGAAAAAAAAATTATTTGTAATAATCAATAAGTTATAACTTATCAGTTGTTAAGTATAGGTAGTAGTTTTATCACCGAAGACGTGGTAGATTGAACCCATCACTAGTTTTCATCTGGAACTAGTGTTAAACCGACCATTTGGTTGTTCATTTTCAGATGAGTAACCAATGAGTAACTACCAGTGAATTTAAGCGAGATGGCACATGTGACATAATAATTATTGAGTCAATAAACAATTACCATTCACTGTGATAGATCACAAAAGTTATTTTTGATTATTAGTAGAATAAATCTATTTGAAGTTGGTGGAGAGGTTGATGCTTTGAGTTTAGTACAACGTATTTCAAGTAAATAATTAGATTCATCTTGTAGATAATTTAAAAGTGAATTAATTATATTTCGCAATTTTAAAATTATTTTATTCGATTTGAACGTATATTTATATTTTTTAAAGTTTTGATGTAAAATTAGTTAACTTAAAATATTTTCTCAAGGAATTTTGTTAGGTTTTAGTAAAATTCTCACTTTTTAACATAATTTTAGTTTATATAATATTATGTGTGTGTTCAGAAAAATAATCAAGACCCAAAAGCAGATGACTCGCTTCCAATTTTGTGGTCATCATTTTTTAATTTCTGAATAATATTAAATTTCTACTAAGATTGGTATTTAATTGACTTTTTGTAATAAAAAAAAGCGGGTAAGTGGATATCACTCTGCTGTACATAAGGTGATGGGGTGGACCTCTGACTAGGGTAGGTTAGATTTGAATGCAATGATAGCCGATAGGTATCATTGTTTACGAAAAACGACTCTGAACGGAGATGATTTATCAGTCAAGGATATATTATATTTAAATATTGTCGTATATTCTATTTTGAAACAAATATTTTATTTTTCAATTAGGACGCATTTTGCATAAGGCATGGTTAATCATTTTTTCCAAAAACATTGCATGTAGTTATCATAATTCATATTACCTTATATTATCATAGATATACATATATACCTGATTTCATAAAAAATTAGAACTCAAACACTCAAAACATTTTTTCTATAATGACACTTCGAGTTTGCTCTATAGCTACTTGAAGAAAAACTTATGGGAAACTTAGTGTTGTATTTTTAATCCTTAGTTATAAACACAAAATATTTTATGATTTTTCAACTTTAAAATTATTTGCAAATGTTCACGTATTCGACAGATTTCGTAAAAATTTGAACTATAAACGCTTATAAAAAAAAAATGTGCCTATGTATTCTTATAATTTTTTAATCACTAGAACCTTGTATTAAATTTTCAAGTTTTTTTGGTGATCCAACATTTTTTTAAGACACTTCAAAAAAAAATTCTCAAAAAAATCGAAATTTTCAGTGGCCTAAAAATAAGTCAAAAAAGTCAAACATTTTTGAAATTTAAACTGTATAATATAGATAACACTAACATAAACATTTGGTGAAAATTTCAAGTATTTACATCGATTAGTTTTTGAATTACAACCACATAAAAAAATCGATTTGGTCGAAAACTGATTTTGCGTAAAACATCCCGTTTTTCTGTCATTTTTTTTTTTTGTTTTTCTCGATTTTTTTGAAAACTGCTGGAAAATGTTTACTTTTGACCTCTATAATGCACCAAGGATATTCACTTTTACATCGGAAACCACCCCCAAAGTTTGAAATTGAAGCATTATTTCGACTAGTTATGCTGTACACAGACACTATAACAAAAAAATAAAACACACATCATTATAAAATCAATACATTCATCACTCCGTTCAGAATTCTAAAAAATATTCAAATATATTTTAGTAATTTTTAAAGGTTTTAAGGGAATCGCGATTAAAACAACAATATTTTGGGAAATTGTTAGAAATATTTTCGATCGGTTTTAGGGCATTTAAATCCAAATCCCGGTGTTAATATGCCAATATTATGATGTATACAAATTCATTCCCAACATTGCAATATAATTATTTAATTACACTCATTAGGAAAGTATAACTGATAATATTAATATGCACAGTTTATTATAGAAATGAAATGATCGTCTTGTGAATGTCATAATATTTAAAGATTAATTAATGTGTATAATTTCATTAAAACTGTTTATATAAAAGGCAATTATTTCAATTGGAAGTCTATATCTAGATATACGTTATAATATGTATAATTTGATGAAGTATACAATAGTATTATTATAATGGTAACAATAAGGCGTTATTTCGAATTATTCATGATTTGGACGAAAACAAATGTAAGGGTTCCTTTATACGTTGTGTAATAGGTAATAAAAACCTAATGGGGTTTAAATAATATTAGCAAAACACTTATAGTATAAAAAATAGAATACACTGCAATCCGATATGGGTGAAAAAAAAGACTAAAAGTAAAAATCGATTTGGGACTCTATCTAATTAAAGGGCGTGTATTGTTTAACCGTTTATTAGTGTATATAATTATTATTTTTAAGTGGTAATCGATATACGTAATTATTAAAGTTAAATATAATTTCCTTGGATCATAAAAACTTAAATGGTTGTTTTAGTAAATATTCATATTATAATATTATTAACCCGCAATTTAAAATTTGCCCCAGTTTCATTTTAAATTGAATCAATTATATTTTGTAATACTACACGTGGACCAAATGATGGGACCAAAAATGTAAAATGTATAATACGTAAATAATAATTGATCAGTATAAGTAACTATAATATTTTAATGTCAATAAAATAAATAACTATTACCATAGATATCTCCTAAAGTATTGTATTCAATATTCAGCAAAGATACCCTTGTAAAACCACGGGATTTTGAAGGGTGTGTGTAAAAATATTGTTTCCAAACTTCTTCAATCAAGCTTTACATAACAAAAATCAGTCTATATATGGACGAAATTTGACTTTTTATAAAATATAATATAATTTTATGCGATTCTTGTATGACAAAAGCTTCAAACGGGAAACGTGACTTGGGGTATGACAAAATAAATCCATAGAATAATAATAACAACAACACGTGTGAAATATAATTACCTCATAACCAAATTTGCACGTTTTATTCGACAAAGCGTTTTAAACCAACGCCATCGCTGAACCACGCACATCACGTGCCAATGAATGTAATAGAAGTGTAGTCGTGTGGCGTGTAGGCACATACGATTATTGACCCGTTTACGGAAAACTTATGCGACATTATTAATACTGAAAGGTGTCAACAATAATCACTTATAAGATATGAAATTAATGATATTAAATATAATATAACAACTATTTTAAATATAGGTATTAATTATGATGTTTCTCCATCAAAATTAAAATTACAAATAAATTATTTAAAAATACAAGTTTATTTTGTGACAGTCAGTCATTATACGAGATGAATTTCAATATTTCATATTATAAATAAGCATAGTTTTATCCAAGGTTAGCTTAATTAATTCCTTTAATTCATCATTTTACGCAAATCATCGAATATTAATTCAAAATTCTGATTATAAATACATATTATGATAACATTAAACTAAGTATTTTGGTATTCGTTATAAAATGTGAAGTTTGCTCTTATATTCAATGTAAGTTTTAGATAGTTTTATATTTTTTAGTTCTACTAAAGTTCATACTTAAGTTAATTCAGTATTCCTAGCATCTCATAATATTAATAATAATAGTATAAACTATAAACTATAATGTAAGTTGTTTTTACGTATGTTAATAAAACTCTTAATAGGTAATAGAATATTACTATAACACGGCGTCTTAGATAGGCAATTTAGCTACATCAACGCAGGTTATTAAAATCCATCAAAATAAATAGTGCTATACTATTAGTATGCTATAAATTATAAGCGTGTAAAAAGGATGAACTGAAAAAAAACAATTGTTTGTTAAAATGAAATTACGGAACACTTTTTACTGTACTTAGTTAAGTATATTAAGAGGAGGTCAAACCAACATAATATATTGTCTCCATCTTACAAACGTACGGCATAGTGCATTTTCGTCACCAATTTCAATGGTGTGCAGTTAGTTTTGATATTAGAGTGAATTGACCTAAAATTATAAAATGTAAACGTAAATTATATTTTTAAGTTAGTCATGAATTCATGATAATTTCAAAATGTGATGCGGGTGCTACGTTCTCTTGATATTGTTTTACTCTATTATTGTATATAATGTTGGAGTATTATGTCATTATTTATTTTTCTCTACACGCATAATAATTATTAAAAATATAAAACAATACTACTCGGCATAATCAAATTTTCAATATTTGAATTTTGTTTACTTATAATTTAATGAAACAAACTTAAAAATGCAAAAATTATATGTAACTAATAAATTATAATTTACTATACAGAATGATTTTTATCAGATGTACTATTTGTTTTTATTTATATTATTTGTAAAGCGTGATTGTTAATAAACTAATACATTTTCATAAACAATATATTTTCACTGACCAGTAAAAATGGGATGAAAATCGATTAAAAACTAAGAGAGGTTTGATCGTAAAGTGAATGTACATAACACATTTTGTGAGAAAATCGTTAACTGCGATCTATTTTAATGAGCTGTTTGTATAATATGACAGCATTAGCAACTAATCGATCGCCAACTAGTGAGTTTTACAAGTGTAGTAGTTATTATAACGCGTTTAATTATGGCAATTGAAATAAGTGGTTAGTGAGGCCCTCACTCTTATTCGGTTTCACCTTTTTTTCGACTCATCAGGTTATATTATTACCAGCTGTTCACATAACGATAATTATTGTTGAAGTTTTTGTTTTTCTTCAATATCTCTACATCAGCTAGATATATCAATAGATGATTGCAGGTAAAAAAAATAATAATTAAACTACGTGTGTGGAATTATTGAACACTTTGAGTGCTAATGGCATTACTTAGAAAACTTTGCTAGTAAATTACAAATTGATTCCACTAACATCCCAAGTTCACCAAACAACAACAACAAAAATAACAACAACAACTACAATAATAACAATGTGCAGATATCATATCACTACAATGTAAAGCACGTGTCTTGAAGCGTTTAATATAATATATTGTTATTATTGCGTGTGTCCTAAACTATTCTGAAAGTTGCAGCCAGCGCAAAAGTAAACTTATTAAATTTACATTTGACTCATTAACTGTCGATAAGTGATATATACGAATGATCATATTATAATTTATATATCTTATTGTATTATAATAATATAAAACGATATATGTCGGGTAGATTAAGAATTTAGGACGTTCTCGACTTGTCACCCAATTCGTTGAATATTTGCCTCTACTCCACTGGACACATACTCACCATCATTTAAATAATATAATGTACCTATAAATATTATAATATATTCATGAGAATGACACTTTTGGTCAAGGTTAATTTTTTTTAACTTTAATCTTTTGTAAGTATCTTAATACTTCAAGCATTCATCATTCCGTAATCCTTGGTGTCGCCGATTTTCTTGAGAGAGGAAATGAATCGCCAAATTCTTTGTAAAATGGACAAACAGGAAGAGGAAGGTAAAATGATCATGTCATTTATGAAATGTTTATGATAAAATTTCTTCGAATAGATTATATTGTACACTGGAGAAGTAAAATGGCAAGGAAAAGTAAAGCGTGTTTAAAAAGTTTCTGTAAAATCAGAAAAATAAGCAAAACAAATTATCAATTAAAAATTTATTAGTGATTTTTTTTTCTCTATATAAACATTTGTTTTCATTATGAAAATATGAATTATTGTAAAATCAATTTTCACATATAGGAAAACTAATACATAGTATGGTTTAAGATTTTGACTTTTAACATCATGCATATAATATTAAATTCACATTTTTTTCCAAGAATTTAGCGACATTACACTAATTTAACGTTTAATATATATATATATATTATATATTTATATACATATATAATATTAAATGTTTTCATAAATATATTAGTGCAATTACACTATTGCTACTTTTTATTTTTCATAAAATATAGAGACACGTATATAAAATAAAATTTATCATGAGTAAGAATATATTATATTAAAATCAATAAAATCTAATACATATATTATAAATGCTTAAAAAAAATTGATGATGATGTTAATAATAATAATAATAATAATAATAATAGTTTTACATAGAACAATAAAGTTGAATCCTAAAAATTAACAAAATAAATTGTAACACTTTCTGAAAAACAGTTTCCGCGTAATAAATACACTTGTGCAACGGAAAAATTGCGAATAAATAGGAAGTCAATTTTATTTTTATTTTTTTTGAAACTTTGAAACTTTTGGGACACACACCATCAATTTTCGATCATTGATCACTTTTCGTCAAGGTGTTTACAAGGCCAGCACAAATAATGATAAGATTCAAGTGTCACTGATTAAGGATGTGCCAGATACTATTTATTAATGAAATTATATAATTTTTTCCCCTGTTTATTGTCGCCATTGACTGAACATGCTAAGAAAATTTAACGCGAATTTTAAGACCTCTTTTCGAAATCCACGACAATGGGTCAGGAGTATACATGCAATGGCGCCAATTCAAGCTAAAGCCAAATAATAGCCAAACCCTGCCAACAGATATTATTATAGAATCCCATATTCACCTTCTCATGCTTTTTTTTTATTTTTTGCGAAAAAAGGGTAAGGGAAACGAGAGATTATTATTTTTCAAACTCACACCATAATTTTTTTTGATAATAAAACAAAACATAAATACTTTTCGTGGAAGGAAAATATATTTTTCAAATTCAGAAAATTTAAAACACTAGGTGTAACCACATAAGTGAGTTGACAATTGAAACACTGGAAGCTGATTTCTATGGAAATGTTTTGATTTATCACGGAGACATTTTCAAAACAATAATTGCGATCAAACCTGAACAAAAGGCACGATACGGAGCGTCTCGCAGTGGAGGTAGAGAAATAAAAAAGATTAGGAAAATCAGAAAAAATTAGGTATCCACGGGTGCACGATAAATATTATTATCTTATGTGCTATTAAAATATATACCTATGTTTAGTGTATATGGATAAATTATATGTTTTATGTTAACCAATGTTTATTTACCGTGCAGACTTTAACATTTTAAGGACTAAACATTTAGCTTATAATATATTATTACTGCAAGGGAAAGACGACGTTGAGATAAAAAACCAAAAAAAAAAATGAAAAGAAAAGAGAAAGATACAATTCCACCCGAGATCTGAGACATCGTCCCTTAGTCATAAAACATGTAAAGGTCTTTAGCTCTGCGCTCGCGATCGAATATATATGGTACACAATAAAGGTACGTCAAAATCCTTCACCCTCTCAACCCTTCACAGACTACGTGTACTTTGGCTCAGTTCGGTCAGACGAAAATGTGGTGCGGGGTGTCTGTCGAGGCGCAAGGACATCGCAGTGGCGTAGATATAATAATAATATATCCACGAATGCGCGGGGTCAGTTGGGTGGATAGGACGTATACCTAATAAATATTCAAAGTATATTATGTTGTTCTCAACGTCAGATTCTGGTCGTAAAAACCGTTTTATTGTTAAGGCAGCGGCGGTGGTGGCGGCCACACAGTGTGTCACAGAGTGTACACTTTATTATTAAAATGATAAAATACGAAGGAAAAAATGAAATGTATAGAAACCGAATAAATCATGCGCCGGTGCGGCTTGTCATATAATATATAATATATATATATACACACACCGGTATATACGAAATTGCATAAGCCAATATATTTTCATGCCAAGCGTTTTTCTTCTTTTTTTTTGACATTTATAAGTATATCACGAGTTCAATGTATAATATATAATAATATGAATACTTATTATTATATGTTATATGTTAAAGGTAAGTATGCAGTAATCGTTTCGTTTCAAGGATGAGGAGAGCCTATTCTCACGTCGCTAGTATAAAACAATTATAGGCAATAATAGATATAATTATATAATATAAAGTAATGGTAATATTGACATACATATTTTACAATAATAATAATATTAATAATTAATGTTATATAATATTTGATACATTTTACATCATTCAAATATAATACGCAATTATATTTTAACTACCCGTTCATCAGATCGATGTTGTTTTTTTTATCCACTTAAACAATCATAATCGCACAACATGCTGTATATATTAGTATAACATATTGTTATAACTTATAAACCTAACAATACCTATCTATGTAATATATTATTGGGATTATCGTTACTAGAGTACGCGTAAAATATTATATAGAATATAGTGTTAGAGTATTTAGATATTTACAGTAACGTAATGTTATTACGGAGAAGAAATAAACCTTAAGCGCGTAAATAATTTTACATTAATTTTTTTTTTTATATTCTTCAGAATATTTTAGCCATCGATGCGCAAATAGGATACGACTACGTATTTTAAAAGTGGAGGTGGTGGTGGCGGCAAAAGCGGAGACTGTGTCTTTGGCGAAAAAACAAATAACAATAATAATATGTCGACGCAACAATAATAATATTATAAAAATATTATTATTATTATTATTATTTCGGAATGACGGGATTGTGTGTCGTATATAATGTAATATAAACACACTGTTTTGCGCACTGCGGTGGCGACGGCAGACATATTATTTTAGTCTCACTCTCCACCGAACACGGGAATATTACACACAGCCGTTGCCGATGAATTGGACGACTGCGACAAAAGCCAAATATTGTGTGTCTGTCTGTTCACGTATCATTTGAAAGAGATATACACGTCGAACGTGAGTTGTGTATGTGTGTGTGTGTTCAATATGACGTATATATTACCTAGAAAAGAGTGGCAATGTTATTGGAACGCCATAATCGCGAATGAAGCGTGTTATCATAACTGTATTTGTTCATACGGATTCGATACAGATATAATAGTTTATATAGATATAGAGTAAAAGGACTAGGATAGTATAATATATAATAATACGAGTATATTATTATTGAAATATCGTCGACGTCACAACGACATCAAGTGACATGTATTATTATAATATATAGGTCATATACAATAAAAATTAAACAAGCGGCCGGGGAATCGTGTGCCCCGATAAAACTATTTTAACGATGCGTGGATGACCGTATTACATTATACCGGAGTGATGGTGGCTGTATAATATAACTTATGTTATTATAATATTATGTATATATATAGAAAGATAAGATAGATCTGTTATTATAATATTATGCCGTGATGGCTTTAGTCATATAATACATATAGAAGCTTTGAATAGATCTATATGAAGACTGATCTAATATTATGCGACTGTTTGTATCGATCGGCGACAGTTATTATAGTCTAGCCGCGATCAAAGCGCCGGCAATGAGGGTCAGGAGCTGTCGGAGGAGGAACCCGTCGCAGGAGTGGGTCGCCATACCGCCACTGTTGACTATTTCCGGCGACGTCCGGACCACGATCGGTTCGGTGTATTCGCTGTAACCGGCCCGATTTCTTGCCAAGATTTTCGTTATGTATTCAGTGTTGGGCTTGAGGTTGACTAGTGCAAAAGGACCTGAAACATGCACCGCGCGTACCATCGTTTCGTATATTATCCAAAGTATAACGATTAATAGTAATAATAATAATGATACGAAACTGCCTCCGGGACTCAGCAGCAGGTTTTGCGTGTATAATAATTAAAAGACATACCTACATAGTACGACTGTTCAGTTAACTATAATATAGTTTGTAAGCATAAATATGTATGTATAGTATATTATAATTATTAGCAACGGCGTGATGAGATAGTCATAAATAATAATTATACAACAACTTTCTTTCGGCTCGGAATATATAGGAGGTACTTCTGCAGTTACATTATATAGGCTGTATTTGCGGTGGGGCTGGGTCGGTTACACGTACCTTCGGTAGTATTGAAGTTCATCATGTCAAAACTTTCGAAAGTGTTTCCGCTGGGTTCCACGACTCTCGTCACGTACTCGACTCTGTAGCCAATCAACTCGTCCCCTTCGTCATTGGGCAACACTTGCAGTTCGATGTAGTTGTCGCCGACACGCGCCACCGACAGACCGCTGGGCGTTTTCGGCTTGAACCCTTCGATCAGGTTGAACCGTCTGGTGATTTTGCCCAAATTATTCGTGGCCGTGCACGAGTACGATCCCAACTTTTCCGGTCTGTTGAACGTCACCTGAAAGGGCGTATAGGTATATAAACACGCGATACGTATAATACACTATGGTATAGGCCATGGGTCTTAGTATATTATTTCATAATATAATAAAATATGAACCATTAAAAAAGTTATAACACGAATCGCTGTGTGCACAGAGTGTAGATAATATTGACAACACGCAACGGTTCACGTATTGTATTATTGTATTGAAAATATAATATGGTATAAACTTTATTGTAATACGATACTTTAAAGAAATTCCATATTTGAGGAATATTTAAAATATTACAACAAGTGACAGTTTTTTCACACATTCCGCAAGGTCATCAACAATCTTCACTCTTAGATCCAAGATCCAATGATCATATAGTTTGGCTGCCAAGACATTATGGGACAGATATACCCACATTTGTACCCAATTTTTTAAAAGTGATATGAAAAAAAATTCTAAACGAATAATATTGTTTAAATATCGGATACACCTAAATGGACATTTGCAGACACGTTGAACAGAGTGTGCGGAAATTGGCAAACCGAGATGAAATTGATGTTTTACATTCTCAAAATACTGTAGATTGTTTAAATATTTATTATGCCCCTTGATTTGTATAGAACGTTGCACTTCACACGAACTCTTCGATTTAATAGTAAAGAAAGTATTTAACGATAAATGCTATCAGCGAAACGCTTTATGAATCAATGCCGTCTCAAATGTTTCCACCCGCATAAAATGTTTTTTAATAAGAATAAAAATGTAAATAAAAAACTTCATACAAACTTAGTGGTATTGTAATATATAATATAACACAATATTATACTAATTATTTGCGTTTTTAATATGGTGTTTTAATGTCGAGTGCTAATGCAAGTCGTGTGATAATAATTATATTCCAGTTAAAACCGTGAAGTTTTATGGTTTGGTTGTCTTATTTATACGCAACAGGGTTCGTACAAGCCTTCGAAATCATTACACATCTAGCGGGCGTATAATAAATATTATATCTCGGCCGTTGGTCCTCATTCTGAAACAGCACTGGTATGTGGCAAACACATTTTCGTGCATAATCTCCAGAAACGACACAATATAGGTTAGGTATTATGTTTTTTCTTGTCACATGCCATATGGCGAATTCATAGTGATAAACTATTATATATATTTGTGTGTGTGTGTGTGTGTGTGTGTGTAATAAAATACGTACAATGTAGTGGTCGGCTGGATTGATGAAGTATTTTCCGTTGAAACTCCACGACATGTTTGCTGCAGGTTCGGCTGAATTCTGACACGTCAAATTAACTGAGTCCGACTGGAATACGTATAGGTCAACGGGATCGCTTTCCATGTGGTTTAAAAACACCGGTTTATCTGTGCGGAAAAAAATGCGGTACAGTCATGATTATATTGGCCGAACGCAGACACTATAAAAGATATATCATTAATTATATGGGTGATGTTGTTTTATTGTCATGATATGGTTCTTGTATTGAAATTTATTGTATAGTCGACTAAGTTACTGGTCGATTTAGAGTACAAATAGTGTACATTTAATTTTTATTGATGATTGTGATATGTGTATGTGTGCGCTATTATCGTTATAAGGTTATGATCTAAATATAGTAATTAACTTAAAGAATGAATATTATGTAAAGTATAATCTTCAATTTACAATTTTATCTATAGATAAACATAAAAAACAAATATTGTAGACACATATTTCTTACAAATAAATTTACCGAAAGAATACACTATTTGAGTTAAGCGTATACAGTAAACTTTATTGATCTTTAAATTACAGACCGTATTTTTACTGTCAGTTTTGGATATATAAACCTGTCTGTTGGTGATAAAAGCCGATGTAAATTCTTCACTCTCTGCTATAATTAGTCGTAAATCCAAAGGTGTAGGTTATTAAAATATGTTTGATTTTTATACTCAAAATCTATCTTCTTAATACAAAATAAGAAAATTAAAAATATGAAAAGATCTATAAACTTAACTTAAAATTTTTAAAACATTTTAAGGCAAAATACTAATTCAGTAATATATTTTCATTATATTACGATTGGGAAAGTTTCTAAAATTAATTTTTTATTCATTCTGTGGGGAATTTAAAGTTATATTAACACTATGATGCATTTTGTGCTATGTTTGGCATGTAGGTGGTGTATTATGTCATAAGATACACAAATAATAAAATATATGAAATTATTATGATATAGTCTACTGACTACTATAGTCAGACGACAGAGTATACATATCCGTTTTATTTATACTTTCACGGTACGAGTAATTGAAGACCTTTTGTTTGAGTTTTAGAAAACCGAATATAGTGATAGAAATGTAATACCACAATTTATTATAATTTTGATAGTGGATGATATTTACTATTATTTAGTAATTATACTGTGTTTGCTATCAATTATTTTAATTAATATAATATTATTATACTATAGTGGAACTTACAAGTAGTAAATTGTAATCCAGAAAAAATACCTAAGACATTTTCCAATTGTTAATAGTTAACAATAATTCGTTTTTTGATTTTAAAAATTTTAATAAATTATAACTACTTATCTGTTTATTCTTTAGTCACTTACTCTTAAAAAAAGTTGATAAAATAAATTTAAAGAAAAAATCCATTTAATATCCATTAATTATTTAAGCTTTATGATATTTTAAATTGCACCAATGTGATAAAATCTATAAATATAATTTACATAATGTATTATTACGCACCTTTTTATTGAAATAACAAGATATTTTTAATTTTTAATTTAATTATTAAACAAACAATTTAGGTATTCTTTTTTTAAACATAAACTTTTCTTTGTTTTAAATGTAAAACACCTTTGTAAAGGTGTCAGATTGAGAGTGAAATTAGAACTCAACATAATCTCTAGTACTCCGAGTACTAGCAACCTAATATTCGGTGTGCTATTCATGATTCACAGACATATTATCATGGATCAGCAAATATATTTTTTTTAAATTATAAGTTTGAAATTTTTCGAAAATATTTTAATTTACGTTATAATAAATTTACCATGCCTCAATTTTTATTTATGATTTATATTGCCCATCATTTTTATAAAATAAGAAAATAAATGTATGGCTCTGTTTTAAGTTTCACAGAATTTAGCAGTGGTTAGATATTTTTAAGACCTACCGAATGATGACAAAAAACTTTTACTTCGCAAAAATAAATTTCAAAATATTAAATTATAATATAAAAATTAAAAAATCCATACGCGTCTTTTTTCATTTCGGCTTCAACAACTAACTTAGTAATAAAAATAAATATTGTACTTTTAATATAATATTGTTTCAGTAGTGAATTGTTATTTTCTTTTATTAAGAAATGTCACGAACGAGCTTATAAATATAGGTCAGATTCATCGAAAAATTATTTTCCAAAATATAAATTTGACAGTTGAGTGCAATACATAAAAAATAAATAATGACATAGTTTAGTTTGTAAAGGAAAGTCATAACGCACTTTTATTATATAAACAATTATAGGACTAGTCGGATCTCTTTATCACCAAATATACGTATGATAATGGTGTACAATGGAGTATTATTAATGTCTCACTTTTTTCTTATAAGATTATTGTAATTTATTAATTACGAATATAGGCACCCTTCATTTTGTTTGACATTGAATTAAGACAATCAAGTGCATACTCACGTCTGACTTTTAATTCGATTATGGTACTTCCGGAAACGCTAGACTTGTTAGTGGTCTCGAAAGCTCTGCAAGTGTATTTACCCGAATCTAGGTGTGTCACGTTCCGTACCATCAGTCCGCCATCGATGACTGAATACTTTCCGCCTGTGTGAGAGGAGCATAATAATGATAGATAGTATTATTAAATCATGTACCTATATTTAGTTTAGGAGTTTCTGACGATTTGACCTCGCCTAATTAAGTTCTTGATATTGTATAGTCTATAGATCTGGGCTTTCTAATAAAATGAAAAATTGGCAGAAGTTTATATCGTATCGGAAGTGGTAAGGATTAAAAACAAATCTACTGATTTTGTCGCGTCTTCCGTTAACACCAAATGGTTCTAGATCATTTAAAGATTTTATAAAAAATCGGCAGACAATAATTCGGACTTAAAAATAAAAGAAAAAAAATGTTTGAAGTTTATAAGGAAATCATTTAAAAAATATTTATTTATGTTTGAGTAAAATTTTTTTTCGCCATTGGCTCTATATGCTGAAAAAAAAATCAAGATATTTAAAAAAGATAATTGGTCAAACCAGCATAGTCATTTGGATTGTATATATGATTGGAATTTTCGAGACTGTTTAACGGTTTTAATAAGCGTCCAAAACACTATTATTAATTAATATACAACACAATAAATAACAATAATAATATTATTAAAATCGTACTAACTTGACGTTTTTTCTTTTAATGTCTGACCATTGTACGACCACATAAAAGTGGGGTTTGTGTTGCCTTTCACTTTGCACCTGATAAAGTAGTCGGTGTACTCGTTAGTGATCTGTTCAACGGGCGTGTCGAATTCTAATATTTCTGTCAACATAGTCACGTGGTATGGTTAATATTTTTTTTTACATTTCACATATAACTATAGAAGATTATATGGTATAACACAAAAATATAGTATCAATGAGATGACACCGCTGTCAACCTCCTACAGACGGGTGACCCCTCAAACGCGACACGGATTCAACACTGACATAATATTACACACGCTTCCTTAGAGGTCATGTATTATATATTTTCGTCGTCATCATGGAATGTGTGTGTGCTCATAACGTTTTCAAATACGCATTTGTATATATATATATATATATATATATATATATTTGCAAGCTCTCACACACACACACATACATACACTCACACTAGAATCGATTTTGTACGGCGGAATGATATACGAGGTCGCGTCGCTATTTTCATTACACGCGACATTGCTAATCCTAATTAACTCTATATTTCACCACAGTGCGATATCACGTCGTCGTCGTAGTCTTGGGTATAGAAACCAATTTTCAACACGAATCCTTAGTGGCGATTTGGACTTATTTCGTAGAGCGTATACGATAATATTCTACTGTTATTATTATATCGGTTTTATTACTTAAACAAAAAAATAAGGTACATATTGTATGTTGTTATTATTTATTGGTCTATTACGAATGAGAAACCGAAAAACGGCTAACGGTGTGGGCACGATGACAGGATTTTTAAATATTTTTTTTTTTTTCATTTTACTTTATTATAATTATTGTGTAAGTCGTAACGTGAAACAGTATTCGAATAGTTCGTGATGAAGTCATATCCGAACAAACAAGCTTTTCAAAGGAGAAAAAAGTTAAATATTAACGAGATTTAAAATGTCAACCTATATGGTAGTAGTATAATAAAATACCTATATATTTTTGTGGTATAAATAACCGCTAAATAATTGACAGCTGCTATATTATTTTAGAGTTTTAATCCTACATGAATGAGCGGATCATCGCGATGGCACTCGTTGAGGAGCACTTCAATTCTGGCGTGTTATGTGCCTATAATACCAGTACACATATTATAAAAGGTAACGTTCTAAACATATATGCTTATATATACACATAAAAAAAGGTTGATCATGACGTGACATTTCACACAGAGCACACTTTGACCGGGTCAGGTTATTCATATAATAGTCACTATGTTTGAAAGGTGGAAATTCACGAGAAAAGCTGATGTACCTCGGAGTGTAAATTTCAACTAGTCTCGATATTGTGTACACGGTTTGCAGTACGCTCTGAACTGTGCTCTGCTCTGATGTTATTGATTTTACAATGTTGTGTTCTTTTTTTTCTTTTTTTTAAACATAAAACACTACTTTAGGTCATAAATAACGATCAAGATATTTCTTTCGGCACTGCATGTATGTAGATTGTAAATCGAACATGGATTGTAACGTCAATTTTTCAATTCCCAAGAAGATTTTAAAAAAATTGTGAAAAAGAACGAAACACGTTGATCTTTTATTAAAACAAAATGCTGCAGAGTCATTTTGTGCAAAACTATAATCTCACTCAGGTTTGGTTTTTCAAGACGAACGAGAGATCATTTATTTGTGTAGGAATAATAAAAAAAAAAATTATCTCAAACATGCATGAAAATCAGTGAGATGAGTACTAGGTACCACCCTTTAATTACATTAATGTGGAGGTAATGCTGTGAAAATATTTTATGATTTTTTCATTTTTGTGCGAATTTAGTGTGCGTTTAGTCGTGGTAATAAGATTTTATATTAATCATTATTGTACTTCTGTACCTGATCATATAATAGAGAGCCAGTAGAAATGCACGGATTAGATTGAGATCGCTACAATAAGAATGAAATGAACCAATTTTTTAAAGTTATGAAGAAAATTTTGAAGGGATGTTAGCTACTTGTAACTTATTTTCTACTATAGAAACAGTTTTCCAAACGAGATAATTTATTATTGCTTTCAAATTTAATATCAAAATTACACAACAACTGTCTCAAGACAACGATACGAGAGGCTTTGCCAACATCCACGAGAACTATATATTCTTTAATTCTAAAATATTTGTGTTTCGTTTTTTAAACACACACGACGACATACGTATAGTCACTATAATAACCTTATTAATAAAAATTAAATTAAATAAGAATTGTAAAGGTCATAATAGTATTATACACCTTTATTATGATAATACATATCGGCAAAAAATGAATTTGATAGTTGACAAGTACCTTTAACTATGCAGAAATCAAGCTCTGTACATGTGTATATAATATACTTACTTGATTGATTTGGGTCCTTTTATAACGTAAATAGGGGAGAGATGTAACTCTCGATAGATTACTTAAAATTATAGTCAATTATCCAGAAAAACATTGTTCACTCATTTTCTAATATATAATACATGCAATTATTATTATTACTCGACCAAGGGTAAACAACGATATATGATATTGGTGGCGTGAAATTAATCGCGCACAAGAATAAACGGTGAGAGAGAACGGATAGTTGATGAGATTATTTTAATTTTTTTTTTTTTGCGTGTACTATTATTTATAACCATAATATTTGGTACATGTTAAATTAGGCTGCAAATGAAAAATCACAAGATCCCATACTATACCTAATATATAGACCAGCGTTTCTTAAACTGTGTTCCGCGGAACCTTGGGGTTCCGCGAAGCTTAAGTAATTTTTTTTAAATGTTCAAGAAAATTACTTTAAAATATCCAATATGGAAAATAATACTTGTGTATTAAATAATAATGTATAAGTCATATGGAATAATCTATCAGCCAACTCTATATTCAATAATCTATACTTCTACTTAATATTATAATTTATTTGCAAATAATCCTAAAAAAAACTAAAAAGGTAAAATTAAGAAGGGGTTCCACGATAAAAGTGGACATCAAAAGGGGTTCCACGGATAAAGAAGTTTAAGAAACGCTGATATATAGACAGTTGGTGAATCAGACACGTCATGACGGTGGTCATTCCGAGGTACCTTACTAACCTTATATAATTTTATGATATCACAATAATCAGTAAAATATTACACGAGCTATAAAACAAGGTGATGCCTATGTGAACGTCGCGTTTGGCGAATTTTTATATTTCTCGCCCTTGATCCCCGGCCCCCGCCACTCAATCGACGATAAAATAATAATATACCATGCGTACGGAATGACTGCGAGACGGTCGGAAGTGTGGTAGCTTGGAATAGCGTGTTGAAAAACTCGTCAGGAGTTATAAATTATATAAGCTGATTAAAATAAAATAAGGGAACGGTTCAGCTCCTTTAATACGGGGCGAGGCGATGACTTCGTTTGAGCTTGTATTTCCTAGTATAGGTCCTCTATTTCTTTTTTCTCCTATCACGCGATTTTCATTCGAAATCCGATATATATATATATAATATATATATATTCACACGAGTATAAATCACATTTTCTTTCCCTCCGACATAAACGGTTTAAAATAAATGACTACTGACGTAGTCGCGTTGGTCGCGCGCACGATCGTTCTGCTACCACACCATCCGACCAGTCTTAAGATTATTATTCTTATTATTACTTTTATTATTATTTATATATATATACTACTATATACACACAGAATATACAGATAGATAGATAGATAGGTAGGTTAGGTATAGAAAATGACATTTCGCACCCGAATACGATTTCAGATAAGGAAAATATACCAAATAGGCTTCGTCGGCGTGGTGGTGTTCTGTCTTATATATACATATATATATATATATATATATATGTATATGTATAGTGTTATCCATTTCTCGGGCAATATTCCTTTATATAATATTATCCTTTACTGTTCGCTAACACGCGTGTATTCTTCTCTTATTATTATTATTATGTTTTTTTTGTCACTGGCGCGCTGTCTTTTCCAGTTTATTTATATTTGAGTTTTTTTTTTTTTTCATCCACGACGTGAAAACAAACTTAAGTAAAGGAGCCGTATCACACGGTAGAAAACTTTTCAAACTTTTTATATACCTACTTAAAAGGAATATACTACGTAAACACATATATATATATATATATATATATATATACGGTGAGTGTGTAGGTATATGTAAATTTGAATAATCTCGAGGAGAAAAACTTTAACTCATATATCTATATATATATATATAGATATCGTATAATATATACCACTGGCCGCCGCTACCGCTTGTTTAATTTTACACAGAAACGGTTATTTTTCATGCGCACCAGAGCCCGATAACATAAAAAAAAAAATTCTCAAAAACTATATTTATAATAATATGAAATTATACTTAACTAGTTATTTTTTACTGCACTGCGGCTGCCGAAATGATAGTAATATTATGATCACTGTCCGATAACCGTATACTCACGAGTCAGGGATGATGACAAACGGTAACAAACTCATAATATAATATTGACGGTTGCAGTAGTTTGTTATAAATTATTTTTCCGACCGAAATCGTGTCTGTTTTGGATTTGAAATTGAATTCGAAAATGAAATTAAAATATTTCTCTTGTTGTATACAGCACATAATATAGTGTTTATATTATACTTATATTCGTCCTATATATCGACCGACGTATCTCTCAGTCGATGTTTTGGTGGGTGGGGTGTATCGGTGTATGATGGAGTGTGTGGGTGAAAGTGTAACATGCTACCATTACGTGATTTTTTTTTCACACGCCATAATATAATATATATATTTAACTCTGATGTGTAGGTATTAACATTTTACATGAAGTATATTATTGTGTTTCCATGTAACACGACGTTATAGAAAAAGGAGGAAACGCGCGAGGATTTTATATATACGTGTATTTTTCAATATATTAAAATTGGTATAAAGGCGTTGAAACTATTTAACTTCGAAGTCAAATAATCACACACATACCCAAGAAAAACCATGTTAAATAATTATATTTTTATTGCTCGATTACAATGTTCTCGTAAATTAACAGTAACAGCAATTTTTTTTTCTTCAAATACATTATGGACATAATCATACAATGCTATTTTGAAAAGCTAAGAGAGTAACTAAACATAATCCATGACATCGGAGATAGTCTTAGTCCAAATCCAGACAACGTAGTAAGCACCAAACATTTTTTCAAAGCAACACAAATTTTCCAATTACCGTAAGATTTTAAAACTAACAACTGCAATTATTCATTTTTATATGCTTTTTTTTCGTATATATATATATTTTTTTTTTCAAGTATAATATTAAATGTAATGATAATTGTCTCAGATGTTGAAACAGGAATTATTAATAATAATTTCAAGATTAATAAAAAAAATTAAATTAAATTAACTGTTAATGCCATTAACACACGTCATGAATGTAAATTTGTTTCACATCCGATTAAATAAATGCTACAATTCCAAAAATAACCATTTGGTGAATAATTCACTAAAAGTTTTAATTAAAATAACTAATCTATAAATAATTCTTTTTACGGGCCGAAGCCCAATTTTTTTAAAATTTTAAATGAAAATTTAATTTTTAACTCACTTCATATCCGCTAGCGTTTTTAAAACAACAATTTTAATACATTTTTATATACTATTCATAATATGTCCAGTTAATTTTTAAACGTTTAAATTTTTTTTTTTACTTACAATATTTTTTACAACCTATTATTTCTACTAAAATAAACCAATCATAATTATCTTATTATTTAAATTAAGAACCTATTCAAAAATCCAAACACCGTTTAAATTTAACAGTTGATCGATAATATTCGAATATCTCGTATATATTTTACACTCTGAGCAATTTTTTTTTTTTTGACGAAAAGAATAATTTATTGATTTCATAAAGATGTTTGTTTTATATGAATTTGTGAATATTATGGTTATGAGAAGATTCACCAAGAACTTTTTACACCGGAAATATAATTATCGATATTTATTTATATATTTTGTTTACATAATTTTTCATAATTCTTTTTTTTAAGTTTGAATTTAAGTGAACATCAAGATTAATTCATTTTAGAATGGAACTTATTTTTATTTTAGTGAGCAAAAATGTATTGCTATATATGTTCCATTCAAAGATATATTTTTTACTTTGATTTAAAAAATTAATAATTCACACAAGCTAAATATTTCTTTGTTTAACCAACATTTGTGATAATGTTATCATGTTCTTGTATGAGGAACAAGTTGGTGATCAAATACTGTGTAATGTCCCTGTAAAATAAAAATTTGCTGTAAATATACGTTACCCTTATAAAAGGCATACTTCAAACATACTATGATTATGTGTTACGCGGTAAAATTAATGAATGAGCAGAAAATTCCATATTGAACTTTTGAAATTTCCCTGTGAATATAAAATGTCAAGTAGGTACATCACTTATGTAGTTTTTTTTTAAATTTTTGTGATCAACTTTAGATTTAAAAGCTATATCATAATAATGTATAGTATAAAATATAATGCTGGGTTACTATGATTTATTTATTTTTATTTTTAAGCCTGACAACAAAGTCCATAATGAAATACCGTACTTTGGAGAAACAGTTTGCCTAAAGTGGTTAAAATGGTAATCGAGATTAATGGATTTATTTATTATTGTTTTAAAAATTGTTAAATTTAATTCACCGATGTCGCTGAATTTATAATTGAGTTATTCAGGATACTACCCAGTAAATTTACTGTCTAGTGTATTATTATATTGTGTTATAATTATTTTTTTATTGAGATATGATTAACGGCGTCATGTATAGGCAAAATAACTACATGCCTGTGTTTAAGAATATTTTATAATATGATTTACATAATACTATAATATGATATATAAATACAATAAAATATACAATTTTTATTATTTATTATATTCAGATTTCGCACACATTTATATAATATCTTATTTCTTTTTTATAGCGCAGCAATGCCCTACCCACATCCCATGGATCATATGTGGCTCATGGCCAATTTTTAAGTTCAAACGCAATAACTACAATTTATTATTCCTAAGATATTTAAATTCCCTTTTCTACTTTTTAAAATAAAACTATTTTTTTCTATAATTATAGCCCAACAAAATATAAGAATTGACTACCTAACGTCTTGGTTTGTAGTTTTTAAAATATTCATTAAATAGTATTTTAAGTTTTCTAAAATGTCACCTGTATATTGAATATATTATAAATTAATTGATTTGGACAAGTGCACTGGTAGACGTGCTCTATATCAGCGTAGGACATGGGAAACTTTTTTCGTATACGTATGTTGTTTTATTGCAACGGAGTGGTTTTCCTTCGTCATTCCTTACGTTTCCTATTTGAATACTTCTATTTATTATAGACTTTAGTCTAGGTCGTTGACAGGCCTGAGAAAATCCTTTTTACTATGTTGTGTGTCGTTTACTGTTACAATATGTATTTAATATTTTTTATTTAAAACAGATATTAAATACAAAGAAATATGTAAAATATTAAACGCATAGAGGTTCAATGAATTAAGTGTTAAGAAATTTTTTACATATTTGATCATCACTTGTTTTTTGTAAAATACATACAATAAACTATTCAATATAGATATACATGCCGTATAACGTAGAAACAATTAAAACAACTGAGAACAATTTGAAGTAGTTTGTAGTTATGAATTTTTATCATTATTTACAACAACAAAATAAAAATAAAATATACAATCTAGTATTCGAATAATTTAAAATTAATGCCCGGCAGTCGAAGTAACTTTGAAGTCTGTGCAAGTTCATTGCTATATATCTACTATTTGATGTCACTTAAACATAACATTAATATTCATAAACGGTTTTTGAATATCATCTCGTTAGTTATATCTTATATATACCAACCAAGCCTAAAAGAATAATGACGCTTATGATTATCTTATCATAATTCTAATTATGTTCCGTAAAAACTTTATATTAATTAAATATAGACTTGTAATATTCAGGTATATTATATAATATTGTTTTTATAAATTTTGTTTTTTTATTTTTATCTTACCTATAGTCGGAGCTAAAAATAATGCAGTTTATGTGGAAAGCATATGAAAAATAGTTTAAAGTAAGTATCTGAAAATATAATTTATTCTTTTCGAGTATGCCTGTAATTCAACTTAAATACTTCTTAAATCATGTATTAAAATACTTTTTTTTAACAGTGTTAAACACCTATCTATAATTTCTTAAAAATTATTTTTGACAAGTGTGTGACATTTGCAGGTTGTAGTGGTAAATACCACTTACCACACTCAAGTATGTTCAAATATAGTATAACAGCAAACACGTTGGTAATTATTTATATGTTTTACATGTTTTAGACTATGTATTTTACTTGAATTAAAAAAAAGGGAGAAAATAAGTAGATTTTGCTCTGCAGTACAGTAAGTTACAAGTGGGTTACTGTAATGGATGGTATATTGGTATTAAATTTGAATTCAGTGATGTAATATCATTGTATAGTGTATACGTATAACGATTCTGAATAGAGACAATTTATCAGTCTAGGATATGTTACTATATTAATTATATTGTTATAGTTTCAAAAAAAAAAGAAAACGCCGTCCGTAATTATTTTATATTATAAAATCGTGAAAAACTGCTTTTATTTCGAATATCGTTTCGAAAATCGAAAAATGACCTACCTATTTAATGTACCAGCTCAAGAACATTACCTTCCAGAAAAGATGCTACACTTGATACATTTGAGCAAGTTTAGAGGGAGAAATAGTATTTACAGAATAAAAAAGAAAAAGAAATAAACATCATTGTGAAACCAATACATTCATAATAAAAATCATTCTAAAAATAATCATAGTGCATAGATATAACACATGAATATTGTAATAATCGATAAGATTCAATATTCAGATATTTGCACTGTAATGTAATACACAGTTTATTTACAGCTACCAAATAAAATTAATATTAAAATAATACTGTTGAATAATAATTATGAAAAATAAGAATACTATTAATTATAATCTGCAGTAACGGAAAACAATGGAGACGACTTGGTCTGAAAAATGTCGCTGAACAGTAATGAAGACTTTAAAATACTCAGTCAACATACATCACTCGACAAAGCACAGGCTTTTCTTAAATGAAGACGGATAGCGTATTATTTAAAAACAATAGTTTCGTTTTGTACACCAACTATACTAACTGTCAAGTTTTTGAATTATTATGTCCATAATAAAGGTTTGCTTATTATTAGTAGATTTTTTTTACGTTTGCACTGCCACCGTGGAAAAAAACTATCATCAAATCGAGAGACTTCTATGAATAAGAAAATAGTTTGGAAATCTACTTAGTATACTACACGCCCTAATAAAATCAATCACGCCGGTTTCGAAGTACAACGTGGGAATGAAAAAGAAACTCACGTCAGCTGTACATTAACGGTGCAGTGGAGTACATCGGAATTGGTACAGCCACCGTAACAGTGATAATACTTCATTCGACGGTCCGTTAAACTGACGAACGGGAAATTAAGAAGTGTCAATTTCTCCGGCGGATTAGCCCAAAGCAGACGGTGTGCATAAAAACAAAACTTGAAAGAAGAAGCTTTTTAAGTCTCCTGCACAGCCGATAATCCCGGCCAGTATGACAGTGGGGATCAATCCGATAAGTCAAAAGCTATGTGGCTCTCGAATTACACCTATACACACCATTATTATTCCTATAATACATTTCAAAAACAAGTGTATTGTATTGGCACTTTTTTACGAGTGATTATTTCAGAATACCCATCTCTATTAAATACCATACTGTTACGATGTGACCGGTGTGTCTTATACTCTTATGTTACTTTTAAGTAACGACGAATGTTTGTTTAAAACGGTCTTAAATTTCAATGAAAAACAAAGGTAAAGACACTGATATTTAAGTATACATTGCTAGAAAAATTCAAATTTTCAAAATGTTCGCACGTTAAGTAGACGCGTCACGAACAATTTTATTCTTAGATAAAAAAAAAATCAATTAAATTACAATTTAGTTACAGATTTTGATAGTCGATAGAGATGATATATAGTCAATTAATTTTAATAAAAATGATTACTAAATGTTTTAAACGACGTGCCAAATGATAGTAGGTTGTATGGTCAAGGAATAGTTGTTATTTTGTAAAACTATGCACAATTTAAATT